>NC_092468.1:22498579-22822191 GCF_047495875.1 Pithys albifrons albifrons
TCCTCACAGAACCATTGGCAGTGACAGGGTTTGGTCAGTGATTAGCAGCAGGTCCAGTGCTGGAGCCCATCATGCTTAGTGTAAAACACTGTGATGGAGAAATGTCTTTTTGAATAAATAATAACCAGAAAAGCACCCCATCAACAGCAACACCCATCCTCATCCTGGCTGCTGAAGGCCACAGATGAATCCATCCCTAGTACCTGCTGCTGCTGCTGCAATCCCAGGGCACAATTTAACATCCGCGGGGCTAGGATTTCCAACATGGAAATATCCTCATGGATACTGACAACCACTAACACTTTGGTTCACTGAAGGAGGCTCAACCCCCCAAAACACCTGCCTGGCACCCTCTTTGGGTAAGTGGCCTGTGGGGTGCAGAGGATGCCTGGATGTGTGCCCACCCCCATTGCTCCTAGGGCTCAAGAGCTCAGTGGAGAGGCTCTGCCTGGGGACACAGAAGGTTCCCTGCTGCTTCTGTCCCAAAAAGTGACAAACCACAGTCCTTTTCCCAGTGGAGAAGAGCATCCAGTTCTTCAGATCTTAACCTGGAGCGCTCTAGGCAAGCCAAGGGAAGTTTGGCCTCTGGGGGGGCTTCAAGGTGGGAGTGAGGATTTGGCTAAAGGACCTGTAAGCTTTGCTCCTGCTGCCCACCCCTACTGCGCTTCCACAGCACAAATCCCAAGTGTGTGCCACCGAAAAGCTCTTTGCAATGTGGACACCACTCATGGGCCAGCTGGGGAAACCTTTCCAGCGGTGCTGAGCTCCTCTTGCAACAGTCACTGCTCACCCACACTTGGCTGCTCTCCTCCTCGATGCCTTAGAAGTTCCCAAGAGAGATGGCACCTCACAGGTCTGGCTTCACATTTTCAGGGAGAAAGACTGATGATATTTTCCTACCAGCTCTTGTACTCTACCGTGTCCAAGGTAGTCCTGTGTGTCCTGCTTCCGCACAATATTTAGGCACCTGCCAAGCCACAAACTCAAGCCCAAGTACCCTGCTGAATCAAAGCCCGTTATTCTTCTTGCAGCCTTAATCTCTTGCTACAGAGCAGTTACCAGTACCAGTGTCTGTTGTCACGTCTGCTCTAGTTACGCCATATAACTTGGTGGGGGCTTGATCCCTTGCTCTTTGGTGTCTGTAGGAACTTCGCCATTGGATCCAAGCATTGAGTGAAGCCCTTTGTCTGCTCTTGTTCCCATTCCCCCATCTTCCTTCCCCTTCCTGAGGAAGTGCTGTGGCTGTGCCACACCTGGGACCACCAGGAAACAGCATTGGATGACGTGGCACTGTCTGGCACAGATGGATGGGTTGCCCTAAGCCCTCACTGTGTCAGAGGTGGGAGCTGTACCCTCTTCCTGAGCCCACCACATCCCACCCAATGGAGGTGTTTAAGGAGGAGGCAGCCAAGCCACAGGCTGGGTCATGCCCGGGTTTGCCAGTGACTAAGGGCTGGTTCACAGCAGGATCCCTGCCCTCTGCTCCAGGTGGCAGTTCCTGGGGGACATGCGGGTTCCGCCTCCGTTTGGGAGATTGTGTGCTGCCTCTTGTAGCAGCACTGGGTTCTTCAGTGGCACGAGCAAAAACTGCAAAGACGAAAGGTCCAGGTGTGGCCATTGCTTCTAGGCACTGCTGGCCTCAGGGATGGTCTTGGACACTGGGAAGAGACTTACGTGCTTGTGTTGCTGTAATCCCAAGTCCAGCCTTTCCCCCTGGCTACCCTGAGGGAGGTTCTCACATCCCTGAGCATCAGGAGGTTACAGGCAGAGTGGTACCATCCCACTCCCACCACCGGTGAGAGGCACACAGCCCCTCCATGCCTGACCCCCTCCTTGGGGCCCACACCCTGAGGGGCCCAGTGCATGATACAGATGGAGCATAAATACCTCAAACCTTCCAGACCAACTCTAAGATCTCAGCCCCTCCACAAATTCTCTCTTCCCCATCACAACCCCTCGGTCCAAGGCCCATCACGCCGGCATCCTCCACATGGCAGCAAAATCACACCCCAAACAACGTGGGATGTTGTAAATCCAGCTTGTAAATGACCTTCACTTTGTTTTGTTTGGTCTTTTTGATGTATATCTTGCTTTTTTTTTTTGCAGGTGGTACTTTCTGGTGTAACAATTCTCTGCAGTTCTGGTATGAAGTTGGTGTATTTGTTAAAAGCAGTTTGTTCTATCCATTTTTACTTTTTTTGTGGTTTCCAGAAGCCCATTGGTGCATTGTACAATGGGATCTTGTAGTGTGTCATGAGAAAGAAAAATATGCAGATATGTTATGGAGTGATTTTTATTTTCAAATGATTGTGTTGTTGACAACTATACATATAATACATATATATAAACAAGATACTAAGAAAAAAAAATCTAAATTTACCAAAATCTGTATATTTTAATAAATGCATAAAGCTTTATTGTGTGCCTTTACATTCAAAAATCAAAGAGGAACTAAGGGATTTGTAAAGAAAGCCAGAGACAAATGTGTCTTAGTATCAGTTTCCATAGTAATGTAAATCTTTTAAATGAAAGACTAAACCAAAAAATAATAAAAGAAAATTTCCCATGTAAATTTTGTTAAGCCAATCAGTACCTGAAAGTCTGATACTTTTCCAGTGCAAAATTGAAGGTAGAAATGACCAAAATCTTGCCTTAAGTGCTTCAAAATTTCCATTGTACAAAATCCATTTCAGTGAGCTGACTTTGGTATTTACTGCCACTGTTGTGAAAGAAAATGGTTATCCATTTGCACAATTAAAAAAAAAATAGAAAAAGCCTAAAGCCAATGGCCACAGGTTGCCTATTGCAGTGTGAAGCCCCAGGGAACACCAATGTCTTCCCATCTGCTTGTTGGCATCCGCCTTTCTCTGGAGGAACTGCCGTGTCACAGCATTGTCCCCTCCCCGCAGAAGCTCTGGGTCTGTGGGGAAGCATCGCTTGTAAGGACACAGGTGCCTGCCACAGTATCCCCCATGGCTTCCCTCCTTCTATCCCTGATATCTAGGGAGTGGGGAGGCTGCCAGGTGCACTCCCTGCCATGGAGTTGGGATCACCAGCTCCAAATGGTCCTGATGGAGCTGGGGAGAGCTGTGCTGGGCACTGGGGACCACCACCTCCCCACCAGGGAGATCAGCACTGCTCACACCCACCACTCCACAGCTAGTCCATTCAGGACAATTACACCAGACCTTATTTTGAGGCTTGGAGTCAGCAAACAAGCACCAGAAGTCTTCAAGAGCCAACAGTGCTATGGTCAACCTCGCCTGCAAGAGCCCACAGGAGAGTGGGATGCTTTGGGAGAGCACAAAGCAGGTATTTCAGCTTTGATCTTTTAAAACTAGAAAAGTTTAACATTCTTTGTGCTTCCTCTGAGCATTTCCCCTCTGCAGTGCCAGCACTAATAGCCTGTCACATTCTTGACCCCATCTCCTCATACCCCACAGCTGCAAACATATGTTTACCCCATAGCTGCTGCGGGGTTGTTTTGTTTAGTTTGGGGTTTTATTTTATTCCCTGAAATAAAGCTTCTTCCTTCCTCTGAGCAGCTCACCCAGGGCTTTTTAAGAGTTACATTTGTGGCCTGATACTGGTAACTTGTGGCCATGGGAAGAGCAAGCAGAGCTCCATCACCATCCCCTGCCAAGGGTCCCCAGCTGCACGTGCCTGAAGGTCACGGAATCACAGAATGAGTAAGGTTGGAAAGGACAAGCTGCAGCCTAAGGAAGTGGACAGGAAAAAAACCCCAAGTGCTGCCTGGCAGGGCTCGTTCCCCATCGAGTCATGCACCTCCAGCTGCACCTACACCTTCCAAAACCTCTCCTTGGGCATCTGGCACAGTGTTCCTGTGTTTCCCCTCTGCCCCACCTCCGGCCAGTTTGCTTCAGGGCTGTTTGCAGGGCAGCATTCCGGCGGTTTTATTCTCCGAGGTCTCCCGTGCCACTGTCAGTCCCGGGGTTAAATCCCAGGGCTAAACCCTTGGGCACAATCCACAGTTCCCGGGCAGCCTGCACAAGCTGGCACGTCTGTGCGCCGCCCCTTCGCCCGTGGCACCCGCACATCAATGGCAGCACTGACAGTGCCCGGCGCGTACAACAACTGCCTGTGCCCTGCCTGTGATGTCATGGGCACAAGTGTCCTGCCACCGGTCCCTGCCCGCCCTGGGGACATTGTACAGCAGGGCAGCGAGGCACAGCTCACATAACAGAGACGCCTTCAAGGCTGCTCGGGGTTACAGGCAGATGCTCGGGCTACTGCCCATCCCTGGACCAGGCAGGCAAAGGGGCGCTGATGGATCACAATCAGCCTCCCTTTGGCTCCTTTTAAATGCTCCAGCTCAGCTTCCCACAGGGAGGAGGGCAGGGGTGGGAGCTGCAACATCCTCGCCCATGGCTGTGTTGCTCTGTTTGGCTTCTCCAGCTGAAGCAGACCAAGGTGAAAGGACAGTCCCAAATCACAAAGCTTGATTTGCAGCCTTGTTTTCAAATTATTCTTCATCACTCAAATTTGGTTGCTCAGACCCTTCTCCTCCCCTCACCTCTCCACTGGGGCTCTCCCCTTGCCCATCCCTGAACAGCAGCTATTCCTTGTTTCCTTCTGGCTTACACAAATTATTTGAACTGAGTTAACATCTCTGGGAACAGATGGGATTTTGTATCAACATAATTAAATTGCTACAGCCTCTGGTAAGGACAGAGTCAGATCTTGATCTTACACAGTTTTAATCAGAGCGATGACCCCAGATCTGATTTTTATTATAGTTGAGAGCACTTCCAGCAACACAAGGTCTCAACTTGGAAGTGCTGGGGGTGCATCTCCACCACCTCAGGGGGTTTCTAAGTCTTCCCAATATAGAGAATCCCACAAGTGGGTACATGCTGCTACTGGGAATATTGCAAGAACAAATGGATAAAATAATGGACAGTCCTATGAAGGAAGATTACTCATATTTTAAATATTCCCCACTTAATGCCAGAGCAGAGCAGAATTTTTCATCCTGAACTGCTGTAAAAAAATTAATCTTCAATACCATTGGGAAATTCCTGTAATGGAAAAATTAGCTATGGAAACACACAGGAAGGAAGGAAAAAAAATGAAGTCATAGGTTGCAGGTACTCTGTTATTTATTGTACAGTATTTCACTGAAAGTACAAAGGCATCATCAGTACTCACCAGAATTGTATTGTAACAGGTACATTATACTGCATGTTAAAATGTGCTGCTTTAACAAGGCAAGACAGAACACAAACTTAAAGAAGAATGCGAGGAGTTTAAAAAAATGTAAAAATACATTTTTAGTAACTGATCTGTACAAAAAAAAACAAAAAAGAAACTAAATCAGAAGGCGGGGATTAGAGCCCCCAAAGTCATTTATAACTATTTTAAAAGGCACTGTTATCTACCGTGTCATTAGGACCTCTGGGTTCAGTTTCCTTCATACTGATGACTGTGGGGGTGGGGGAAATACTGTTACTAAAATGATGGAACTCATACAAAAGTATTTACAGAGAAAGGCAGAAAAGTCCCCTCCTCTTGTTCCAAAAGAGAAACATTCGCCCGGTGGGAGAGGACAGCCTTCCTCCCTATCCTCTCTCCCCAACTGTGCCAGAGCCGAGACCTTGAGCAGGGGAAAGCAAACAGTGAGGTGGGGGGAGAAGCTGTCAGAGTCCTTCTAACAATGGGAAACTGTCTCTCTCATTTCTGTTTTATTGCTTTTAACTCTCCTATAATCAGGGGAGCTAGAAGATAAACTAAAAACCCTAAACCCCACATTACAACCCCAAACCATCTGAGTCATCCTGGCTACAAGAAGATGGGGCAGGGGGTGGGAACAAACCAGGGAGGACCAAGAGGTAGGGCTGGCTGGAGCTGTCTTTCTAGAGAATGGGGGAAACAGATGGGGGGGAATAATGCTTCAAACTACCAGACATTTGTGCTGCTTTTCTACACCTCCCCCTGGGAGCCTGACAGCCATGTGTGTCAGTAGAAGCAAACCCAGGGCACACACACCCACCAGCCAAAGCATCCGACGGCAGCCGTGGGGCGTCCCCGGGGCGGTTACACATGAGCGCTCTTGGCGTGGGTGGGGGAGCTGGACCCCGAGCCGTAGTAGAAGCGGTTCTCACCAAACGTCTGCGCATCTCCCGAGCAGCACACGATGACACAGCCACCGAAGAGGCAGAGGGCAGAGCCGATCCAGCCCGTGTACAGGGAGTAGCCGAAGCTCATGATGGTGGTCTCGCGGTAGGCGCACACGGGGAACCAGATCGTCGCGACAACTCCGCACATGGCTGGGGAGAGAGAAGAAGGAGAGGGTTGGGGTTCCAAACCAGAGGGGTCTCCAGCATGTAACCCCGCCACGGGACATAAAGCATACCAAAGAGGAAGGAAGGCTCCACAGGACAGGGGACAGAGAGGAAGCCCATCCCTCCAAGTGATCTCCGAGCAGGAGGCAACACAGGAGCCTCATCAGAGAGGGAAGGAGAGAGAACAGCCATCTCTCTCAGAGATGAACAAGAAGGAAACAAACAACAGGGAAAAACAATTGCTGCCTGACACAACCTGATATGTTTATGAGGAGGGAAACAGGTTTGTCTCCTAGATTATCTTTAACCGGGAAGGATGAGAGTCATCCATGAAACTGATGCTCTGGAGAGCTCCAGAATTAGGAATAGATTAAATATGAAGGAAGAGCATGTGTGCGTTAGTGGGAGAGTAAAATCAGTGGCCCAGAATCACCTGGTTTAAATCATTATTTCTGCATAGACTCACATGCTGTGTCCTCAGCCCATGTCAATCCACACCGTTGCAGTGTCTCTACTGAATGGTCACATAAACTTCACCAAAATATCCAAGCACTCAGCAAGACAGAGTAGGGTCTTATAAAATATGAGCAGAAAATGGACAGAGGCAAAATAAGATGCAGTTCAGCCTTGTCAGGACTTTTTTTATTGAGAAGGAAATGTCTCACAACTCTGGAAACCAGATTTCACTTCCCTATGGAAAATTTTATCAAGTGATGGGGACAAATCTGGCAAGGCTCTCCAGAAACTTACTGAATTGAATAGAAATGGGACATGGAGGGTCTGCAGAAGGGAAAGCAGGACCCTACCTAGAGTCTACAGAGGGTCAGAAAATGACTGCAGGCTTCACAATTTACTTGAAATTCCATAGGTTTTTTCCACAAAAAGCAGGAAGGCTGCTGCAGTGGTGCTGTGAGGTGACGTGTGAGGGAGACAGTCCCCACAGAGTCCCCACATGCACTGAGGGCAACGGGAGTTGATGGTGTTAATCACCTCCCAGGAGCAGGTCCTAAAACAATACTCCTTGATGGCCTGTACATCTGAGAAGAATTAATGTGTCAATATTTACTTGCCTCCGGGACAAGCTGTGCAGGACTCCATCCTTGTGGCTATCAGAGAATCAGAGCAAAACAATAACAGGACTGTGGCAGCCTTACAGATTTCCACCGACCGTGTTAAAAGGTATCTGGAGGCAGTGTCAGAAAGTTAAGGTTGCAAGAGGGAAAAAGAAAGGGGTGAGATTAAAAATAAAATTGTTTAGTTAAAGCAGAGAACAAACCGTAGCTCCTGGACAGTACAGCAGAAAACCCATCCCCAAAGCTGCAGTTATTGTGAGAGAAAATATTTTCTTATGGAAAAGAGAAGAACATTTGAAGGATGCTAATAAAGCCAGTAATAATTTTGGGCCTCCTCAAAGCAAGGGCCCCGCAGCTTCAGAAGGAATTTTGGAGAAGGCAGGGAGGGGAAAGAGTATTTCTCCTGCGTGTGGGGCAGTCCTGCAAACAGCTCATGATCTCCCAGTGCTTTAAAACAAAACTGGATCACTTGGGAATCCACAAAGCATTCTAATAGGCTCTTGAAACAAAGCTGCTTTGTTGTCCGAAAAAATACAATCATCTTTTCTTTTTCTGTCAGCAGTAAATATATATATATGTATGTCTATAGACTATAAGAGCCTTATCTATCCAGACCCTCCCCCACAGCCCAGGAGCAAGGAAAACACTTGCACTGGGGTGAGAGGAGCTCTCAGGGATGCTCACACAATGGCATCTCTTGTGTGTGTAGCTCCACTACATGTAAAACCACCTTATTTTAGTGCTGACAATACCACAAAGCTGTGAAACACAAGCCAAGGACTTTGCATGGGTCCGTTTGACCTCTCTGTCCTCGTAGGGCACCAGCTGCCGTCAGTCACCAGTGACCCCACTGCTGAGCAAGAGGAATGCCCTGGAACAGGACTGGGTTTCATTGCTCTGAACAGATGAGACTGGGCTGTAAATCCTCTGAGTAGATGGGGAAAGGACAGTCAGCAATTGCAACATCTCTCAGTGGACTCAAATTTTGCTCTAGTTGTATCACAGGGAAAGGCTGAAAAAAGGTGATTTGTCAAGAAAGCCAAGGAGATTGGAAGAGCCATTTTAGGACAAGTTGTAAGTTCTAAAACAGTTCTAAAAAGGAGTGGATAGAAGTTATTATCCTTTCTCTTGTGCTAATGCTGAGAGACCCTTTGCCTCTCTCTAAATAAGAAAGTCTTCAGACTGTAGAGCTGCTGTAGCAAATATAGCCTAGGAGCAAAGTAAATCTTCAGAAAACACAAGGAATATTTTCTGTTAGACAACCAGGTTAGTTGGAAAAACAGGTATGTTTTGCAGCACATGCAACAGGAGCAGGCAGTCCTGTAAAAGCCACTGCCTCTACCTAAACATCCTCTCAGCACTGCATGGCACGAATGTCCTTGCTCCATCAGATTGCTGTGAACCCACAGGGATACATCCCAGCTCCCAGTGTTTCAAAGTCCTTTTTGACTGTGGATTTGTAGGAGCTTGATCTGTTGAGCTCAAACTCTTAATACTCCAGACGAGGTTTTGAGTCAGATGGAAGTGCATAGAATGAGAAGCACAGGAGGTGCTTGGGGAGCTGGGGGAGAGGGAGCAAGATTACTTTAACTCAAGGGACAGAGTCCCTGCCAAATTCCTTAACAGTAAGTTAAAGGCTTTCTGCAGAAGAAAGAATACTTTCTTTCACAGCTAAATTTAACTATTCCAAGTTGCTGACTCAAAGTTATATGGATTTCTCTCTCAAAGTATCTGGTTGAAATAATAGATATCCATAATCTTTTATTTTATGTTCAAGGCAATCTTTTTCTCTTGTTATCTATGGTTTTACAAGTGAATCTCATGCAGTATCCGGAAAAATTCATCAACATCCTTTATTTAGTACACAATAGCTGGTAGGTCATTTTGTAATAACAATTCCCACTAACTAACATATATTTCATCTCTGTTATGCAGTGCCTCAGTCCCTCTCCTCCATTAGGAAAATGTCCACTTGGTTACCAGCAAGGGGTTCCCCAAATCAGTATCAACAACACAGGCTGGGCCAGGGTTTTTCCATCAACACCAATGGATGAAATGTTTTCATACCAGCTCAGAGCAAACCTCTACTGATGGTTGTTTTCGACAATAAATCAATGCTCTCAGTCAGATAGGATCAAGCAGAGCCATAAACACATCAGCAACAGGATAGGAGGGTGTGCACACAGGTTGCACTCTGCAGCCTGAGATTATCAGTGGACAGAAAAATCAATGGAATATCTGAGCCCATTGTTTTCCTGGCAAGTTTTCAACTTCTTACATATATGATGGTTTTTTGGCTCTATGCTGTGTTTCAACCCATTTTCCCTTCTAATAAATGTCAGTGACAAACTGCCATCCCCTCCCCAAGCAGATGAAGTTTGCCATGGGGCCAGGACCCCTGATTGCACCCCCACTCCCTATTTCTGCTGTGTTAAGGAGTGGTTTGGGAGTTGTTTTCTTTTAACTAGAGCTCTGGGAGCTGGTCGCCCCTAAGAGGAAGCCTGTGAGGTCCTGGAAACCGCAAGTGAGAGTTCAGTGGCCAGGGGGAAATAAGAACAGTACAGGGCATGTTACTATTAGAATATAATGGATTTTAAGTCAATCTCATGTATTTCAAGGCCTGATCCGTGCTTGTTGAATGGTAACACCTCATTTTTCAAGTAACAGACCATTCATCAACTTAAATAATGACAAAAGGACTGTCTTGTTGATCAGCCTGGAAAAATTTGAGCTTTGTAGAAGTAGATGTGGGTTGGTTGGCTTTTACTTAAAAAAATAAAATAAAAAACCCCAACACAATAAAATCTCAACTAAAGAGCAAAAGGATCTTATTTATTCTTCATTAGTGATCTGACAATAAAGTATTTTTGTAATTGTGACTAAAACATTGTGACCAGACTCTGGTCCCAGCCCAGATCATTCAGGACATCAGTGACATGAGCAAATCACTTCACCTGTAGGTACTTCAAAACTTACAGGGCTAAAAATCAGTAAGATTGGGTCCTAATTTGATCCCAAGAGCAATCATCTGACAATGTCTCTGGAATATAAATGTGATATAAATGTGAGAGATGTGATCTCCCACATTTCCTTTCCTCTCAGCATCTACCCAGTGGGAAAACCATGTTCTGAGGCAGAGGAGAGCCTGTCTTATGGAACACCACAACTCTCTGTGGTCTCCTCCCATCTATTCTCCTGCCTGGTCCCCACCACAGCAGAACTGGGATGGGGGATTGGCACAGCAGACCCCAAATCCCTCCAGACCCTGGTGTGACACAGCAGCTTGTGGGGCTTCACTTGTTCTAGTGCAGCATTACCCAATACTGCAATTTGCCACATGTGTGCTGGTCCTGCTGTCCCCTTGCCCTTTGGGATTTTTAGGGACAATCCTCCTGCCTCCATGTCTGCAGCCACGCAAACAGAGCTGACCTGCAGCACAGTCCTCCTTGCCTGGAACCAAAAACTCCTGGCTTTGGTGACAAAGTGCAGCTCTGCCAGACCTCACCATTCTGGGCAGACTCCTCCAGCACTGAAGTTTCATTCACAAGCAGAAAAAAACCCTTTTTCTTTCACTTTGCTGAGACTAAATACGTGACAGAGATGAAAATCACATTCCAACAGCTTTCTAATGTGGCTCTTTATGATTAGAATGTTCTAAACAGGCCCTATAAAGTTGATTTTAGGACTTCCAGCCGTGACAATGTGCCCTTAAACCCTACAGGTCCCTTGGACTCAATCCCTTAAATCTGGGATGTATGGACTCATACTAATCACAAGGCACCAGAGGAGGAATCACTTGCATGGAAGGAGCACCCAGGGGACAGCCCTTCTGAGTGTGCAGCTATATTCAGTGCCCACTTGAAAAAAAATAAGGAGAAGAAGAAGAAAGAAGATGGGCATGATGTCAGTGCTGGCTGCCAGCGACCAGCAGCACCACACAAAGAGGCCACTTTCCCTCCCCCATCCTCCTCTGCCACACAGACGGGTGAAAACAAGGCACCACAGCCTGTTGCTGAGATGACGAGGCTTCAAGAACATGCAGGTGTTGCATGGGGGACAATGAGCTCCACAGTCTGTACTGCTCAAAACAATCTCCTCCACAAGCACTGAGGACGGGAAGAAATTCCCAGGGGAACTTGGAGGCCAAGGACTAGGCCAGCCAGAGGGTGTTGGGAGGCACAGGGGACATGCTATCCCTCTTCCCATATCTGTGCCATCCCTCTTCCCATGCCTGCGCCACCTCCGTGCTCCTTCCCCTACTGTTGCTACAGGACCAGTCCCACTTCAGTGGGAGCTTCCATTTCCACACGCCTCCATTTATTTTACCCCACTGCATTTGCAATCCCTGGGAAAATTTGGAAGTTACCCATTTCCTGTAAGCAGCTTGGAAGTCTAGACCTTTTTTCCAAAAATAGCATGTCTTCCACAGTGAACCAGCAAAACCAGCACCCTCAGGCCGTGCCCAAGGACTCCAGAAGACAAAGACAGTGGGATTCACAGCCCTCCTCCCTCACCCTGCTTCACTCCCTGCCTCCTGTCTTTGTCCTCCCACTCCTGTCCATGCCTTTTGTCCACACCACAAACTGCAGGCATGATGGAGAACTCCAGGATCAGTCCAAGCCTGGACAAACATCCTACCAAGTGAACACACTCATCCAGTCCACACTGTGCCTTCCTGGAGCAGGGGAAGAGCTCCAGCTCTTCATACACAGCAGGTACCTTACCCAGGAGGATGATGAGGATCCCTCCCAGCTGGGACCGCCGGTACTTGGCTGCTCCAGGCTCGTGGCCCATCCGGATGCAGGGCAAGACCGTTATCAGCAGGAATATAGCGGGAAGGCCCAGGACAGAGGCAGCGATCATCAGTGCTCGACACGCTTGGACATACCCTGTCGGCAAGGCAAGGAAAGAAGATTATGATTATTTGGCACAAGAGAAGGAGACCTTTGGACAAAGGCTTCTGTTTGATTAGATCCCTAGACTTGCATGGAGCATGGGAGAGGGGTTCATCCCTTGTGTAAACATTAAATCCACACCAGGCACAAGGCAGTGAGGCTGCAGTGCAGTGGGCAGTGCATGAACATGGGATGTGCAGGCTCAGAACTTTCCAACAAACAAATAGCACTGCCTGGAAAACACAAGTTTTTTCCATCAAGACACTGAGAAATCATGGAGCTGAAAAATACAGGAAGGGAAAGTGGGAGAAATGGCTAGGAAGGAGCTTTTCTATATCTTTTTGTAGCAAGAGCTTTGATTAAATAACAAGAATTTAAAGTCTTAAAGAATCTACCATCATTCAGAGGGCTGAATAGCAGAAGACCCACTAGTGAAACACAGGTCCATGGGATACTATGAGAAGGTTCCCCAAGGTGCTGAGCACTGCTGACCTGGGAGGAGGAGGAGGGACATTCTTCCAGGCTGCACCCCAGGAGCTCAGGCTGGTTGTGGGTTCCCAGGGGAGATCCATGGCTCAAGCTGGCTGCTGGCACAGCCCTTCCTCAGGGAGAGGAATTGACTACACTTTGCAGAGCTCCCTGAGTTGCCATAACCAAGGACTGCATTATTCCTCTGGGTCCCTATGGACATCACAAGATTCCCTGGCTTTTCAGCAGCTACCACTCCGCTCCTGCCTGTCCCTGTGCACAAGGCAGAAAGAAACAACAGGGATCAGGGGCTGTGGGTGTGCTGGGCAGGACCATGACATTTCTGCCATTCCAGGAGAGTCTATGTAATCATATATATGGGGTTTTAAATATTTATGTATAGAATGTATATATAAATGTTATGTATTTTAGATACAATGTGTATATACTACAAAAAAAATTACATAAATAAAAAGAACCAGTGTCCGATTGCCCCAGTGCCCGGTGACCTCCCCCAGCTCCCAGGACAGGCTTGGCACAGTCAGTGTGCTGGCCCTCTGTAAACTCTTAATAACAAAACAAAGCTGCCAGATACAGACACGATGCCTCAAATAACACCAGCAAACAGGGACCTCAAGCACATCCTGCTGACACACAGGTATGACATCAGAAATGAGGATTTACTGTTCCTGGAAAAGCAGACTCTCTGCATATTGAATATTTTCTTGATTTTTTTCAAGAGGAAACTTAACAAAAAAAGTTATCTGATGAGTTCAGGGCATAAAATGAGACCCTAAACAAAAGCAATGGCAGTGCCCAGTGTGGGTTCTGTGCAATTGCTCCCAATTAAATTAGAACACAAACAATTTATTTTAAAGACTAGACTCAGACAATTAAAGACTCTTGGGCACACCAGGAAAAACTTCCTTCTCATGGCATCAAACAGGATACAAGCAGTGTTAGTTTGTGTTTTGTTTCTGCTGGAGGGAAGCCTTGGTCTCTTGCTGCTGGAAGACACATTTACCTATTTATTAAGTTACATTCAATAATGGGGTTTTTTGGGACAAACCCTTCCTCTGTCTTCTGAGCTGAATCAGATTTAACAACAGGAGCAATAAGGAAAGCAAGTCCTCTAAAATAAAAGTATACACAGAGAGAGAAAGGGAGAATAGGAGTGAGTCTGAGAGACTCTCAATATTGCTGAGCAATGTGTGACACAGACCAACAGAGAGAAAGTCAGAAATAAACTTTTTCACTTCTGGCAAAACAATTTTCACATCAGTTTCAACATGTAAATAAGGAAACATGAAAGAAAACTACAAGAAATGGTTATTTCTACCCTGTCAGCTTTGAGAGAGGCACCTCTGACATGACAGAGGAGTTGCAACCTAAAATACAGGATACAGGAGAATAAAGCACTTCAGAGTTAACAGTGACTGAAACAGGCAAGATCACAAACTAAACTCACAGAGACTAGACCTCACAAGACTTTGGCAGGTTTAATTAGCTCCAAACATTCATTAGTACTAATTAAACACCATGCTTAATTTGTGTGTTGTAATAAACTAGAGGAAAATTGCTATATCATTAAAAATATCAAGACAAGTTAAATACAGTTACATCTGTTTGCTGTGTAGGAGTTCTGTCTTGCCTTAGAACCTGTGGGAAGCACAAGACCATCAAGACTAATGATGATCTTCCAAAAGATTAAAAGCCATAGGAGCATTAATAATAGATGCTGAAAGATTCATTACACTCCAAATCATTTAAAGGAATCGAGCCTTAACATTTGTAATAGTTCACCATCCTCTTGAAATACTCTATTACACCTCAGTGTACTCTGTATGTTTTGCAGTGCAGTCTGAAGACAAGAAATGAAAGGAAGAGTGAAGTTTTACTAAGAGCAATGATTAAACATTAATGGGATTTTAGTAGCCACAGATAACAGGTATAAATCAATCAGAATCCCATCAAGAGCTATCATTCACATCCTTTAGGGTATTTAATGGACCACCTGCACTGATGAGGCTGAAGGAGCTTCACCACCAACTCCTCCAGCAGCAGGACCTGCTCTGTCAGGCAAGGCAAGGCTTCACCCCTCACTCTGGGTGGGAATGGGGAGGACAGGACAGGACACACGTACCTGGCAGTATGAGGATGTCCACGAGGGGCTTGCAGTGATAGAGACCTGTTGCCATGACACAGTCTGCCCACAGCCCCTTGGATCCCAGCTCATCCATTTTCCTGCAGGTGGTGATGGTGTAGCCGCAGGTCACCACCCAGTCGTTGGTGGCCGTCGCCACAACCACCCCGATCCACCCTATAAAACTGCAGACAAATCCAGCCAGGTGCAGGCAGGTGGCCACCATCTCTGTCGCTTGGAGGGGCGAGCTGGACAGGACAGTGCCCGCAGGGGATCAGCGGAGCCTCCCGGCGAGATCCCGGTGCTGGGAGCAGCAGGGATGGGCTTTGGCAGGATGAGGTCCCTGATCAGGCTCTGCTGAGAACACTCGGCTGCCTCTGCCCAGCTCCCTCCCTGGGAGGGGTCAGAGCTGCCTCCAGCCCCACAACACATGGGAGGAGCGAGCGGGGAGCCCCAACTTCTGCCAGTTCATCCAGAGTGTCCGAGGGGAAGGAGGGTGTGGAGAGGAGAAGATGCACAGTCGCACCCAGCCGTGCCTGAAAAACAAACCGGAGGTTTTTATTCAAATGCAAACAGCCTGACTATTCAAAACTCAGCATGAAGGGAGAAAAATTAAGGCAGTGTTTGTGAGCTGAAGACAGATGGTCACAATGGTACCTCCTCGTGGAATGATAAGGGAAGAAACGCGGTGGACAGAATTTCTCAAGAGTTGGAATGGATCATCTCAGCAAATCCATCAGCACAGCTGCAGTAAAGGGACAAAATCAGTCTTAGGTATTTCCTGATCTTTTCAGCAATTGTAAAAATACAGAAGACCCATTACTGCATTCTCTGCTGTGCCTGAGTTTTCAGAAGTATTAACTAACACTCACTGAGTCTTAAATATGTGTTTAACAGCACCTGATTTCCACTTTTGAGCGCCCAAAATAGAATGAGCAGCTTTTAACTCAAGACTTTTATTCTGAGTAAACTTATTATATGAATTTTAGTACATTTGATAGAACAGAAATAGACCACTTCAAAACGCCAAAAGAGGAGAAACTGCACATCTTCCCATTATGCATCAGGAAAAACAGGCAGGCAGGATATTTTCCTAACGTTGCTTTGTATTTTTACAACATGTATATGAGTTACCGGGTGCCAACACATCCCTAAGGATATTTCCTCACTGTGCATCCTCCTCCAGAGCTGCAGGGTTTGCCAAGGGAAGGTTTGGACCTCGGCAGATGCCGCGTGCCTGGAGAGACCACTAGTGGAAAGCTGTCTGTGCTGCACGGGGAGGAAAAGAGGCAAGAAAATGACACAACAAGGAATTTGATGCACTCCTGGAGCTGTTAGTGACAAAGAAATACTGGGAGCTCCACTCTGAGATTAAGGTGCTGGGAATTAAATATATCCTGCTCTTCATCCTACAGTATTTTTTCCCATTCTTTAGCAAATAACGAGAAAAACATGAACAAAAGTATCCTAAGCTTCATCTGCCATCTCTTCCTTAGATTCAAAGTCCAAGGACATTGAGGACACAGTTTTGTGACAAAACTTTGTCTGAACACTGGAGTTACTACATAAATAGCTGAAAATTATCTTTGAAGTGGAATTTTATAATAAATAGAAAATCAATAGTTGTTTTCACATTTGTTTTATATTGCTGTTTACTCCTTGTTTTTTGTTTTGTTTTTTTTTTTGTGATACCTGCCTTATGGTATTTTTGTAAAAAATTGACTTTCCTAATGCCATTCCATCTTCCTACATAACTTTTTCTTCCACTGCACCCAGTTCAGGTGGAGCATGCTGTTACTTACATCCAACCAGCATCTTTATGTTGCCTCTGGTTCAATTCCAGATGGATTTAATCTTTCCCCAAACAATATTCCTGCTTATCTATTATTAAGGAGATCAACTTGTCTTCTCTTGAGTGAAACTAGTGCTGTTCCACTTCTTGAACTGCACATTTGCTCTGGATGGATCACGTGTCACCCCCTGAATTTGGAAGGAGAGGGGATTACAAATTTCACCTCAAAGCTGAGATTAGAAGCATTTCACACAGTGATAGTGCAGGTACATCCTAATGCACAACTGAAGTATTTTTTAAATGCTGCAAGGTATTAATTTGCAGGTTGCAAACACATCCTTCTGTAATTCAGTCCCCTACAGTCCTGGCTTGCTAAACCACGAAAGCTTCTTAACTCCCCATTTTCTGTCACAAATGTATCTATCAGGGACTGTGCTCAACAGGCAAGAAGTAAATTTTACACTTTGGTAACTAACACTATTCAACAGTACTCGAGCTGCAGCCCACAGGGCACAGTGTGAATTATTTCATTAATGTTCGTAGGCAGAATTTTATCTGTCTTATAAATCACACCACCAGCAGTTAAGTGAATATAAGGTAGTATGAGACAAGTGAACAATGATTTACAAGATCAATAAAACAAGAAATAAGAATGACTTCCCAGGGATAGACCAAAAAAACTGAATCACTTTGGGCAAGTCTCAAAAGTTACCGTTTTCAAAGCCAGTGCTACACATACATTTATTTCAGCAACAGTGTGAACTCCTTAAAAATCAATCTTTTCACTCTTCACTCACACAGTTTTCCCTTGATCCTCATTGTTCTTCCTGACAAAAGACAGGCGTTGCAATTAGTCATACCCAAGCTATCAACACCCCATGGCTCTTTCTCATCCAAATGACTCACCTTGAACCTTTTCTTTACATCTGCAGCTTCTCCCTGTTTGGAAACAGCAGCATGAAAATGCAAGATGGGATGCTGAAAAAAAAGTTTAAGTGGTACAGCTCGTTTATAGTTTTCTTCTATACTGAAGGCTGAGAACATCAAATTATCCATTTCATCTTTATCCTGTTCCTACTGCCTCTTTCTCTCCTCAGCTGTAAAATACAGGCAAGTACATGGTAGCATTAAAGGGTTGCAATGACCTGAAACATCATCAGGATTTCCTGCATGCAAAAGCAGTTCCTTAAAACAAGGATAAAGTGTTTCTGCACCTATTTGGGGAGAAATAAAAATACCAAAGTGTGTGCATGTGAATGTGCTTTCTAATCTGCCAAGAAAAAACTCTCAGGATTAGCAAAACCATCCGGAAAATCCCCAAATTATTATTTGTACCAAAAGTTTTATTTTGCTACAATAGAGGGTGTTTTTAAGTGACCAACAGAACAGAGTTTATTGTTGTAAGTGCAGAAGGTCAATGCAAATGGAAGACTCACTCATATATAGCTTAGGGGAACTCCTCCCTCCCTCTTTCCTCCTCAGCTGCTCCTTCCCTCTCCTGTTCTGATTTTTCTGCTACTTAAGGTCTCTGATAGTACACAAAAATGTTAAGCAATGTAATCACACAGTTGACAAAAACTAAGAACTTCTCAGTCACTCTACAGCATATTTGCCACCAGCAGTAACCACTTTTTCTGCAAACAGGAAAACTCATTTCTGATTTTAACTTTGTACAATCTCAGCATTTATTCTGGGAATGTGTGGTTTTAATCTCATTCATTATTAAGCTGTTGAAGAGAAATACCAACAATTCAAACATTGCTTGAGCAGTCAAGTGGTGACAAAGCTGGGCAAGTGGTTGTACTTACAGGTATAAACCCCAAATTTATGCCAAGATACACAGAAATCTCAAGTGTAAATCTTTACAGGTAAAGCCAAAAGAGCTTTAGAAAGTGGAGTCATGGGGAGAGAGGGCTTTGATCATGTAGATTTTGCTAAAAATACTCTCTAGAGAACTGGGGACCTGCTGCAGGCCATGGGAGTCCTGCAAACAAATTTCAGTGTAATCAGGTTTTAATTTGCTGTAATCAAAGTAAGGAGGGCTCTGTCCTCCTTAAAAAGGCACCGTGTTAAACACCTTCAGAGAGTCACATTTAGAAGTCAGTGTTCAAAAATACGACAGAGGCAAAGTGTTCTGACATTACAGTTCTTTATTTGCTTTTGAATCCACCATCTATACAGGTATTTACAAGGCATGGAAATGGATAACAGCACAAAATACAATTGAGGTATAAGCTAAGAGCACAGTATGTCATGTTTCAATAAATATAATTCAAAATTTGTAAACTAAGTGACCAGATAGATGCATCTTGTTTACTAAAACCATATAAAATATCTGTTAAATCTCACGTGAGGTAGAGGACAGTTTTGTGTGTCATGTAATGCAACCACAGCAACGCTGACAATAAGACTGTACATCATTGGCAAAGTATTAAAAATTGTTGAATGCACTGATCGTTTTTCACAGGCTCTTCCTATGGTTTCAGAATAGTCATTCAACCTGTTGCCTCGAGCTCACAGAGACTCGGTTGTTTTGCAGCTACTTTCTGTCATTTGAGAGAACTGTACTGGCATGTCAACAGCAATAAATACTTGAGAGAGTGAGGATGAAAACACAAAAACGTCTTGTCAATCACAGAAAGCAACGTGATGGCAACGAAATATTTCAGACCAACTTTTTTATTATTTCCTAGAATTAGTTTAAATACAGTACAGCTGTGCTTTCCTTTAAGTGAGGTATCTCTTAGAAGAAAAAAAAATTCAATTGATATTGTTACATTTAATCAATTTTCAAATAGCAAAGTTTTATACCGTGTTTGCTGTGCTTGATGAAGTGCTTAAAACTCGTTTTTCAAGCGTTTTCCAACTGAACCACTAACCCTGAAAAAAACGATTTGCAAAGTAATGGAGACACTACAAAATTGTCGTGCAATTTGTAAGCAGTAACTGCTTTCACAAAAGCTAAAAAATGACTGCATTTTTTTAAATAGATATATGCAGCAAATAGAAAATTCTACAAGCTTTCTGTAAAGAAAACTGATGAACACACACACTACAAATAAAATAAGCAAAAAGAAAATTGAAATTTGCAGCTTTCTGCTGCTTACTATCGATGGCTTAAATAAAATTTCTGAAATATTGCAAGCACAGATTAACAGGTAGGAGAAATTACGTCTTTTGTCGACTTCACCATGTTATAGAAAACTCTGTTGTGTGGAATAATTACACAAATTAAGTGCAGAAAAAATACAAAGTTGTTATCTTTACCGACAATCAAAATATATACTCTACAAACAAGTGAATTCCAGGAAGCTGACCATGACAGCATTTCAAGGCCAACTTCCTGACTAATGCTAGGAAAGGTTTCCAAAAATTTCATAACACATTCTAACTATGCCCTCCCCCCATATAAAACAAGATGTATGAATAAAACATTGTGACTTCTAAAATACAGGCCAAGACTTACTTTTCTCCAGGCCACCAGTAGCTTTATGCTCCCACCCAACTCTTCCTACTTCACTAATTGCATTATGCCTTTACTATGTACAAATGGTTTTACACCTAAGCTACCAATATATTAAATATAGAATAAAATTAGTTTAAGAACGTGAAACATAACTACATTCATCTAAATACTCAAACTGAATGATATGCTTTACAAAAAACTAAAACACAGACTTAAATTTGGAGATTTAGATAAAAATCTCTTTCGTTGAGGGACACGTGGTTATTCTGCAAGTGAGGGGGTTTCTAGACTGCCAAAATTACAAGAGTTTTACTCTCTAAGCTCTTATATTTTGTTGATTAAAGTATACAAAGAATGTGAAAGTTCTCTTTTAAAAAAGTACAGGAGCAAAAGAGGCATTCACCTTGAATCCTGCTTTGTTCCAAAAGGTGCACTAGGCAACTTCAGTCTTTCTATAGGTGTTTAGTAATTCAAATTTCAAATTATGGACAATTTTAGCATTTTATTTTCCTACAGGCTTCATGTCACAAGTATCTGGGAACATGATCTCCTGCCTGAAAGTTCAGCAAGCAATAACTGAAGGCAAAATGAGTCACAATACATAAAATGAGCATGCTATGACTAAAAGCAAGGACCTGACAGCAGAATAAGTTCCTACCATTAAGTCTGCACTTAAGTGAGAGTCCTCAAGTGTGCACTTAAGTGAGGGCCCTCAAATGTGCATTCCAAGTTCCTAAATCAAGCTCCAAAATAAACTATTCAACAGAACTAGCACAAGGTGGGGGGGGGGGAAACGTCAACATATATTTGTTCTAGAACTTATACAGTATTATTTACAATTTACTAAAAAACTATCTTTCAAAGACTGTGAACACACAAAAGTCTATGGCACATTTATGTATACATTATTACTTAAAATCAGTATAAAATTAAGTCTACATGTATGAAAATTGTTTATGTTACGCCAAGAGCCTGATAGCATTTAAGAATTTTAAGAGGATTACAATAATTTAAAATGCTTTCTAACTTCATATTAACTAAATGGAGTATTTACAAAGCTACTTTTAAAGTCATTTTAATAAATGTCCCATTTGCTTTATCAGCCAGATGTCTGAAAAGTGTTAGGAGGCCTTATCTGCAGTTGGAATTGGTAAAACATCCTACAGCTGCTGCAGTTCTTGCAACAGTGGAAATATCAGCACAAAGGATGCCCAGCAGCACTTTGGAAGCCTCCAGCAGTTCCCCAAGTGCTGGCTGAGGCTCAGGAAGGTGGGGGACCCCAGTCCTTCCCTGCTGAACATCAACCACTGCCACAGGGGAGATCTGAGCAGAAGTCACATAACAGAGACAAGACCCGAATGGGAACGGAACACACAATATCCCACCAATCCCATGAGGATTCCATACATTCAACAGCCAAGCTATAAACAGTATGTGAATTAGTCACTGCAGCTGATGGCCTTGCTTATCTACACTGACAACCCAACAAGTTGGGTCCAAACACTGACACTGAAAAGCAACCAGAAATGCATCTCTCCATCCTTTAATAACGCCTTTGTCCCTTGCCCATCCAGCTGATCCAACACAGGATCTGCCAGGCAAGTGGGACAACCTGCTCCCTTCCCTGCCCATCACACTTTATAAATGCTCCTGCCTCCTCTCCCTGCACCCCCGGGTTTGGTGGTTGGTACAACAAAACATTCACACTGGTTTTAAAGCAAGTGGTGCACACACGGCCTGAACTATTTCGTCAGCACCTTTCCCACCAAACCACACTGCAAAGACAGGACTTTTCCTCTGCATTTTTATTAGTTTTCAAGGTAAAAATTTGGAGATGGCGCTGAAGAAGGGAAAAATATAATCTGGGTTTTCTTTTCTGGCAGGGAGGTGAAACAAAATCATCCTTAAGGTCCCTTCCAAACCAAACCATTCTATGATTCTGATCAACACTGACAAAGAAAATTGGTAATTTTTCATCTATCCTGCTTTAATTGTCAGTGTAACTATGACACAGAGTTAATAAACAAAACTGTACATAGTTATAAAAAAATCATCCTATGACTCCATGACTTCAATTTACCACCTCATTTCTCATTCAATTTAAAGATATGTGCAATTTTCTTTCTCTGGGATACTCAGTCTTGTTATACCACTAACACAGAAACAGAAAAGAACTCAAAAGTTTTCAGTTTTACTAGTTCAGGGGAAAAAATAATCAGTGTAGGCCTTCACTAGTGGCTTCATCCAAAATGAACTGAATTATTAAGAGGATATTAAACCTCAGTACCTCAAAAACAAGCTAAAGCACAAGTTAAAATTATGTAGTGAAATACTAGAATTACTAAAATATTCCTATCACTGACATGATCAGCTGACATTTGCCAGCTGTATCCAACTTTTTGGAGAGAAGTGCAAAAAAAGTATTTCTTCATCCAACTCTGTAGCCATGCATTTAAACCACTAGGAACCAGACTTCAGAAGTACTCAAACATTATATACACATAAAACAGTAATTCTGTACAATTACACAATTCCCAATGTTATAGCTTAACAAACATGCTGTATTTCTTAATTCATGGTAACCTTACCATGCCAGTAAAATACAGAGACTATCAAAATGATTTCTCAAAGTGCCATACCTCAGAATTTTATTTTTCAAGCTATGATCACGATGTCAGTTAAGGCCTGTTCTATGTAATGAAAGAAAAGTCCACAAGCTGGCAAGAAGCTCAAAGTGTGGAGGCTTAGGGTGCTAAAGAAATTAATACATATTTCTTAATAACTACTATTTTTCTTGAAAGCATTAGTATCAGAAAAAGTTAAGCTTTTATAGTTTCTAGAAGGAAAAGCCTCACCTTT
Organism: Pithys albifrons albifrons; assembly: GCF_047495875.1. Taxonomy (NCBI): domain Eukaryota; kingdom Metazoa; phylum Chordata; class Aves; order Passeriformes; family Thamnophilidae; genus Pithys; species Pithys albifrons. The sequence continues at coordinate 22,521,578 of NC_092468.1, forward strand.
AAGCCTTTTATCAATGTTTCTTTCATACCTACTACACAGAAGAAAACAGAAGAAAACTTGTGAATTTTTGACTTCCAAAGATTGCATTATAATTGTAGATTTTTTTAACTTAAAAAAATCTCAATGTTTTCTTCTTCCAGCACAGCAAGTGCTGGCTCTAACACTCTTTAGATTGATAACAAGTTGTTAAACAGACAATACTGAAAAGATCAGTTTGACTTCACACAATGAAATTATGGGGAAAACTTGTGCTGGTAAATCACTTTTGAGGATCAATCATTGACCATTGTGGCAATTTTGAGCATTACCTAACAGATGAAAAGCTGCTTTTACTTTCCTCAGTTCAAGAACATTTAATTCTCACTGAAACCCAAACTATTCTTGACTTTGAAGAATTCAGAATGTTCTTAATGTACTTGTATAACTGGATGTGTAATTGATAGCAAAATAAAGATACCCACACACGTTTGAACAGACAGTGTTAAAGGTGTAGAGTCTTTAAGACTGTGTTAGAAATAGACAGAAACTGGTCACTCTAAACCAAGAGTTTCATATTTTTCATTGTTTGAGAAAAACACCAGTAGAAATCAATGCAGATTTTCATTGGTTAGGAAAATCTAAAAATGTCTATCTATCTCTAGTTATTTATATCTATGTATAATCTTCCTCTGGACCTGTCTGGGAAATAGAAATCTGTAGAGAACACTTTTTCTCAGCACACAGAAATTGTTCACAACTCATTAAAAACCAAAACACCCTGTTTGAAGGACACAGTTGTGCTTCCTCTTCCAGTTTCTACTTTCCTTTCCCATTTTTAGAAGATTTCAGGATCTGCAGCTTCAATTCCTTTATCATCAGCTCCAACTTCTCCCGTGCCTCTCGTTCCTGCCTCAGCTCATCCTGGAGCTCTTGTCTATCTGCCTCTGCATGGTCCAACCTCTGCCTCAGCTCTGCCAGCTGCAAAACAGGAGAGACAGAGAGGCAGAACACACTTTAGAAAACTTATTTAAAACATGATGACCACCCTGTGCATCAAAGTACTTCAGCTCACCAGTATTTATCAGCTCACCTTCTACTGTTATCAGGAATTTTTGCAGTTACCTACTGCACCATTAGAAAATGGCATCAACATCATACTATACATTAAATAATGAGAAAATCCAATATTTTAATACATATAAATTGTACTTATAGGACTATCACAGAATCACAGACTATTCTGAGTTGGAAGGGGGGACCCACAAGGATCATCAAGTCCAACTCTTAAGTCACTGGCCCACACAGGGGATTGAACTCATGACCTTGGCATTATTACAACCAAGTTTTAACCAACTAGGCCATGTTGATAAAACTGTTGGGAAAGTTATGATGGTGTCTGCATCAGATGTTTCACAAACCCCAGAATAAATTGCACTTGTCCATTTCCCAGGTTCATTTCTCTCATCTGACAAAAAGTAACTTCTTTATCTCAATATCTGAAAGCATTTCTAGAGCAAACAAAACCACCAACACTGTTCTCTGATACCCTTTAGTATAAATGAAACAGAATTACCAGAAACAACATTTAGAAAATCTTGAACATTACCTGAGCCCACTTAAATACTTGTGTGAAATATTTTGTGTTTAAATACAGAAATTAGGTATTTTTTTCATTTTTGGAATACATTAAGGCTCAAACTTGCTAGAATGTCATCAAAACTTATTTACAGTGAGATCTGGAAACATCTGATGAATTTTTCAAGTGTGGTAAAGTTCCTTATTGTTTAGAGCATAGCACCAGGAGTCAAAACAGGGAGGAGACTGGACATCAGTTCTCTTCTCTCCCATTGATTTATGGGGCTACTTCCTACAGAAAGACCTCACTCAATCCCAAAAAATCCATCTGCCTTTATAATGATTAGTATCTATCTGATGTAAATCATCACCAAACATCCATCTCTCTGAAAATTAGGAATAAAACTCATGAGAATGAAAGAAGCAGGAGCACAGAGGATCACCGGTGTTTGCAAAGTGCTATGAATTGTTCTGGGCAAAGCAGCTGCTGTGCTGATTTTAGAGAAACATCACAGTTCTATAATGAGAAATATTTGAGCAGTTCTTAGCTAGCAATAGGCTGTTAATGCAAGTCCTGACTCCATGGCTTGGATTCAGGAGCTGCTGCAGCACAACAGTGCCCACTGCCTGCGTGTTGCAGCGTGTCCCACACTCGTTCCTCTGCCTGAGTCTGGATTTCCAGCTCAGAGGAAAGGTCCCAGTACTGGTTATTCTGCCTTCCTGTAACTGACAGGGTGAAGCAACAATTAAAGTAGACAACAAAGAAGCCAAAGAGGAGGAGAAGGCAATGTGTGTCTTCAGAGAGGCCTAGAAAGAAGAGGCTTTTAAGCAAGTTGCAAATCCCAAATTATTAATTTAAGGCACAAGGAGGGTTCCTCCCAGTCCACAGTTCTCAGTCAGAAAAGGCAGCCTGGGCAGCTGCTTCAGGAAGACATTGGATTAAGGCTTTTCTAAAATGCTGTATCCACAGCTTGGGGAAGTTCCCAGGACCTCTGTTTAACTCTGGTACTTCTTGGGACCAGAAGCTACTGTAAGATCTGATAAATGGAGATAAATGTTCAAATTACATGCTGTCAATAGTCCTACCACTCAGGTACTAACAGAGTAAACTTTCACACAACAAATGTATTTAGTTTTCAAAATCTAACTTCAAAAGAAACACTCAACCACTCTCCTTGGGAAACAATGCATGGGTTTCAGCCTCTAAAGACACAAGCTGCACAAGCCATATAAAAAGTGCTATACATGATTATCTTCATAAATTAGAACACGTTGTTACTTGCACTAATAGGGCTTGTACCAGATGTTTAGTAAATCAGGCCTTAGTCAGAGAGGATTATTTCTGGCAGCAAAGGCCAGGAATCAGTGGAGTGGGATGTCATGAAATTAAATTCATGAGAAGGATTTACAATGCTGGTCTCTGCCCTACTCACCAAAAATACCCAAACCTGTCTCTCAAGTACTGCCTGTTTCTCACTTTGAGTCAGTAAGAACAGGAAATATACACAGTCAGGAACAAACGACCACAAAGCTTTGCTGAGCTCAAGTTTTAGATTTTGTTTACTTTAAAAATGAGTCTGTTAAGACTAGTTTTCTGTGGCATGGCTCAAAATGCATCAATATACATTTGATCATAACTGCAGCTGATTTTTAAAAGGGTATTCCAAGATTCCCTTTGGCATTGGCTGTATTTTCTCCCCATTGGAAGGACATGAATACCCTCCAACATAAAGAAGTAACAGTAAAAGCTGAAAGGAAATTGAAAGTTAAAAAACACAACTCCATAGGTTTTGACATATGAATCAAAGAGGCAGGAATGAGAGACATCCATATGATTTTCATTTCCAGGAGAACTCTTGGCCAAATGCTCTGCTACAAAACTGAAGGGGCTCAGCAGAGAGTGCAGATTCCACCACCAAGGAACACAAAGAGCAGCAACTGATTCTGCTAATCTGACAAAAATGTGGTTCAGAAGTTTGGAATTCTTTTTAATATAAAAAGAAGAAGATGAAGAGCTTTTTTATAAAAATAAAATGAGACTGTTTAATTCTGTATCTCTGGCAAGCCTATGTACATTAAGAACAAAACTCGTTTTAAATGAGGATATAACAGATCTTATGTTTAAGATTAATATTTCACCACTAACTCCATATGTTCCCAGAAGGTGCTTTCTACCTCAGCTTCAATCAAGGGAAATAAATATTGCTGTCACTTGTGACCTACTTTGGTCTTTGTCTGCGGTGTCAAAACAGAGAAAACAAAACCTTCAGGTGTCTGAGCAAGAGCTTCACCTTTTCCTGATAACTAGAGAAGAGCTTGGTTGGAAACAAACCTTCCCTTCTTACCTGTGCTGCATATTCAGCTTCTTTGTCTTTTTCCAAATTGGAGTCACAGCTACACTTTTGCTTCATCACTTGGTCCAGTTTCTTCTCCAAGTCTCTCTGCTCAAAATAAAACTCTTCCATTCTTTGGGCATGATCTGCTTGCAAACACTCGAGTTCTTTCTGTAAATTCTGCTGCTCTTCAGTCAATTCCTTCATAGCTTTAGAATTACTTAACATTTCCACTTCCTATAAAGAAAAATCAAGATCACATATACCTTTCTTATAAGACCAAAAAGTAAAAAAACCTGAATTTAAATGTGTGTCTGCAACCAGTGAGGCCAAAAAGGCCATATTTATCTACTGACAGCAACAGCCTGATAATGGTATTTATCTACTTATCAATGGCAGGCTGGAATTCTGCAGCAAACATTTCAGTTTTAAGGAACTCTTTGTACTTCCAAGTACACAAATCTTCCAGAAACAAATTCACAACTTCCAGCAGTGAATCTCAGAAAGCACCAGCACTGATTTACTAAAATATACTTTGAAGATGTAAGAAGTCCATCATCAGAAAACAGAATAAATGTGTTTGGCTTCTTTTTCCACTAGCCTTTTGATATTTTTAAAGTCTTAATTTTTTAACTTACCTAAAAACTTTACCTCTAACAGCAGAACAACTTAAAAGTGAGCAGCTCTATGGCCCTACCTGAACTCATAGATTCTGAGATTAACATTTAAACTAAACTGAAATAAATTAAAATAAACTATTAGGTCTGTTCCATCAATGGAGACACTATTTAACTTAATTGAGAAAACAGAAATGTCACAAGTAAACACCAGCCTCTAAAATCATCCATTAGTACAAAGAAAGACTAAAAATTAAATCTCTAAAAACAAGGCTCAGCAAACAGAAAGAGGAAGGTGGTGGGGTTTTTTTATACAGGGCAGTGGTAAGACACTTCTTTAAAATACTGAAAAGAGAAATTTAATAGGATACAGCAAAAGAAGGAGCTGCTTGGACCCAGTAGCTGCAAACTGAAGAGACACCAATTTTTAGTTGGCTCAAACCTCCTGAGCACAGGGGATATTAAAGATCTGGTGTCTGGATTCAAGCTGAGGGAAAGATGATCTGTGTGTTTTGCTGCTCCTAAATGAATGCAATCTGTGATATTGACTCTGGGGCCAGGAAGCTCCACCAGCTCTCTGAGGTCAGAGGGGAATGCACTCAGGTTGGCACGGTACCATTTGCAGCTGCTGCTTCCTCCGCAATATGGTGTTGAGCTTTTCCTGCTGTTTGATGTACGTTTTCATGACTTCTTCCATGATCTTTCCCTTGTCATCTTCACAACTGATGTCCTTCATGAGAGTGGGGGACAAGGTTCGTGCATCACCACCCCCTTCAGCACGGACAGAGTCTCTGGTGCTTCTGGAAGAAACACGGTCGGGTTTTCCACCTCTCGCAGAATGAGTGGACACAGGTGGATCTATACAGAAAAGAAGAACACAGCAAAATAATCACAGAAAATTCAACTTTCAGAGGGGAAAAAATGCAAAGAAAACTGAGAGAAAGGTGAAGGGCATTTTTGGAAACGTCACAAAATTCCAGCTTGGTGGTGTTACGCTTTCCAAAATTTTGTGGTATAAAAATCAAAGACTTCAACATGATTTTCATTACTCACCTAAACATTTATGCTGCTCCACACCACTTTTCAAGTCAATTTTTTCCTGTTCTTCAAGAGAAACCTCTGGATAGGAGGCAGCTTTTTTGTGCTTTCCACTACTGAGCTTCTTCTCCGACTGCCCAGGTGAGGATTTAATGACTTCTGAAGCTCTGACTGCTGTTTTTGCAACATCTTTATATTGTGATGCAAGAGATACATTCGGGGCAACCACTTTATCACACATGTAAAGGTAGTAACTGAAACAGCAGAACACAGTGAAAGGTAAGACATAATAAATGATGGCTGGTACAGAGCAGTAAGTTTAATTTAACATGACTTCAAACTGTAAAAAATAAGCATGTCCTTTTTAAATTTTTCCTATGCAAAAGCCAGTCCTAATGATTCACTTAATCTTTACTGAGTAGATTATCTAGATAAGGTTTTGAGGCTATCAAACAAGAGGATTTTCCAAACATGGCTGATTAAAAAAAAATCATACAGAAAATCATATAAGTTTTCATTTCATGCAAAGAGTGAAATTAGAATGTCACTGAATCCAGACTGTAGTGTTTTCATAATCCTTGTATTAGCAATGGAGGATGGGGAAGTGATCAGTGAGGTGGGAATGAGCATCTCATTAAACAGCAGAGCTGCATCCTGACAGTGCTGGGGCATGTCCCAGGCTAAAGCTGGACCTCCTGTTCCACATACACTTGGATTTCCAGGGCTCCTGGGCTCCCAGGAGCATCCCTGTGTCCCACTCTAACCTCACCATTCAGCTGTTCCCTGGTAGAGAGGGAAGAGAGTCCCAGATGTGCCCAGTCAGTGCCAGGGTAACCCATGTCATGCTGTTGGAGTCAACGCCGCTGTCTCCAACACTTCCCTTTCTCCTGGTTCTGCAGGAAGGCACTGACAGGAACAGGAACATGAGGGACCATCACAGGAGTTTCAGCACTCCCATGGCTGCGTGGGAACCAGTGATGTGTTTGCTGCTCTGCTGCCTGCTGTTAACCAAAAGGGTCTGCTCTGACCCAAATACAGCAAGTGTGTAACCACAGGGGGGGAGGGCACACGGAAGGTCAAGAGAAACTGTTTCCCTCACTGAAGCAGCGACAAACTGTGTGAGAAGTTAAGGAAATGTACTCGGTTTCTAAAACCAGGAAACTGGTCAGCAGACAATTCAGCTGCAGTCATTGTTCCACTGTAGCAGAAAGCCTTCACACCTTCTACAAGTCTTTCTGGGAGAAAATTAAGTTGCCTTCATGGTAAATAGGGCCTGTGCAGCTTTCCTTGGGCATGGATTGTATTATAATGTGAAAGGTCACAAATTACCTTCTGTCATTTCTACTCTGAAAAGAGAAATTTTAATTACATTTCAGTTGTATTGGTTACTGAAGAACACACACAGATCACAGCTTCAGTCCTGTACCAAAACCCACTCACAAACAGTTCATTAGTATTGACATTAAGAAATGCATAAAAGTTAGGGTTCAATTATTCCTTTGTGATCCCCCAGAGTTTTCCTAACAGTTCAGGTTGCAAATACATATTTTCAGTTTAGATTATACTTAAATAGCCAAAAGTATTTAAATACTTGATAGTGCTTTGAGTTCTAACCAGGAAATACAGTTACCTGGGATGGAAAAAGGAGGGTGGCTGAGGATCAGTTTCTGCTTCTTGCTTGATGACTGGATACCACTGCGGTAATTCCAGGTTCTGCTGTGGCTCTGCCTAAAGAAAAGAAAATAAACTGGTTGTTGGAACGTGGGTACATGTTATTTACATTTTCATAGACACTCCTCAGAGGAATGGCATTTACACTGTTCATACAGACACACCAGAGAAAGGGGGGAACTGGGAAATGGGGGGGTCTCTGGCAGAGCTGCAGGGTGAGGCCAAGCCACAGAACTTCCTCTGATCTCCAATTTCCCATTATGGGCAAAACAGCAAAAAAAGTAAAAGAAAATCTCTTTATAAACCTACCTACAAAAGCTCTGCCGAGTTTCCAGAACTCTGCCAAAGGCTCGTTGCTAAACAAGTTTGGGAGAAACAGAAACAGCAGGATTCCCAAAAAGCTGTAGGAGCCTTTTGCAATAAAGTATCTACATAGAGGTGAGCACCTGTGAGATACTTTATTACAAACAAAAAAGGAACAATATGGTGGTATTCCAAGGACAGAATTTTATTCAGTCATCATGAATTTTACTGCAGAAGCAGGAAAAGTCATGCACAATAATATGACAATTCCATTTCCTTTGCAGTAACAAAATTAACTCAAGTACATCAGAATAAATGATTTTTAAAACTTCTGGGAATTCTCTCTTTGAATAACTATTCCTGTTCTGTTTGTCTCAAGAAGTATTTTTGGAATTACACTTTAATCAAAGCTATTGGTGATACTTTGTTCTCCCCTGCAAAGCTGCTGGTAATTTCCAGTGAGAGGTGTCTCACTGTGTATTTAAACAAGACTAGTAGGTGAGAAATTGGTTCTTAATTTCACGGTATTAAAACAGCCTTGGGATGTGGGTTTTTGGGTAGGGTGTGGTTGGCTGAGCCCGGGCAGCTGCCAAGCACCCACACAGCCACTCCCTCCCCACCACCCTGGGAAGGTGGGGACAAGAGCAAGAGAGTTGCTGGGATAAGATAAAGGCAGTTTAATTAGTGGAAGAAAGAGAAAAATATAAATGAAGGAAAGGATATGTGGTTTTGTGTGCTGTGTTATCAGAAAAGTTTGTAATAGCACACCCTGAAATGAAGTGTCACAGAACCCCATCCCTGGCAGGCAGAGAGAGCACCTGGTGCCACCAGGGCTGGCTGTGCCACGCTCTGCAGAATCCAACACCCCCTGACCAGGAGAGGAGGGACCAAATCCCACCTGCCTTATTCGGATCAAAACTCCCAATCCTTAAAACTCAGCCCTCACAATGAAAGGGAAATGTAACTCCATTCCTGCAGGTCCTCAGATCAGTTCCCACCCAGACAGAAAGGAGAGAGGGCACAAGGAAGCAAAGCTCCAGAGGAGTAAATTCATAATCGAACCTTTAAATAATAAAGATTTGAATAATCCCTCCTCCTGACACTTGTGAAGTTTTTCTACTTACTCAGATCATTCAAATATTTTAAATAATCACATCTAATCTACTTATACTGAAGCTTGTATGCAGTGATCTGGTTTTATCTTCTGAAGCAAATTTGTCCATATTTTAGAACTCACATTTTATCATGTTTATATATTTACATATGAAATTAACTATCAGGTAATGTCTATTTTCAAGTTATTAGGTCCAATTTTTACTTTTTTTTTAACCTATTTTAAATGGAAACTGACTTTACTGTCCAGTCATTAGTGTGCATTTTGCAAATAAATTTCACAGCATGCACTCAGGTTTTTACTTATGAAAGAAAATTAAATGTAACCATAAACATGAAGTAATTTTCTAACAGGATTCTTTCCTCCCCATCCAGGTTAATAAAAACAGCATCTACTTAAATATATATATATTTCATTGCCCAAAAATTTGTTTATTTTAGATGCTCTTAAATAATTCCATAAACAAAATATATCCAAGTTGAATTGAATTACTTTTACCTAAACTGTTTGAAAGGCTACAGGAAAAATAATGTTTTTCTTCCAAGATAGCTGGGCAAAGACATTAAGTAAAAACAATATGTAGGTAAGTAGTGGTTTCAGTCTAATCATTAAGCCAGTAGTCTCAGCAGAGATGGGATTTATAGAACACTGAGAAATAATGTTGACTCTCCACACTGTGAAGTTTTCCCCACACACTGTGGGGAAATTCAAGGAATTAGTCTGAGAAGCAAGACAAACTTTCAGTGCAGATTATGAGAAAGTGTCGCAAAGTCAAAGGGAAGGAGGATCTGAGAGTGCAGCTCAGCAGAGACTCAGTGACAGCTGTTCCATGAAGAGCAGGTGGATGTTGCACTGCAGGATGGAACATCACAGAAAATTATGACAATCAGATTTCTTACTGGCACAAAGAACAGAAAGGAATTAACCTCCTGAGCACTTTATCTGCTCTTAAAATATTGAAACAGAATATTTATGTGCTGTGAGATGAATAAACTCAGAGTGAAATGCTAAGGAGAAAGGCGAAGCACAGGAAGGATCTAAGATGCTCCAAAGGCTCTGGGACTTAACTAATTTATTATTATTATTAGATGGATAAAGACCTAGCCAAGGGCAACTGCTCTTCCTGGGCCCTTCAAGATAACAAAGATGCATCGGCACTCTGAGCACTGACTCAGCAAAGGTGGTAAAGAGGTGACACAATGGCAAATGAACATCCTGCAAATAAATTCCCCCAGGAGTCAAAGGACAGGGAATGTCTACGTGTTGTACCTAATCCTTCTCCCACACCACAGAAACAAGGGAAAGAAACTGTGGATGCCTCATCCCTGAAGTGTTCAAGACCAGGGTGCATGAAGCTTGGAGCAACCCAGGCTACTGAAAAGTGTCCCTGCCCATGGCAGGGGGCTGGAATGAGACACCTTTAAGGTCCTTTCCAAACCAAACCATTCTATGATTCCATGAAAAGATGACCAAAGCAGCCCAAGCTTCATCAGGACAAGGAAACAGAGGCTGTGCTCCAACACTGCCCTATTAAACTCTTCAAATCTTTTATATTCCAGAGGAATATCCACAAAACAAAAAAAAAAGAAAAAATAAAGAAAAAAAAAGAAAAACCCTCCCCCACCATGTTATTTTGTTCAAGTTTTCACAGCTTCTCACTCTGGTTTCATATGTTGCTTTGTAAGACAGAATTACACAGGTCTGCAGTGGAAGGCTGCAGAAAGTTTTTGTATTTCATTTGCACTGGTCCAGTCCTAATTATCACTACTGCCAAATTCAGCTGGGTTTTTTCATTTCTGCACATGAAACCAAAAGACCTCACTGTCTGAAATCTGCTGTTATGGAAAGAGAAGTAGCATTTAGTATGAATATGGAAGACTATTTCCACTGCTGCATCTACCACACTACAGTTTATTTCCTACCCTGGCACTGCAGGGATAGAGACTGACATGTCTTTATCAGTTGAAAAGCAAAGTCTCCTTGCTAGGAGACTGAATCTTCAACTAATTCCGCACATGGAAGCACACGATACTGCAGAATTCCATGGAATTTGCTGCTAAAATCCCTTCCTGTACACTGGCACCACTGTAACAATACCTGTTACTACAGCAAGCCTTCCTTCAACACTAACTTTTCAGAAATTTATGCCAAAAGGTGTCAGATTATAGCACCCCTTTTTGGGCTCAACCATCTGGGCTGCTCTTGCTGCTATTTTGAAATCCACCACAAAATATCCAACAGGCAAAAAGGATTTATCATCAAACCAGGAGCCATGAAACAGGCACGGAAATGCCAAATACACTGAAAAGAAACAGACAAGGGGCAGGAATCATTAAAAACCTCTTTAAGTTTAAATTATACTCAAAATGTGTGCTTTCTATGAATGAAAACATCTATGATGTTAATGTTTATCTGGTGCTTGTCCTAATATTTAAAATATAAGCTCTCCAAGGGGCAAATAAGCTCTGTAATTTTGAACTACAGCACAGACTTGCAGCAGTATTTTAGGAAAAAATAAGAAGTCTATTATTAACCATTGTCAAGATACCGGCCTACAGCTCATTACTTGGGCTGCTTAAAACCCCCTCTTTTTGGCATATTTCTCTACACAAGTGGTTTAAACAGAAAGCTCTTGCTGAACAAGCAGACTTTGGGCTTCTAAATAGCCCTTTAGCAATGCACCATCACCCTGCACACAAGTCATGAGATGGGTGGCCAGCAAGCCAGGTCGCCAAGCAGCCCACGTGTGTGTGCTGGAGTACAAATAACAAATGAAGAATTCATTTGTAATACTTGATTTTCAAGCTCCTTTCTGCTTTGCTCAGCTGCTGCAACACACGCCGCATAAAACCTACTCAGAGGTCAAATGGGAGAATGAAAATTCCCACAATAGCCCCGAATTTTCCAGAGTCTGTAACACCTTACAACAGAACAGGAACCAACAAAGCCAAGCCAGCTTGAGTGGTTAGCTACAGCCCAAAGAGGGAAGAAATTACCACCCCTTTTAATCAGAAATGTTATTTCCATGGTGAAGCTCTCTCACAAATTTAACTTAGGCTTGATGTGACAAGCATTCCCACTTGGAAAAGCCAAGCAATGCGCTTCCAAAACAAGAATTTATGTGTGAGCAGAAAGAGATTTGGGAGCTTTACAAGAGCAGGTGAACTTACTTTGGACCGCGTTCTTTTCTGATTTTTCTCACTGAATTTCTCCTTCATCTCCTCCAAGAGATGCTTCAGCTCCCTCTCCTCTGATGTTCCCAAGTATTTTTGGTTAATGTGCAGGTAGCAGTGCCACTTGGCCGATTCGAACCCCCAGTGGCAGGTCCTCTTGTCCGGGGATCTGTGGGAATGCATCACGAACGTTTGGGGCGAGAACATCCCGTAGCATTCCAAGCACTGGATACACGGGTCATCCGGGGCAAGGTAGAACTGAGGTGCAAACAACCCCTGGCACTTGCCCAGGCATTCGTGCTCTACTTCAAAGGCACTGCCAGTCTCTTTTAGCTGGGCCAAGGTGTTCTTACCAGGGAGAAAACCGCCGTTCTGGGGGAAAGTGCGAGGGCGCAGTAAAGCATTGCATAGTCTCTGAGCATCCGTCAGCGTAATGAGCCCACAGGACGGAGCGTTAAACGGAAGAATTCCCAAAACCTTCAGAATATGAAGCTGGTCGGAAGTGCACCGTGAGCAGTAAATATAGAGTTCATCACACACCGTGTTGATCTGCTGCAGTGAAAAGTCTCGGAGAACCGAATTCAACACTTGAGGAAGGCAAAGTCTTTTTTCTCCCCCAACTTTAAAGCAGGAGATGGATTCGCCCTCCAGCAGCGTCTGGGTGAGCTCCGTGGAGCTGTCCGGAGGAATGAGCAGCGGGCCGGAGAGGATTTGTGGTGATGGAAGAGGCAGGAAGACGGTGGGTGACATGCTTTCCTGGGAATAACGAGCTGAAAAAGCTGCTGGTCCACCCAGAGAGCTCTGGCTGCTCAGGTGGAACTGTGCCAGTGTGTGTTTCAAACCTGGATTTAAACTCAAAGGCTCAGATAGTGAAGTACTGTTTGGCTTGGTGGTTTCCCCATCAGCCTCCACAGGAGTTTCATCATAGTCATCCAAGTTTTCCTTCTTTATTGTTGGCAATTTATTTATTACAACCTGTACTTTATTATTTACATGCAGTTCTGTCATTGCTTTTTTCAGTGGAGGACTCCCATCCTCTTGGATCCTGCTCCTTTTTTGGTCTGAAACCAGACCTAGAGGGAAGTTTATCTGTGGACTTTCCATCGCTGAACACCAGAACTTAAGTTAGTTTTGAATGTGCATTTTCCTGCTTATTCATAAAAAAAATAGTTTCAAGTGGTCTTGGATTACCTCAGGTACACCAAGTTTCACACTCCTTTCAGTAAAATGTTACTTCTTCAGCCTCCAACAGTAAAAACTGTAACCCATTTTGCATGTAATACTACAAAATTACTAATGGAGAGGTTACACAGTTTTTTTAGGTATTTGTTCAATTTTCTAATATAAAAACCCCACTGCAGTATTTATATAAAAGGCTTTTCTTCATACCCTACCCACTATTTTACAGAGTAGTCTTGTACAGCAATTTAGTAAAAAATGATGTGCTGATACATGTCCATCTTTGATCATTGCTTTCCTTTGAAAAATATACTGATTTTTCAAATAAGTCTCTATTTAAATATTAAAATAGAAAAATGGGCTCAGTTTGAAAACATCAATCTTAATGCAACCAATCCAAAACGTAACTTCAAGTTGTGTGAAAATTTTATTCAGCACTTTCAGCTCCCGGAGATCAAACACAATCTTAAGGGCTTGCTTTATTGTGCTGCCAGCTTTATGATTTCACCACCACCACAAGAGTTACTATGGCAGTTCACAAATAAATCCTCAAACTAAAGGCTGATTGAGGTTGACAGCAAAAACTAAACGTCCCTAGAGAGTCACCTTTCGCCCAGATGTCACCGGTGTGTGTCAGAATTTTCCCAGCCTGAGTTATTAGTAATAGAGGTGAGATGCAGGCCATGGGCTGAATTCACACCATGTGCCAGCACCGGGTTCCACCAGTCCTTCCTGATAACCTGTGAGCAGAGAGAGAGGGTGATCAGCAGCAACCCCAGGGTTTGCTCAGCACTTAAAGGGGCTTCAAGAGAGGTGGAGAAGGATTTTTGGCAAGAGCATGGAGTAACAGGACAAGGGGGAAAGGCTTTAAGCTGAAGGAGGGGAGGTTAAGATTTGACTCAAGGAAGAAATTCTCCCCTGTGAGGGTGGGCAGGCCCTGGCACAGGTGCCCAGAGAAGCTGTGGATGCCCCATCCCTGGGAGTGTCCAAGGCCAGGTTGGACAGGGCTTGGAGCACCCTGGGCTGGTGGGAGGTGTCCCTGCCCATGGCAGGGGGGGTGTAACGAGATGAGCTTTAGGGCCCCTTGCGACCCAAACCACCCCGGGATTCCCTGCCAGAGGCGTTCCCCGGTGACTCACGCTGCCCCGGGACGCTCCCGGCCGACGGGCGATGCCGGCGGGGGAGGGGGCGGCCCGGACCGGCGAGCCCGTCCCGAAGGACGGGGCTCCCCCGAGCCGAGGGCCGGGCCCCGACCCCCACCCCGTGCCCCGTGCCCCGTTCCCCGTGCCCCACAGCCCCTCCCGGGACGCCGCATCCCGCCGCTCCCTGCCCGCCGTGACTCACCCCGGCCCCGCTCCGGGCACGGCTCGGCCCTTCCCCCTCCCGCCGCCGGGCTCGCCCCTGCGCCTTGCCCGGCTCCCGCCGCCGCCGCCGCCGCTCCCCCCTCGCCCCCTCTCCGCGCCGCCCCCGCCGCCGCCGCCGCTCCCTCCCATCCCCCGCGGGCGCTCCCGCCGTCCCCCCGCCCGCCCCCCGCGGCGAGGCCGCCCCGCCGTGCCCCGTTGGTGGCGGGTCGCGGTGCCCGCGCTGCTCACCCGGCGCCGCGGGGGCTGCTCCGGCGGCCGCGGGCGCGGGGCAGGCGCCGCCCACCCGTGACCTCACTGCGGAGACCGAGACGGCGGCGGCGGCGGCGCGCGGGCACGAACCCGCCGGCGGCGCGCGCCGGCCCCGCCCACTGTCTGGGGCAGCGGCGGCGGTGGCAGCGGCAGCCCCGCCCGCGCCTCCCGCGCCTCCCCCGCCCTCCGCCCGCCGCCTCAGCGCGGGGAGCCCGCCCGGGAGAGGAACGGGCGATTAAACATTGGGAGGAAATATATGTGTGTAATGAACATAACAAAGTGTTGTTTCTGTCCGTCAGCCCGAGAGGCGCCCGCTGAGGGACGGCGACGGGGCGGCGGCGGCGGCGGCGGCGGCGGCGGGGAGGGAGGGAGGGAGGGCGGCCGCGGGAGGAGGGCCCGTCGGCCGCGGGTACAGGGCGGGAGGGCTGGCGCTCCCCTGAGGCGCGGCGGCAGCGGCGGGCAGGGGCCGCAGCAAGGGGCCCGTGGGGACTGTCCCTTAAAGAGGGTCTCCCAGCGAGTGTCCCTCAGCGACAATCCCTCGGTGATTGTCCCCCGTGAGGGTCCCTCAGTGTCTGTCCCTCAGTAACTGTCCCTCATAGAGAGTACCCCAGTGAGGGTGTCTCAGTGACTGTCCCTCAGAGACTGTCCCTCATAGAGGGTCCCCAGTAAGGTCCCCTCAGTGACTGTCCCCCAGCGAGAGTCTCTCAAAGAGGGTTCCTCCAGTGAAAGTCCCTCATTGAGGGTCTCTCAGTGACTGTTCCTCAGTGACAGTCCTTCAATGACAGTCTCTCAGTGACTGTCCCTCAAAGAGGGTCCCTCAATGACAAGTGCCCCAGTGACTGTCCCTCAGTGACTGTCCCTCAATGACAGTCTCTGTATTTGTCCCTCCATGACAGTCCCTCAGTGTCTGTCTCTCAGTGATAGTCCCTCAATGAGTCTTTCAGTGACAGTTCCTCAGTGACAGCCCCTCAATGACTGTCCCTCAGTGACTGTCCCCCAGCCAGTCCCTGCACAGGGGGGTCTCTGCTCTGCCCCCGGACTGCTGGGACACCAGATGTGGAGCCGGCTGGTGGCTGTGATGGTGTCTGTCCCCAGAGCGCTATCATGGCACCTCTCCCCTCAGTCACAGGCTCAGAGGAGATGCTGAAGCCCAAGAGACATTTTGGGAAGCAGAACAGTCAAATTCTGCAGAGAGGTGGGGAAGGTGCTCTCTTAGTCAGTGTACAAGTAGTTGATGTCTCACAAGTCTCCTCTGCCCGCAAGAAGCCCAAAGCTTTCTGGTTTACATCTTTGAGAAGCAGCCCTTCAGCTGGATCATGGCACAATCCAATTTGCTGCTGCCTTTCATCCCACACAGTTACATATTTTGATGGAAGTACAAAAGCACAGCACACGAAAACGGGGCAGTTGTACAAGCGCCAGGCACGGCTCAGCACCGGCCAGGGCTCCCTTCTGAGCTACTTCCTAATGCTGTCCCAGAAGGATTATCAGAGAGCAACTAAACCTGCCTCAGTGTTGATCAGCTGAGAGTGGGGTTTGGTGCACTTTAATCCCTGACCATGCCTTTAGTATGCTCAGCTTTGCTCTGGGCCCACTGATGGAGGGGCCCTGGAGCATCACTGAAGCTGCTTCATGAGTCACCTCTTAACTCTCTTTTAAACACATCCATTGTGATATCTACAATATCTACACTATCTTTGGTACTGGGTGATCTGTAAGGTCCCTTCCAACCCAAAACACTCCATGATTTTATGATCTACATTTCCTCCTGACGATGGCTGGGCAGGCAGTGACCTCGGATTAGTGAGGTTGTGTGGGGGTTTAGTCCATTGCTGACCTTAGATTGTCACATCTGCAGGGAGGAGCAATCCCATTCCATGTTTGCACAGCACCTGGTGCCACCTTTGGGCCCTGTGGTGCTTTCTATTGCAAAAGTAATTTATTTTTGACAGTTTAAGTAGTAGAATAGAGTTTAGAATGATACTCTGTGATGACAAAGATAATAATGGTTATATTCATTTTTTAAAACGTACTGAAAACCACCTTTCTATTATTAAAGAACTCAGGTACAGATGAAGGAATTGTAAAACTGAAATAGAGCATGACCTCAATTTTTATATTCAGTGGAAAGAGTCGTAACAAGGTTCATTGTTTTACTGTTGCCATATTGCAGCACTCAGGCAGTTTTGCTAGAAACAAAGGGGTACAAAACCAACCTTAGCTGAGGGATGTAAACCTCTGAATTACCTGTGAAAACAGAGAAGGAAGAGAAGGCATAAATTCCTTTCATTCCATGTAGGCCAAAGCAGAGAGGAAAGCTTCCCAAAACCTGGAATTCAGATTTAATACTGGGGAAGAACACAAGCATTGGAGAAATACACCCCAAATCCCTTTTAATACTTTATTACTTATCTTTTTCCATCCTCGCTTTGTTTTTGTAAATCACTAAGGATTGACCCAGTCTTTCCCCATCAGAGTAGTTATTTAGCTGTTTTCATGACTGCTACCATTATGAGGAGAGCATTTTCCCTTACCTACACATACCCTGCTGCTTTCCAGCTCCTTTTGCCAGACTTTGCCTATGCGGCTCCCCCACAGGAGCACAGTCACAGCCAAAATGTGTAGGTATGAAAATATCAGGCTCTCTGCACAAGTTTCATGAACTGGAGGATGATCAGGGCTGACACCTCTGTGCTTTCCAGCCACTCGACATTCACCACAAATAGGATTTGTGTATTCAAGAAAATGTCACGGATGGATCACAAACCTGAATCCAGCACAGTGCAGCAATGGGTACTCCGGTGCTTTCCATAAATTTCATTCTCTGGCTGCAGCAACACAAGCACAGGGCTGAGCAGGCATCATCTCACTGTGGCTGTGGCACCAAACGCTTCTGCAGCATTTTCAGGATCGCCTCACACAGTGACTCTGCAGAGGGATTTATAAATATTGGCATTTCTTCTCCATTTACGCTTAAGCAAACACCACAAGGCAAAGCAATTGCAGGAGTGCAAGCACCAGCCTTATTGGAAAATGTGAACTGCTTTTGGGCAGAGCAGGGAGCCCAAGGCATGGAAAACATGCAAAAGTGCACTTGTGTTTGGTCTCAATTGCCTGTTTAAATTCTGTTTAATTCTCTGTTGTTCTGCAATAAGATGTTTGCAGGTAGGAAAACAAATAGCTTTATAGAAAAGCAAACACATTTGTGAAGAATACTAACACCTTGTACTTAGTTATTAAGCAGATCTAAGGTTTGCTTAAAACCCAGGAATAGCAGAACACACACACACACACACACACACACACACAAATAAATATATATATATAAAATACCAGAATAAAACAAGATTTCTACATCTACCAGCTTTTGGAGCTGATCCTGAAAGACCTAGACCTGTGACAATATTGTCCAAACTTTCTAGACGTTCCTGTCTGCTCCACCTTGTAGGAATTTAGGACCTGATTTAAAAAAAAACCCAAATACCAATTAGAGAAATGCACTATGTCATAGTCCATTTTAAATTTACTGAAGAAAATGCAAGATATGTAACACCAGAGCAGGACTGATCGATGGCTGTAAGGAAGGCAATGTATGTAGGCAGATATTCCATCTTTTATTAGACCTACTGATGTAATGGATGCTTAGAAAGTCAGTGGCATTGTTTCATTTGGGTTTTTTTTTAAAGTTCTGCTGCACATTTTCCATTTCAGGTTGCAAATTCTGGTAACTATTGTGCTGTAATGATAGTGTTGCTATAGAGCTACAATAATTAGGCAATGGAAGACAAAGTTTGTAGGTAGAGGATTGTCTAAAAAAAGATGTTAACTCTGCCTACAATTTCTACTGTGGACTGTGAAAACCAAGTCCCTGTGGGAATCGGCCTGTACAGAACTACAGCTCCTGAAGGACACAAACCCCAGCCTGAGGGGTCTAAACCCAGACCCTTTGTTCATGCTTAGGAGTCAAAAGTGGATACAACAGACTCCTGGTTCTGTTCATGCCTGAAAGAGCCACCTCCTGCCAAAGCCCCACAGCCCCAGGGGGTAGGTGCTTCCTGTCTCTAATTATTGGTGACTAAATGGTAAGGACCTACATTTTAAGCAGGCAATTCAGATCCCTTTATCATAAGCAGGAAAAAAAATATCTTAAACTCTAGGGGAACTCTGCACAAGAATGGTAAAAGATATGGTAAAATCCCCTTTTTATCAAAGGGGCTACAATCCCCACCTTCCTCTTCCCAGGAAAACATCCTTATTTTATGGCCAGTTTCAGATTCCTCTCTTGCTTAAGCGTCTTACGCCATCCAACCTGAAGTGAGGACACATGCTTAGCAGTTATCAAGTGTATATTTAGATTATACAGGCTATTAATTTCTTTTATAGTGTCTTAGCATAAACAATTGCTCAGACTGGGGCGAGAGCAGCTGGGCACCCAACTGAACAGAAACAAGGAGCGTGCGTGGGGGGAGGTTAAGCATGTAAGATATGCAGCCATCTGCAGCACTCGCCAGGGACTGCTGGCACACACTCGTAATAACCAGCCAGACTGCAAGAGGAAACGTCTTCTGAAACACACACAGACACTGAAATAAATATATTAAAATACTGCATCTGCAGCAGGGCATGAGCTAAGTGCCCTCGCCCTCTGTGTCAGAAATCTCAGCGAACGCAGGGGAGGAGTTGAAGCACAAAGAAAGAAATCATGCAGAAGTAAGTGCAGCAGACGAGAGCATTGCTCCAAACTCCAAATCCCAGCTCTGGCAGCTGAGGTGACGTCGTGCAGCTTCCAGCTGAAAGAGGCCCTTGGACAAGCAAGCTGGAGTTGCATTTTGTATTTTCCTTGAAGAAGCTGCATCTGCACAGCTGAGCAGAGCCTCACAGCTTTTGTCTCATCTCTGGCATTGGAATGAAAGACAGAACCTAAAAGGATGCTTTTTCTCCAACAGGCATGAGGAACATGAGGCTGGGAAATGACACTGCAGAGGGACCTACATCCTCATACACATTTGGGAAAGGCAGGCTAAGGAAGGCATTTCTTGGTTGCTGGGGTCTATCCCAGTCATACAAGAGTTACAAGATTAGAACAAGGCTCTTGTGAGATGTGGTTAAAAGGGCCAGACGATGATCTCAGGCACTGCACAGGATTTGTTCGAGATTTTAACACATAGAGGCCTAATATAAATGTTTTATTTAAAGTAAAAAGTGTGCACAAATAAAGGAAATGATTACACAACAACATTCAAGACCATATTCCATATGAAACAGGTAAATAGTAGTGACAATATTAACTAGCAGAGCACCCATAGGAATCCAACTTGCATACAAAAAGGAGGTTACTCCACATAAATACATCATGCTTCTGATGCAGACACGTTCTCCAAAACACAAAGCTACTGCACTGGACTGTTTACACCCAATGTCCCTTCTGAATATTTATGACAGTTGCTATATGCTTAACAATGAAAAATAACAGTTAATATCATGGCACTTTGGAGAGAATTAAAAGTTTAAAAATGGATTTACAGTAATTTTAAGATATTTGTTGCTTTGCAACATTCTCAACAGTCAGATATGCAAATAGAAAAAGTATCTTTTCTGTGACATCTTTTACCTATAAAAAAATTAAATTTACTCTTCTGTGATGAATGGCAGAAATGTCCTTCCTTACATAAAGCCATTTTTCTTAATACCCCATCAGAAATTAAGCCACTGTAGAGAGAAAAGGCTTTTCTTGTTTAAATAACTTCTGAATTTAGTATCAGTTATGCCCTGATGTCTAAACCAGCCATGTGGGTGCAGGAGTCAGAGGCTAAACAATCACCATTTTAAAACTGCATGTAAGCAGTTCACTTGACATAAACGTGCTGAAAGTATTAGCTGCTCTTTAAAGTAGGTTTACTCTGATAATTTACATTTGAAAAGACACAACTTGAATTTAAGGGAACCTGATTTTTAACAGTGTGGAGGTTCAACACTGCCCTGAAACTGAAGCCCCTCAAATCACTTCCCAGTTTTGAAAACTCAGCCCAATACTAAAGAGTTTCCTATTCATGCTGCAAAGAAAAATATGAACTAAATGTCATACCATGACACCAGCGTGTATTTGTGCAATCCCTCTCCTTGCAACTCACATGGAAGTGAACAAACATACGCAGGAAGATTTGTGCTACGGATTTACAGTGCTGCAATACAAGGATTTTCAAGGAGAGACACTGGCCAAGCAGAAAGTCTTAGTAAAAGCTCCAGGTAAGGTTTGCTAACTTGTGCTTGCAGATACTCAGACCCGCTTTCAGAGACACTTAGCTTGTCTTACAGCTCTTACATAACGCAGAGTCCTTTCTTCAATGTCTCTTAATCCCTTTTCCTCAAAGTAATAAAAAAGGAGTACATTTGGCATTTCTTCAGCCCAAAATACTCGTAACTATTCCTTAAAACATTAAAAATAAGAATTATCTGTGCTGTATATTACACTGCTTACTAACATGAAATGTAAGAAACATACCGCCTAAGTCCTAGTTTGAACCATTCTTTCAATTGCTTTCCTTGAGCCTGCTACCAACATTTCAGGTTTGATTGTGATTACAGATCATCATCTCTAAGGGACGAAGTTAAGGGAGTCATTGTGGACAGCACCTATTTTTTTTATAGATGTGCTTTTTCCACTGGCAAAGTGGAACACATTCCCAACAACGTGGCAGTAAGATAGAAGGAACCAATGCCCTGATCCAGGCTGCAGCTGTACCGTGTGCAGTTAAGACAGAAAGTGTAAAAGCAATAAATAGCATGATCTGTCAGTATTAGCTGCCCATTACTGCTAAATTATGCTGTATAGATTTTAACTTCTCAAAGTGTTAACTGAATTCTTTATTTAAACTGACACTTGATACCGTGTCCAACTCTTGCTGACAGGGCCACGCTAGAAAGGCACTCTCTGCATCAGCATATAATTCCTAGTGTGAATTTTGGAGCTCTACCAATTCTAATATGGAGTTAATCATCTCCTTCAGGATAGGAGCAATACACCCTGTGAAAGCAGCCACTCTTGACTGTTCAGTGTAAATATCTGCTCTCCTTGCTGTCATTTCAATCTGAAGAGCACTAACATAGCTCTAAGTTTAGAACAGGGAAAACAGATGTTTAGACTGAAGAGATTCAGGACTACAGAAGTGATAAGTTCTTCTCAACTTGCTGAAAAACCTGAAATCTTTGAATGATAATTTATTACATCACCTGATGCAATTTGTGTTTATTAAGCACTAAAAACCTTTCCTAAAACCTCAGAATGCTGTACTGGCAAACTATACAGCCAGACACCTTTGTTCAGTCACAGGAGACCCACAGACCAGCTTCTGTGTTAAAATTCAGGTTTGGCAAAACTGCTAGAAAGTTTAACATTTTAAATCTGGCAGCTGAAGGTTCAGTGTAACAACTGTCCTGGACAACATTAATACAAAAAGAAAAATAGTGAGTAAATCACTGGTGGCAAGGGCAGGATGTTCAGTTACTCATTCTATGCAAGTGCATCCAAATGGAGAGATGTTTATCCATGCAGAAACAAACAGAGTAACAATTGGCACAGTCCAGAAATGGAGAATTCAGACACATTCCTCAGCTGACATCAAAAGAGGATTTATGTATTCAAAGCCTTCAAATTCAGACTGGTCAATCTTCTTCACAATATCACTATTAAGATTAAAAAAAAGTCATTAGTTCAGAAAAATTTAAGAGATAACAATATTCACTGATAGTTTGACTTAAAATTTAAACCTGCACAGCAAATTGGAATTGAGAACATTTGCTTTTCTCTTTTGTCCTTCTCTACCTTTACAGTTACCACTGGTTTTTGTCTAGCCCCTATAATGGTATCAAAACACAAAACCTCTCAGGAGCAGTGACTGGGCTGCACATTCTCCCACAAAGCAATCCGCAAGGTTTGCGGTTTTAAAACTTTCCCTAAACGGTCAGTTTTGTAAAATCCTGAAAACATTAGGATGTGACAGACACTGCACTGCATCAGCAACTTTTCTACACTTTATTTGTACATTCCACATTTAGGAGGGGATGAAGAAGGAAGTTGGATCTCAGACCTGATTAAGGTGCACAGGTCACCTTTAATACTCGCTGTGGTAATGTCCTACCCTAGAAAAATTCCTAAAATGTGAGCAGCAGTGGCTCAGTCAAACTAGAAAGGCCCTTCCCTCCTCATCCCAAACCAGGGCCCCTCTGGAGCAAGGGACCACAAATCCCAAATCAAGCACATTATCAAGCATTTTGTCAAGGCTTTTCAACAAGGATAATCTCATCTGACTACTAACTATTTAAAATACCTGAACAAGCCAAACAAAGCATCTTCTCTGGTTCAGGTAAATTCAATTTAAACCAAACATTCTAGAAATATCACTGTTTAAAGTAAAGCAAAAAGAAAACTAAGATCCTTTATAGCAACTTTCCCACTGTTACTTTATTTTTACATCCTGCCAGACTACAAGACTTAATCCCATCATACTTCAACTACAGGAGGACACATAACAGAATTTTCTTTGAACTAACACAAGAAAATGCTATTTACTGCTTTGCACATACTCTTATGGACTACAGCTACAGCTAGTAAATGAAGTTGTTTAACTCCTTCACAGATTTATCAGAATTTCTGAGATTCTACATTACTTACTCATCATCTGGAGTGAGCTGCACAGGTTCATTGGTGAACTGGGAATCAAAGTTATCCAGACCAAACTCTCCAGAGATATTTGGTTTAAATGGAGGCACCACTTGCTTTTGCTCCATCTAAAAGAATAAATGCATTTAGTGACACTGAGAATGAGTTACAACCTACTGAATTATTTTTAACCAAGGGTGGGAGTTACTATTATTTTATTTTCTACAATCATTCTATTAATCTCCTGTGTAAAAGGGTTAAAAGATTCTGTATCGCAATTATGGTATAACATAAAAGAAGATCTTAAGGCTTTTGAGCTTAAAGCCATCTCCTATGCTCAACACAAGTTTTCAAGTCATCACTGTAGGAAAGGAATCAGCCAAGCCAGTGAGCACTCACATACCAGATCCCAGTCAACATTGCGGAAGAAGGGATGTCCCTGGATATCTGCAAATCCTGTTTGAGGATGGCAGCCCAAACGCTCCTTTGGATCCTGTGCAAGGAAGAAAATACTTCTAAATGGATGCCACAGCCTATTCATGGTGTCATTAAAGTGAATAACATGCAAAATGAAACACCAGAGTTACAAGGGACACTGAAGAACTAAGCTCACATTATTTATTTTGGAAACTGTTCCAATTTACTGGCTGAAATAGGCATGAATATATGGAAGCCCTTCACTGAATTTTGTGTGAATGCCTCTGCCACCTTTCTTCATTTGTATTCAGACCTGTTTAAACACACCATATGTTTCAGAGCAGGTGTGGTTAGATTACTAATTAATCTGATTTTTTCCCCACACACCTTCCCCTGCTCCTCCCTGAGCAGACTATGCCAGGCAATCACACTTGGGCAGTAACTGCAGTTACTGGAAAATACTGTGGAAAGAAGGTTATTTTAACAAGGCAGTTCCCTCTCCATGTACACACATGCATACACTACCAGGGAGCTGTAACAGTGTGCAGTGAACAGTGTCACTTTCTTAGAGTAATTTAACCAAGTCTGGTTTCTCCTGTACCTCTCTCTTTCTTCCCACTGATGCAACACTCACTAAAGGCCAGAACATGCCTGGGCTCATCCACTACCACAGGTGCCCCTTCTGACTTTCAGGCCAGAGAGCTCCCAGCAAGCAGTGAGCACATCCTGCCTCTGCACTCCCCTCCATGGAGTCATCAGGAGTTGTCAAAGTGATTTGTTAAGCTGCTTCTCTAAGAACCAAAATAAATCTGGTAAGTTTGTTCAGTTCCCTGGGTTAAAGAAATCACTTGGAGCATTTCTATGCCTTTCACATTGAAATTTAATTACAATCCCAGCCTGAGGACCTGGAGCTTCAGGTTTTATAAGACAGGTATTCAGCCCCACTGAAATTCTGCTTTAGGCTCACACCTTTACTATCCTGTTTCTGTATACAGCAAAGTACATCAGCTACACATCAATTAGTCAACACGTTTTCAAAAAAACAGCTGCTCCTGAGAAGTCAGTGATAACCTCTGTAGCTCTTACCTTGTTAAGGAAACTCTTTAGAACACCTGCTGCCTTAACAGAGAGGGATCGGGGAATGCGGATCTGTTTTTCCAAAATTACTGCAAGAAAACAAAGTTCCTATCAGCCTTTGCATCTTTAAAGTCAAATTAAAGGTAAGTAGAAGCAAAGCACTGAAGTGAAGGAACACCCGTGGTCCTTACCTTGGAAGAGATAATCTTCTGTGTTCTGATCAGGGTTGTCAGAACTCCCCACAATGTCGAACGGCGACCGGCCCGCCATCATTTCAAACATGAGCACACCAAGAGCCCACCAGTCTACGCTGAAGCCTGGAATTCAAGAGAGAAAACACCATTGGAGACATTTCACAACAAAAATACCAACACTTTTGAGGGTAAAAACAGACAGAGAAGAATGAGTTAATTAGTAAGTGTAAGTAATGACAGTCTTTCCAATTAGCTGAATAAAGAACAGGTAACAGTTGTACCAGACACTACTTGGATCACTATGTGCATAACAGGAGGGGATGCTGCACAGAGACAAGGAAATGGAGAGTTTAAAGGTTGGTTTTAAGAGCCTAACAAAGGTTTAGATAATATTTAAGCCATTACTAACCAACAGTGCATTGTCCAGGGAGGGAGATAAGGACAAGGAGGAAGTATGTGATTTCTAACAGCGGCAAGTCAGCCATTCATGGAGCAAAGCACATCTACTGTGCTATTCACTGCTAAGGGGAAAGACCAGTAGCCAGGCTGGGACTGATCCAGTAGCCAGGCTGGGACTGATCCAGTCTGTCTGGCCTGGAATGTTTGTGATAAGGAAGGAAGATCTGAAGCCAGTCTGAAAAGACATTTGACTGAAGTAAGATGGCAGATTATAAAACATGTGTAAAGGGACATCTACTATTGAGGCCCTTTGCAATGGATCTATCTATCTATCTATCTATCTATCTATCTATCTATCTATCTATCTATCTATCTAATCAATCTAATCTAATCTATCACTGCTGCCAAAATGTAAAGCTCCAAAACCACAATTCCAGCCTGCAAGTATATTATCAGTGGTATCTAAAATAGTTAAAAACAGTAATAAATTTGAAGGACTCGCACTATTCAAGACTGGTAAAAAGAATTTGAAGTGTGGAAGGCAGAGCCTCTCATTTGCTTTATGGGGTATTTTCTGCTCTTCTTTTGAAGGCTTTATTTACTTTTAATTCAGCATCTTGCCTGAAAGACTGACCATGTATCTAATGGAGGTTTATACTTTCTACTGCAAACCAACTCAGGTAAGAAGTAAGAGACAAGGTGAAAGTTATAAAGTGGCACCAAAAAATTCCATTTACCATAATCCTCTCCCCGGAGAATTTCAGGTGCAATATAGTTTGGAGTCCCACAGAACGTGCTGGTTGTGTCACCAGGCCTCAGACCCTCCTTTAAGAAAAGATGGGAAGAAAATACTTAACAGTTAACCAAAGATCCCACACTCCCTCTCTGCTAAGAACTTAATTTTGAGTTTTATATTTAAGTGTCCTGAATAACCAACATAATGGCAATTCCATGGCAAAGTCGAACTTGTGCTCCAGATCGTTGTAGTGACAGAAATTTTCCCAGAGGAAGTGGTCAAGAGTCCCAGGACCCAAATAGAAGGAAGTGTGACTGATACATTTCAGCCTTTTGCTCCTTTTGGATTGAGCTGCCCTGCCTATTCAGCCAAGGCAGACAAGCTGATCCAGCAGCTTTATAAAAACATGAATAGTACATATATAGGTAGCCTTGCACTTGGGCACTTGTCCTTTCTCCATATGTAGAAGTGAAATGAGCACACAGCCTGTGTGCACTGTGTCCAAATATATACCCTGACATGTCACATTTTTATGTCTCTGCATCTTCTATTTCTTAATTTTTGATTTTCCTGGTTAGCAAGAAAGTAAAGCTTACCTTGCACATGCCATAATCTGTAAGTTTAATATGCCCTTCAGAATCCAGTAGCACATTATCCAGTTTTAAATCCCTGTAGATTATCCCTCGTTCATGTAAATAGTTCAAAGCTAGACTGATTTCAGCAGAATAAAACCTAATGTAGAAAGAGATATTGATTACTCAGGTAATCAAAACCCAACCCACAAATAAGACAGTGTTGGTATGACATTTTCAAAACATAATCCTATGTGTTCTATTATTTTTCCACAGAGAAGTGGCAAGTTGTTTATAATCATAGAAATGTTTCTATCCACTTCAAAATTTGTGTTTAATTAGTATTAATGTCTACTGCAATCATCCCTTTCATCTCACCATCTGAGATTAAGCATATGCACCAAGAACTCAGCATTTGCCTGGACAGCTGGTAGTGATTGTTGGATGAGAAACACATTGATATCATTAGACATGTAAAAAAAATAGCACAAAACTGTTTTTCTAGAAAAAAATATCAGACTCCAGTCATACAGGGTAATGCAAATGCAAACAATACCTAAGGGCTTCCTACTACAGCTCTTCCTTGAAACCAAAGTATGGAGGCTTGCAGCACCAAAATGAGGATGCAGTTTCCCATTGCTTAAATCATTAACATCTGGAGAGGATTTGCTGGCTCATCCTCACAATCTCTGCACTGTTTTGATGCAAGAAATCTGGAAAGAGACACACCTGGCATGCTCCTCTGGCAGCTTCCTCTGCCTCTGCATGTGGAACATCAGGTCTCCTCCATTTACATACTCTATAACAAAGAATAACCTGGAACACACAGGATTGTTACACATGACTGTGCACATGGCTGAAAGATGTTTGAGATGTCACAGGTCTGGTATCAAACAATGACAGTTCCATTCCTCCCACCCCTCGGGTACTATAGCTGGTTTCACCACTTCCTCTCCTTCTGAATAAATTCCCAATGTTAAATATATTGTAAAAGCATACTGAGTTTCTCTAGATAATTCCTTTATTGCTAAAAGAAAGTAGATATACCTTCCAATATTCCTAATCCATTAGAGCTACTGCTTGTCACTATTATATATGTGACTATATAAACAGATTTACATCAGTTTCCATGCACAAACCAGGAAAACTAATTTTCCTTCCTGATCCCTTTAATCTTCTCCTTTGTGGTTAATACTTTCTTCTCACTTCCCTCCAGTAGCCTGTCACCTTTCCAAAACAGCAAGGATACTGTTTAAATATACAATTAATTGTATTTTATATGTATTTAAAGTTATTACTGTATAGAGTAGGAAAATAATAATTTACATCTCTATTGTGTTTTCCTTTTAGAAATTCAGATTCTATTTTCTGAGTCTTGCTCAGAGAACCATCTTCAGAGAATCCAGGCAAGTTTGAGACCAATTTTCTCATTGTTTAAACTTCTGATTTTCCTCTCTCTTTTCCCCTCCCATTTTAGGTTCTCTTCTGTCTCATATTCTCAAGCCTTTTTTCCTGCTGGCTGCACTTCTTTTCCTGTCCAGAATTCTTCCTATCACACTACCAGTACTTTATATACTTTTGCATCTTCCCCATCTGAAAACCTCAGATGAACATGGGATTTGGCTCATAAAATGTTACAATGATTTACAAAACACTGACTTTCACTACCTACCTAACACCCTATGCTTTAAATAGACCTTTGAGTTGCCTAACAGGATGAAATTTTTTTTAGTAAGACTGTCTTGTTATTATCTGATGACCTTTACCTGCTTTCTGTCTGAAAGCAAGAGTGTAGTCCGACCAGAAAGGGATGATTTGAAGCCTGTTCAAAGACGTGTTTCTCTGTCTGCACCCAATCAATATCCTGTTTATTGAAGAAAAGTGACATTCAGAAAAGGCTTGTTGCACTTCTTAAGTCAAGTATTAATGACAATTTGCAGAAAGACATTCAAGTGCTTTGCTGTCCTTGTTTTACTTGCAAGAAATTAAATATTTTGTATTTCTGCAACGTGAGGCAATACAATACAACATGTTACTTTTTTCTGTGAATGTCCTTTACTTTTAGCCTTGTGTAACCACACTTGGAAAGGAAAACATCTATAAAAGACAAACTGGTGTAGAGAAATGTAAAGTAGCACCAATAAATGCAGAGGGAACCAAGGTAGTCTGAGAAATTAATGCTAAAGTTCTTGGACTGCAAGCCACAGTCCCTCAAATATTTTCAGAGTAGCCTAAAGAAGCCCAAGAGAAATCCACACTAAGAAGAGGTTTTTAAGCAGTTTAATGTGCAACTTCTGACAAGTTTTCACTAATCACTGTGCAAGCTACAAAAATTTTTAAGATGAATGTCTGATTTAAAGAGCAATTAAAATAACCCAGACCTGAACATATGAAAATGAAACTCCACTCGTTTTATTTCAGCCCAGCAAGCCAAAGTATAGAGTGATAGAGAATACTGCTCCAAAATAAGGAATGAATCCAGACTTATTCACTTCAGTTCTGCAGGAGCACTGCTGCAGACAGTGCTGAGAATGGAAGGAGACACTGGGAGCAGAGGTGATGAGGCCTGTGACGAAACCACAAGCACAGGAGGGTGGCTGTGAGCGAAGATCCCAAAATTTGTGACCTGCCTTGCAAACCTTCTGCAGTGCAGAACAAGTAACCACATGTTTAATTCTCCATGAGTGCTGCAGCCCCCCAGCCTGGCTCCCACCTCCTGGGGGACACTGGATCTCTATGAAGAGCTGCTCAGTTTACTGACAAACCCCTGCCCACCTCATCATCGTTGACGAGCTCTTTCTTCACCACTTTCATGGCATAAATGCGCTCGGTTTTCTTCAGTCGAACCAGCAGCACTTTGGCGTAGCTGCCTCTCCCAATGACTCTGAGCAAGTCAAAGTCCTGGAGGCCCAGGCTGGAAGAAGCTTTGCCACTTTCCCTGATGCTCATTGCCTGTGGATAAAGACACTTGGAAATGAGGAAGCAGCTTGCCAGTGTGAGCGACTGCAGGAATCAGCATTTCAAACAGAAAGCAAAATTAATATAAACAAGCAATACAATTAACACAAATCTTAAAACTGCACTGTGCTGGAAAGGAATGGGAAGGGGGGAAAAAAGGAGGCAGAGGAGACTTGGCAGATAAGAAACAAACCATTTGTAGGGATTTCGAATGCTCTTTAAATGAAAGTACATCTCAACTGGATGCTCAAAATAAAACAGTGTGAAAGCCACAAATGCATACACCTGAATGAGCAACACAAATGTGCCTTATGTGCTGATTTTCTGTTTATGACAAATTAAATTACTAAGATCTTGAAACAGGCTTTAAGATCTCTGATGACCCTCATGGGTCCCTCCCAGCTTGAGCCAGTCTGTGATTCTATGCATAGAGTTACCCTTGTTAAGGTATTTTACCTCTTTTTCTTCACCAACATGGTCCAAGCTCTCATGACTTGAGGGATTGTATGGAATCACTAGAGGTGCAAGAAGAGTTATTAAGAGTGACGCAACACAACAGCATTTTCTTTTGCCCTAAAATTTCCACACCCAAAGATACACAATTTAACTGCACCTATTGCAAGGATCCCAACCCTATGGGTTTGCATTAGGACTGATTGTCACAAGAATAAACTGTTTGGTTACCACTCCAGCAGAAACTCTGCTAATGCTGTTAAGGGTTGAGGTTTTTTGCTTCATCAGGTATTTAAAGTACTCAGCTTACTGATGGAAAAGTGTAACTGACAGCCTAAATTCTTCCTTTTTAGCCAAGTTTCTTAAACTGAGAAGATATGGAAAGCTGGAATTTTTATACTTATATCCCTTTTAGCATTAAGAAGCTGTCTCACTTTTCTTATTTTATGAAAAAATTAAGAAGGGTTTTTGAAATAATTTTACTTCAAAGTTCATCTTTCAGCAACTTAGAGTAATTTAAAGAAAGTAATTATTGATCTTACCTGATTCTACATTATCTGAATGCACTGATGATGGATCCATAGGCATTATTGGCTCCTGCAAATATGCAGAGAATTCTTGTAATACACTGTTCAAGTGTGAGATGCATAATTTTGAAAGCAATAAAAGAAATTAATGATCCCTGAGGAATACAATCTAGCTACTATTTAACTTTACTAGTCAACATAGTTACTGCTCTAATCCTTGAACAATAAAAAAAAACCCAACTGCAGTCCTTATTTTCCCTATTTTCTGAAAGGACACATTTCCAGAAGCTGTTGAAGTGACAACTTAGTACAACATAGGACAGAAGTAAATCAGATGAGAAGTGAGACAGGAACACTTAAGTACTTTAGCAGTGCATATATCAGTCAAAAGAATTCACAAAATGTAGACTTGTAGCTGTCTGCTTTACTAAAGCAGAAACAGTAATAATCTAAATTTTTCTGGGAACTTAAGAACTAAAGATGATTGAACTTCTTGCGCTTCATCTTCCTTTCCTGTAAATGGGAAATAATCCAATAATCTAACAGACATTTAGAGAATTTATTTTACCTGTACTTCACTCTGAAGATGTAAAATAGTGTGTTACATGCTATGTAACAATATTGTGAAGGATGAGATAAATGTCACTTAGATGCTTATATTTGACACAGACATGAAAACCAGATTCCTGTCTTTGTACTAATTCTGCTCAGTGAATCCCAAACTTTCTTGCAGAAGTCACATTAACCATAAAAAATGATGTTTCATCTACTGTGATCATTTGCAGGCTGCAAAAATAGCGTAAAATAAATAGCATGAAATTTTTTGGTTGGTTGGTTGTTGCTGTTTCAAGACAACCCTTCCAGATTAGTTGCACTTACTGGCTGCAGTGTGTGACGGCCACATTCAACGCTGACAAGTTTGTGACACTTCTTGTGGACCAGCAGTTTGCAGTTGATGCACTTGTAGCCCTGGCGCCCCAGGCCCCATATCCGGTCAGTGCAGATGGCACAGTGAGCTCTCTGCAACCACAAACCAAACAAGCTGATCAAAGAGCAAAACTAAACCACAGGAACCATCCAGCCACATTTTCATTAACCAAGCTCATTTGCCATGTATCTCATCTCTCTGTGCATGAGTCCTTACAGAGGAAAGGAGAGCAAAAGCTTCAACACATTAAACCACCAGGTACCGGGAATGGGAAGATCACCACTCACTGACAGTCACAAAACAACTCTAAAGATCCAGGAAAACAGGGTGGCCACAGAGGCAAGAGTGGAAAGTGATTAAACTATGGTGCCTTGACAGCCTTTGACCTGAATGAGGTCATAGAACAAAACAAAAAACAAAGCCAAAGTTAGACATGAGGATGCTCAAGATGAAGTTTAGTGGAGACAATCTCAAGCATTAAGCACACAACACACTAAGCTTAGAGAAGAAGGAAAGATCATTGAAGCTGTCAAGGGACCTGACTTATTCAAATATTTTAGATTTGTTTTCTGCTGTTGCTTTTTCTGAACACAGCAGACAACCTCCTTGGTCCTTTGCTAATTATTTTTGGCCGTTGCTTCTTGAAATAATTGCAAATGATTTGCTATTTTCAGTAGATTACTGCACCAGAAACAGGCAGTTTTAAAGGAGAAAACTCAGGTGCTTCTCCAAAGTAATGACAGAGAAGTCTGTGCATCACAAGCAAGTTCAGACCTTTTTACTTCAAGAACTGAAAATGTACTTTCAGCTCACAGCCATCCAAGGCCAGCATTCCAATCTGGGCTCTGGGAAGACTTTAAGGGAACACAGGAGCTTTGATATGAGTAATATCATGAGGTTTGAGGGTATGTAAAGGGAATTGTAACCAATTAATGTTCTCGGTCTACTTTAAGTTCCTGATAATTTAAGTTTCTTGAAAGTACAGGGTTACCCAAAGTCTACAGACAAACAACAAAAATGAGAATAAAACCACCTTACAACTTTTCAAGGCAGTGACATAGGAAAGTACGACATTCCTGTATCATGGCTTTAAGTACCCAGCAAGAGTCTCACCCTGTTAAATCGTTTGGCCTGGAAAGTGTGACCATTTGCACAATAGAGCTTTCGCCACCGGCGGGCGCCTCGGCGATAAATGGATTCTAAGAGGAAAAACACAGGATTATATCCACACAAACAGAAACACAGAACTACAACATCTGCCCATGGACCTGTCTGTGCTGAGTGATTTGCAGAGTGAAGTTTCTCTCCCGCACCTTACAGGAACACAGAGGAATATTGAAGTATCTGGTTTTTGGGGTTTTTTTAAGTTTTGGAGAAAATTCGAAGAATAGCCTAATTAACTCAAAGTTATTTCTGATTTTCAAAAATTAAAAAGAACAGCAAGTCCAGGGAAGAAAAGTTGTCCAAACAATACAAACACTTGTGTGCAAAGTATGCACCTGCCTTACCTAAACTTGAGGAGGAGCTGGGGGCGAAGGGGAAGGAGGAAGGAAGGTGAATTTTGGGAGCATATCCTGATTTATGAGATGGCTTAACAAATCCTCCAGTGTTTTAGACCCACAGCTGACATTGGGTTTTTTGATTATTTTTTTTATTTTTCTTACTTGAGGCATATCAGGAACCTAAACTGAAAACTAAGACCTATAAAACCACACTGAGCTGCAAAATTCTTTCTGATTCAGTCAGCAACCTCATTTTTTCAGACAAGCAGCATTACCCATTCTGCCCAAGTAAACTGCACATTTACATTTTTCCAGGACTTGGATACCAAGCTGACAGATGTGTGTGTGCATAACATACACAGAGTTTTCTATAAAACTTTAAGACTTAGGGGAAATTATCTCCTTTAATGTCCAGAACATCAACTAACATAACTCAGGGATTTTCAGAGAATCCTCCTGATAGTACCTAAACATCAATTTAAAATGAATTAACCACAGATCTGTAAATGGTGACACAAGTCATTACCACTGGTTACAAGCCTCTGTTCACATCTGTCACCAACAATCTGGCAACTCCCAAAAAGACAGGAAGAGGATAAAAAACTGTCACGATAGAAGAGGCAAAAGCAAGGAAAGCAGAGTGACATGGATAGTTAACAGGAATGTGAAATGCTTATTAACAATGATTCAGAAGTGACAAACAACAGCAAGTTTAGCAAGACTTTCTATTCCTTTTCAATATTTAATTTGTACAGATTTGCATTATTAATATTCATAAATGTGTGATGCTAAACCATAGAATATCAGAATCTGTTAAAACAGGAAATCTGAACTGGTTTTCTGTGGTTATTAAGTCAAATGCCCACTTACTGTCTTCTCCTGGACAAGGCATGCCAGGCCGCTCTGGTACACAAGGAAACACTGCAAGAAAGACATTAACTGCTGATTAATTTTTATTCCAGACAGAAAATAAGTCCTTGGGTTAAATACAACATTCCTGAAAGGCATTCAGCCATCTGGGAGGAGAGCACTGACTGCACTTCAACAAAACCGACATACATGAGAAGTATGAGCACGGTGCAGAATAAGTGAAGTTATTTCCTAAAGAAAGCAACTAGAAAAAATAACGATTCTGGTTTCTCATGTGACCAATCTTCACATCTGATCAAGATTTCCAAATGCTATAAATTATATGACAGTGTCCAACAGCTACATATGATGCTGACCACGTCTCTTTTTCCCCAGATTTTTTAGCTTCATTAACAGCACCCACTTTTTACAGTTTACTCTGCTCCAGTAATGGGCAGAGAGAGAAGGACAGCTGGGGAGAGACAGCCCTGGTGCCAGTTTAATCAGGAGCTAATCAAACACAAAAATAAATGGAGAAAGGGCAGATCAAAAAGTATAGTGAACTATTCTATAGAAAAACAGTGAAATGTATCTACAGATAGATTACATTCTTCCACATTTTGAAACTGTCTGTGAGAAGCTGAAAACCTTTCTCTTCCTTCCAAACAGGTTGATGGTGAACTGATTTTTTGCACCCTTTTCAAAGCAGGAGCGTGTTTAGCCACTTTAGTGTAACACACAACACTTCACAATGATCCCCTGCTTTTCTGCTCTGATCTGTTAAACCAAGATCAACCTTCGACTTGTAAAAATACACAAACAACAAGAAAAATATTCCGCAGAATATAACCCTGAAAAATAAAAATGTATCAATTACACATCAAACAGGGGCACAATATTATTAGGTTTAAAACTGAAGTACTTAGTTTTAGAAAAGTTAAACATTTGACTCATCTGGCATCACAAATGGAGCTTATTAACATTTTTCCTAGTGGAGATGCTGCTCTAAATCACTCATCAATAACAAAGTGGAAGATAATAATTAAATTTAATAATTAAAACAAATAAACTAAACTGCACCCCTTCTACCATTTTCTGCCAGCAAGTGCACAAAGGCACTTGGGCTGAATGGATGAACAGACAGGGTCTTTCATTAATAAACTGACAGCAGAGTATTTTTCATCCCTTAATTCAATAAAGAGCAGCTAAAATCACAGTGCAAGGTCACCAGCATCCCTCTGACACAATGCCACCACAGGCTTTAACTGTGCAAAAGGCACAGGTCAGACAAGGTAAGAATTCCACTTCCCAGGTACCAACATGAGCAGCAATACAGGAAATTTCCCCTTACCATGAATCAGAAGCTCTGAGTCCTTGTTTAGCTCATACAACCGAAAGGCCTCTTCTAACTCCAGCTGGGAAGAAACTGTGCATGGATCTCCTGCGGGAAGATAACGGAGCAACATAAGACTCATCCCAGTTTGTTCTGTACCATTCCACAGTTCCCTCACAGTTAGTTCTAAGATAATTATTGTAACAAAGCAGAACAATATTCTCAATTGTGGTGGTATTTATTTTTAACACTGTTCAGAGAATACATCTGGAAATACACTCATATCCAATGTTTTCAGGGAAAATGAAAATATGGGACATTCCCAAGAGACAAGCAGATGGTAATCACAAAACATCACTGGTTCAGTCTGATACAAGCAAAGTCTCACATTGTCACAGGGGGTGCAGGTCATTGTTCTGCACCTAAAAACCTGAGATTGCATTTTGTTTCATGGATGTTTAATTAGAGCTGAGTCAATTCTGTTTTCACAGCTGCTTCAACACTGCCAAGACTTTAACCAGAGGTGCAAAAGCAGTTAGACCTCCAGTCTCTCTTCAAACTTCAATGAAAACCTCTGACAAATAACGTAACCCAAGTACAACACCCCATTTTTCTGATTTTTAACTACTACTTTCACACTCACTGACCTATTTGAAATAAAATCCCTTAAAGAAAGGGCACCAAGGTAGGAAAAAAGTGTGGATTAGCTAGTTTTGCTTCTTCTTTTCTATAAACAATTGGAATTTTGTCAACCATTTGAGATGGTGTAGGTTAAATTACATGCCAAAGGCTTGATAATAAAGTTTCTCTGACAAGACTGTGTTTTCTTTGGTGTCTGGTTAGTAACATTATAAAAAAATTATCCCCTTAAAACAGTAAGCCGTTTTTCAGAATAGTATTACAACTGAAACACTTTTGAAACAATGTTGAATCTCAATCATCACTGTCCCAGAGAAATAAAATACTTCTAGTTATTAGTTCACCCTGGGCTGGTGGGAGGTGTCCCTGCCCATGGCAGGGGGAGGAACGAGATCAGCTTTAAGGTCCCTTCCAACCCAAACCAGTCTGTGATTCTATCCATTCTTTTCTATTGCTAAAATAATAATAAATGTAAATGCCCCATTTGCAGCCCTCTGTCTTTATGTTTCCTGCACATCACAATCCCTCAGATGAGCCTCTCAAGTCACCTGTCATCATCTGCCACCAAACCACCTCTCCCTACAACTGGACATCCCAGTGCCCACCCAGACAAACCTGCACCGTGCAGGGTACAGGGGAGGAGAAGGAACAACTGCATTTACTCAGACTCACTATGAGAATCAACAAACCAATTTTTATTCATTTGTTTCTGACACCTGTTCAAACAGCTTTATGTTTCCTTTTGGCAGAAGCAAAAGAGGGTCTAAAGAACAAGCAAACCAAGAACAGAAGTTTATAGACATCTCTTTCAACAAGTTCAAACAGCAGCAATTTTGCAGTCAGAGACAGATGGGATACACAGGAGAATATTTACTTTTGAGTTATACAGCAAGGAACAACAGACTGAAGACACACACAAGGCCAGTGTCCATCCCACGGGATGTTTCAGAAGACAGAGGGAAGATGAACTGACCATATACAGAAAAAACAGAAATTTGTCTAAAACCAAATCAAGTTCATTCTGATTTCCAATTCCATCTGAGTATTTTGGAAGTGATTTCACTCAGCTAAATTACTGGATCTGTCTTTGTGTGCCATTACCTCTGTGACACAGGAGTATTTACACATGATGCTCTCAGCTTGCAAAGGCTAAAAACACATTCAGTATATGACAAATAAAACCCTCAGTGAGCAGGTGAATCCAGTTCAGTCACACACATGAACAAGCAATTTAGGCAGAAGTGGTGATGTCTTGGATCCCTTATCTTCTCTTACACTATAAAAAGTGTGAGTAATGGTGCAACAAGAACCAACCCACAGCACACGCATTTCCTCATGCTACTAATAAAGGGTAAACTTCACTTTTAGTGAAGAGGATGTGATACAGAATTTTCCAAGAAAGCAAAGCAGGTTTCTAGAAAGAATATCAATTGCAAACACTTCAGAGTGGTGGAGAGAGGAGGCAAGGGGCTTGGCAAGAAGCCAAGACTACATGCAAGAGTTACTCACAATAAAGACAGGATTTTTTTAAATACACTCCCCATCACCAGATGAACATTTTCTCCACTGACATTAAACTGTAAGTCAATGATTAAAGAAACATGGATTGCTGGTGAAAATTAATTCCTATGTGAACACATGAAAATCATAGAATCATAGAATGGATTGGGTTGGAAAAGACCTCTGAGATCATCCAGTCCAACCCTTGGTCCAACTCCAGTCCCTTTACCAGATCATGGCACTCAGTGCCACGGTCAAGCTCAGCTGAAAAACCTCCAGGGATGGGGAATCCACCCCCTCTCTGGGCAGCCCATTCCAATCCCTGAGCACTCTCTCTGCAAAGAATTTTTTCCTGATCTCCAACTTAAATTTCCCCTGGCAGAGCTTGAGCCCATCGTGCCCCCTTGTCCTATTGCTGAGTGCCTGGGAGAAGAGACCAACCCCCACCTGGCTATAAATCAATTCAAACTGCAGCATTCCTTTTTTTCAATCCTATCTCTAATTAAAGTGCAGAAATTGAGACAGAATAAACTGTGGCTTCAAGTAAATTATTGAATAAGCACAAAATTTTTATTAAATAAACATATATACTTCTTACTATGGCAGACACTGCAGACTCTTCCTCTGCAGTTGAGGAGTCCATGATCTTCCTCATGATAAAACAACAGGGCCAGCTCAGTGTGAAGTGAATGCTCAACTCCAGCAGCTCTGCTGCACAGTTCAGTCATAAACACTGTTCACATTCTACTGTCCTGCATCTGCCTGGAGTAAATGCCTTTGGCATGATGAGGGGAAATAAATCCCCAGCCCGGTTCAGACCCCCAAGACCACACGATCGTCACCACACCTGCCCACAGGACACTTCCAAAAATCAGCTCTGGTCCATGCTTAGCTTTAAGCTCTGAATAAACTGGCAGTTGTTCAATTTTGAAAGGGAGGAAACAGTTCTATAAGCACCTTTTATGCTGCAAACACCAACCACAGCCAACAAATCCCTGCACACTGCGGCCCTTTATGTGCTGCATCAGCTACAATAACTCCACAGCCATCCCATAACTCAGAGCTCTCGTTGCTGTGGCTCAAAATCCATGTGCAGAACAAACTAATTGCACAGAGAAAACAGGAACTACAAATAACCTTTCAAAAAAAATATTACTGTGCACACACAGCTCAATGACACCTGCCAAGGAACGGGGAGAACGGATTGGACTTTTTCCTTCCAAGGTAAACTTTAAGGTGGATACTGTAAGTGCTGGCCATGACAGGTTCTCAGCCAAAGCTGTTACTGCACTTTGAAGAAAAGCAATACATACATCACATTCGGACAAGTAATCTCTCTCTTAATATTTGGGAAAAGTTTTATTAGTAGCTCACAGAATCACAGACTGAGTTGGAAGGACCCACAAGGACCATCGAGTCCAACTCTCAAGTCAATGGCCCACAGAGGGGATTGAACCACCCATGACCTTGGCATTATCACACCCAAGTTTTAACCAACTGAGCCAATCTCAGGGTCTGTGTGTTAACAGACTTTAGGTTTGCTAATTAACAGCTGATAATAACACTCAAGATACAATGGTTTTGGTTACACATACAACTCAGCCATATATTAAACTGTATCAATATTTTAGATAAATACTGCAATGTGTGTAATTTAATGTTAGTTGAACTCTTTTTCAAAAATGTAATATGTTCCAAGGGAATCATGATCTTCTTCAGCCATACAAGGGAATGTTTTCTGTTCCCTTCATAAAAAATCCTAACACTGAATTAACATTTTGATCATCACTGAGATTTTGGTTTAGAGAGAGCTACACACCAAGCAGTGTGAAACACCTTTTCATTAAGCTACACTTACAAAGGCACTGGAGAACCCCTATTTTTGGAGTCATATTTACTATTTCTATGCTTTATAAGCTTATCTTATGAGACAGAGGGAAAGGAAAATATGAAAGGGAAAATAAAACTGGAAAGTTGAGCAAACATACTGATGAGCAGTGATGTATTTACCTTCTTCATCAATCCACTTCATGGTGAAGAGCTGCTCGTTGTCGAAGGAGCACATGTCTCGAACTTCACTGCACAGTCCCTCGAATGAGATGGAAGGTTCAAAGTAAGTTATCATGATGTCCCTGAGCGAGAGAAAAACAGATTTGAGGAATTATACTGCAAAATGCAGCACTTGACCATCATCTCTAACACCTTCCATACATCCCTAATATAAACCCCACACCTCACGCAGCCCCCATCCAAAATGTTAAAGTAAAATAGAGCACATAAGCTCCCTTCTTATAGCAAAGTCAGGCTCCAAGTGATTTTTATTACTTGACATTTAATCCTCCAAGTATCTGCTTCATAAAAACTAAGATTTAATGCTTAAGTAACTATGAAGTGAGTTGGAGCAGACAGTAACCACACAGAGAAATCAGATGTATTACATCAGTGGAAACTCAAGAATGAAATGCTGCACATGTTTAATATTAATAACAAATTTCTTGTTTTACTTGCTCTTTAACAGTTATTTTGTTATTAGATATAGAAATGTAAAAACACATCTTCTCCAACTAAATTTTGATTGTGTAGATGTTATGAAAAATTAATGACAAATATTAAACAGGTTTTCTATGAGGTTTAGGGGCATGTTTGAAATATTGCAAGGGCCTTTAAAAAGAGAGTGGTGCTTCACACAATGAAGGGAAGGCTGACAGAGAGCCATATACTTATAATTAAAATGTATTACTTTACTGTTATGCAGAATGGGTATTTCTGTGGTAATTGAGATTAAAAGTGAGTTAACCTGGTTTTAATATGTTAGCATAAAATGCTGACCCTTTGTGTTGGTACTGGCTGGGCCTTAAAGGGCAACAGGTGACTCAGAGTTCAGCCCTTAAACAAAGGAGCTGGGAGATAAAGTTCAGAGAGTGGAAGGCTGTTCACAACACACTCCTCAAACATCTCATTTGAGCCCGAAGTTTGAGCTACAAGACTCATCTTCCCATAAAACCTCAGCCAGCTGGATTTGCCTCAGTGGGTGCCAGCGGCCAGGACTGTTTGGTGGGGGGAAAAAAAAAAATCAAAGCAACAAAGTTTTTATCTGGTCAAAATTCACATCAAGGCTCCTACCAGACTGAAGTGTACATATGCAGCAAGTTAAATGTTTTCAAACCACCCTGTGCATGGGCAGAGTGGGATCAAGGCAGTGACTCAACACAACATTTCACGGTCACGGAACCGGAACGGCGCTCCGGAATCGCAGAGAGCACACGACAAACAAACTGCTGCCTGAGGCTCCTCCAAGTTCAGCAGCAGGAATTAAACCAAGCAGCAATTCCTAAGCACTCCAGAGGAGCAGCAAACCTGTTTCTGGATTTATGAACATGATCAGCAGGTTTAGGAAGGGGAGAGAGCCCAGTAAATAGGATAGAGGTGTTTAAGACAGACACGACACCTCTTCAATAATCCGAATAAAGCAGTCAAAAGGTTGATACATGATTGGCTGAGGAATTGCCCCTCAATTTCCACATGAGACAAGATGCAAACCAAAACAACATGTGGACTCCAAAATTCAGACATCATACAGGCATTTGGGGCAAATGGGGCTTTATGTGAACGTCCCAACTGTGCCCATCCTGCACAGCAAACTCTTCCTGAGACACAAAGGTCTCCCTTTACATCCTCTCTAAAAACAGCACAAACTGGGAACCCAATTCCGACGTTTGTGTCTCTGACCAGGGTGGATTTGACAGCATGTTACTGTCACAGACACTGGGGCATTCACCGAAGAGCAGACCTGTGTTAGGAGGCAAAGCCTTAACCTGTATTTCCTGTTTTTCCAGGAAGGAAATAAGGCACTGCTTACTTAGCAGCTCCACTGATTTGATGCTGAAGTTTACCATTCCCCTGTTTATTCACATTTCCTTCAAATAAAGGCTAGTTTAATTCTTTTAGAATTTATGTAAGTTCTCTAAATTAGTATCTTAATAACTCCAACAAGTCCTGTATCAGACAGCTGTTAAATGGTTTGGAAGATCTATTCTTTGGGAAGAATAGTCTGGAAGATTGGTGGGGGTTGGTCTCTTCTCCCAGGCACTCAGCAATAGGACAAGGGGGCACGATGGGCTCAAGCTCTGACAGGGGAAATTGAAGGCAGAGATCAGAAAAAATTCTTTCCAGAGAGAGTGCTCAGGCATTGGAATGGGCTGCCCAGAGAGGGGGTGGATTCCCCATCCTTGGAGGTTTTTAAACTGAGATTGGCCATGGCACTGAGTGCCACGAGCTGGTAAAGGGACTGGAGTTGGACCAAGGGTTGGACTTGATGATCTCGGAGGTCTTTTCCAACCCAATCCATTCTATGATTCTGTGATTCTACCTCCTCTGCTGTAACAAACCCTGATCAGTGTTTCAGCTCATAGCACTATTAAAAGAAAAACATGATGTCAAGTATAAAAAATGTTCCACAAGCAACATCAACATAACAGCCTAATGTATCCTATATTATGTATGTGGAAATACAGAGATACATTATACATATTACCCACATTTCCATATATTCATCACACACCTGGGTCAGTCATTAAGGCTTTTGATAATGTCTAATTACAACTCACTGAAATTAAGGCACACAGGACTCCTGGGGAATTCTTCCGTGTCAGGGTCATTCCTGAGCCACAAGGGGCAGGCACTGACACTCACAACCATTTAAAGCGTTTCTTTCCCCTGTGGAAATCTGAGGTATCAAAGCAACTCCCACAAGCTGATTTTCAGGAAAAAATGTATTTTTGTGAAGTTAAATCAGTGTTGAAACAGCAAGAAGGGGTGAAAATGTATTCACAGGCTTAGACCAAAGGTTTCTTATGCTGAACACTTTCCTATGAGGAACCTGATGATAAACAGACAACAGAAGATTGCTGAAGAATTGGTCAGAAAGCGTTCAAGACAAAGAATAATACAAAGAAATTATGCAAGAACTCAAGAATCCTTAAGAAATTAATTTCCTGGCAATCTTTATGGAGGTACATTTTGATTTTACAATTAAAATCGAATTTTTTCACCCCACTTTTCCTACTCATATAACTGTATTAAAATTAAGAAAAGAAGCAAGTCTAACATGTACCATGGGAGGACTGTCGGGTGTTTTTCACTTGAACCAAATCAAGCTGAAGGCAGGCAGAGCACTGGGAACTGCCTTTTTATTAAAAATCTAACCTACATTACAGGCTACACAGCTAAAACCAGCATAAAATCTGTCAGGCACCAAAAGAATACAAGCTAGAATTGCTAATCATGACAGGATAATGGTTCTTCTACTTGTTTGGTTTTGCTTCTATTTTTACAACCAACAACACGAATTCCACAGGATTCCTTGAGCACAAGGAGTGTGTTATTCCTACCTGTTCTCTGCTGCTACAACATGTATTAATGACACAACAGCTTGTACCGACCTGACAAAAAGCACCTACAACAAATGAGATAAGACAAAAGGCAAACTTTGAATACCATCAGAGAGCTGAAATGGGTGTAATTACAGATGCTGATCAGTGCCATGAACTTGGAGCTGCTGTGCTTTTGTTACTGCACCAACAAAAAAGCACGTAAACATTTGGGTAAAAATTCCTAAACACTCCCTGGGGACCCTCTACTACATCGATTATAGTAACTCTTTTAAAGATGTAACACTCACAAGCGTTTTAAACAACCTGCCCTGTAAGAAAGATAAGCACAGTTCAACCGAGAAGGAAATACTCGGATAAACTCAACCTAGTGCCCTAATTCCCAAGTCTCCGGGAATTTCCCACTCCCTTATTCTCATCTCTGTTCATTTTTAGGAAAATTTTCCTTCCTGTTTTAACCTCTTTCATGAATTTAAGATAAAGAATTACCACTGCTCAGTTCAATGAAACAAAGACTCTTCAAAGGGTCCTGTGGGAAGTCTTTGTCTTGGCTGAGAAAAGCAATTGGGCTCCTGGCCAGGCCCACGTTTTTGGGATTCAGGATCAGCTCTTTGCTCCAGGCAAGTATCCCAACTATCCCAAATGTTTCAAGAACAAATCTGTGCTTCTAAGTGGCTGGGGTTTGTTTGTTGGGGTTTTTTTTTATTTTAACCAGAAATTCTTCCTGGAAGATAAAAAGACCTTCCCAGCAAGACTTTCCCAATAACTTCTTCAACTCACTTAAATGCTTCTATTAAAACGAAATTAAGAGATATTAACATTTCCTGATTAACACTGTTTCCCATTAAACCCTCAATCCAGCTCTAATCTTGAGACAGTTCATTTAAAGAAAGGAAAAAAAGTTGCTTTTGATATCAGCATTCAGATCCTCAGCCTCCAAGTCATTTCAGGGTAAGTGCAGGGAAAGTGTTTGGCTTTGATAGGACAAGTCTGAGAAGGGGCTTGAGACTTTCTGCTGCAAGAAAGTGGAGAGAATGATTTGCTTTTATCTCAAAATAAATCATGACTAAGGCTTTCAGCTTGTTAGTCTGCTGGTATTCACAATGGTTAACCAACACCCTCTGTGACTC
The DNA here is from genome assembly GCF_047495875.1 of Pithys albifrons albifrons. Taxonomy (NCBI): domain Eukaryota; kingdom Metazoa; phylum Chordata; class Aves; order Passeriformes; family Thamnophilidae; genus Pithys; species Pithys albifrons. Next base: position 22,565,436 of record NC_092468.1, read on the forward strand.
AGTGCCATTATTAAACTGATAACTGCATTAACAGAGAAAAAGTCAATGGATGAGACTCAAAAGAAACATTCCAGTGTCTGTGAAATCATTGCCAGTGTCATGAGCCAGCATTCCTGTCCAGTGCAGCACATTTTTACCTCACTCCCACAGCCTTGAGCTGCTTTCTCCCTTCTTGCTCCTCAGCCTCCCTGTGCTAAGCAAGAATCCGTGTGATTGTATGTGGAAATGATCAAGATTAAAACTGACCCAGCAGAAGAAAAATAAATCGTTTTAACCCAGAATAATTCCCATTTTAGTTCGTAGCCTGACCAAATGAACATTTCTTCCAGCTGATAGCCAGGGGCACCTCCACCTCCTTAGGAAAAGGTGGATTAAAGGGACTGTCAAACAAAGAGGAGAGAATTTCACATACTATTACTCTGACAGAGTCTCACACATCCTTTAAGGCCACAGACTGTGCCAGTCTCCAGAGTAACTTCTGCAGGCTTTTATCAAGAAAAACCCCAAACCAGACACAAATCAGACACCAAACACAGCAGTAAATGCCAAATGCTCAGAGTGGTTTCTACACCCCTCCTTACAATTATAAGGTTAGAGATAGCAGAAAGTAAATACTGGAAAAGTAATGCACCTCTCCTTGTGCTGAACACAGATAACTGCAAGGAAGCTGTGCAGAGTGTCATGTGTTCACTCTTAATCCAAAAATGCAACCTACATTTTTTTCTGCTTAGATCACCTCCACTCAGACTTTAAGGCCTAATGAACCATTGGCAATCCTTGCACTCAAACCTTTTAAGTCCTGTAACTGTTACTATTTAATAGGGGGCTGTGAACCCAAGGCAGAACACTTCTTCTGTCTTCTGTGTTATTGCTGGAGAGACACTGAATTAGGCCAACAAAATTCAGATTTCCATAGTGCAGACCTTCAGTATTTTGCTTGTTTTGTTTAACAGCAGAAGCACAAATAAGATGAATCTTAGTTACCACTCAGGCTCCCTCAGAAGTCACTCAGTCCCGGGTGAAAAGCCTAAAAACCCATAAAACAGATTTCCATCCAAACATCCTCTTCTCTTAGACCTGAACATCACTTGATACAGAGAGACCAATCCCAAAGCTGGACCCTGAACACATCAAGCCTGAATTCTGGCATGTGTTATGAAGGAATATGTAGTTGTTGCTGACAGCAGGGCCTGGGGGTGAAGGGACGCAGGGTGAGCAGGGCAGAGAGGCTGCTCAGGCACATGTTCCCTGGGAAGGCCATCCCAGGCGGAGGGAGGCTCCGGCTCCCCCCAGGCCCCCAGACCGAGGGGCGGCTCCTCCGCACACGAGCCCCGCGCTTGAAATCCGTTTAAACATGGCTGGGGGCTTTTCCTTCGTTCTTTCCGTCCTCCCCTGTAAGGCAGGGAATACCCGGGGCTGCAGCCGGGGGTGTGCATGGCATCCCATGCCGGGCACCCCGAACCCCTGCGGGGCCGCTCCGGGTCCTGCTCCCCGCCCCGGGCACTCGCTCACTCACCCCTTGTAGTAGGCTTTCACCCGGACCTGGTGGGCGCCGTCCCCGCCGAGGCCGCTGCCGAGGCCGCCCGGAGCCGACATGGTGCTGGCGGCGGTGCCGTCGCGCTGTGTGGGCATCGCCCCGGGCCGGGCCGGGCCGGGCCGGGGATCCCGAGGCGGCGACAGCGGGGCCGGGGCCGGGGCGGCTGCGCGACCCCCGCGCCTGCAGCGCCCCGCCCGCGCCGGGCGGAACCACCCGCGGGAAAGGGGGGGGAGCGGGAACAGGAGCAGCGGCGCGGGGCGGTCGGGGCGCTGCGGGAAGGTGCGGGAGGGCAGCGCGGGGTGCTCCCGGAGGGACGGAGGAGCCGCTCTGTGAGCGGCCGGGCGGCAGCACCGCCGCACCGGGATGCCCGTGATAGGCCGGGTGTTCCCCCCCCCCCCCCCCGCGGGCTCCGTGGGCTCTCCCCAGCGGGACTCCACACCTGCGGAGCGGGACGCGCCACGCCGGAGCGGGGGTGGGAGGGCGGCGGCGCGGAGAGAACCGGGGAACGGGGAACTCGGGGCCCCGTGTGGAGCCGTCGCAGCGGCCGCTTTCGGACGGGCAGGGCCGAACCCGCCGGACGGTCTCTCTGCTCCTCCCGCCGCGCACGAAGCAGGTGCGGCACCGCCGTCCACACACAACTCCCCGGCACTTGGTACGGCCCAGCGCGGGGCATGGCGGGAGCGCAGCGGGACGGGACGGGACGGGACGGGACGGTGCGTGTTGGGTGTTCAGCGCCGGGACAGGGAGCGAAACTCCTCGATCTACCCAGGTACAAACGGGGCACATCCCCACAGCGTGGGCAGCGGGCAACGGAGGGGATTCCCCCTCTGCTGTGGGGAGACCCCACCAGTGCTGCCTCCAGCTCTGGGATCCTGAAGACACGAAGAACGTGGAGCTGCTGGAGCGAGTCCAGAGGAGGCCCCGGAGATGCTGCAGGGCTGGAGCCCCTCTGGGCTGGAGCCAGGCTGGGACAGCTGGGGGGGTTCAGCCTGGAGGAGAGGAGGCTCCAGGACACCTGAGAAAGCTCCTTCCACCGCCCAGAGGGGCTCCAGGGGAGCTGGAGAAGGACCTGGGGCAACGGATGGAGGGACAGGACACACGGTAATGGCTCTAAGCTGAAAAAGAGTAGGCTAACTTTAGATATTAGGAAAGTTTTCTTCCCTATGAGGAACAGGTTGCCTGGAGTAGCTGTGGCTGCCCCATCCCTGGAAGTGTTCAAGGCCAGGTTGGGTGGAGCTCTGAGTATCCTGGTTTAGGGGAAGGTGTCCCTGCCCATGGCAGGGGGTTGAGACAGGGTGATCTTTGATGTTCCTTCTAACCAGAACCATTCCGCAGTTGTTCTTCTTTTAAGACTGAAAGATCCAGAACTGCCTGCAGTGGTACTGGCTGGAAGCAGCTGTCCATCTGTGGGCCAGGCTCTCCCCGTGAGCTGTTACATAAAACCAAGCCCATCACCACCATCCCAGTGTCAGGAATAACAGCACTGGACACATCTAACTATGTCCTTTGCCATCAGTTCACACCGTGACTCCTCCACTGTTGTGGCTACTGCCAACCTGATTTGAGAGGTGCCAGAAAATTCAGGATATGAAGACAAACTCATGGCCAAAGCAGCCAGTGCAGAGCTGATGTGCAGCAGGAGCTGTTTGTTCAGGAGTGATGGCAACACATTTCTTTCAATTCCCACTGGCCAGAGGGTTTTCTGTGGGAATTCCCCAGACTCTGTGCCATGTGCACTGCACACATGGTCAGTTCCAGTGAAGCTTTAATTGCCATACATCAAATGGCTGAGATATTTTGTAGAAAAGTAACATTAAGGATTTGTTTTAACTGGGAGGGTGAAGAGGGTGGTCCACAAAAGGTATTTTACTAAAGGTGTTAATCATAAGCCACCTTATTGCTGCAAGCAGTATTTCCTCCCAGCTTTGCCCATTTAACATCAGTAACTTTGACAACACATACTTATTGCCCAACACTTCCTGAACTGATGGATGCTTCTGGCATTCCTAAGGAAACAAGAATGTTTGTTTTCTTCTTTTCTAATAAAAAAATTGCTTTTCCCACTGCCCCATCCAGTCAGCATCACATCTGGATGTGTGTCTTGGAGCACTGTGGAGTTCAGCTTTTTGTTAAGGCTGCTGGGTGAGATCTGCACTTCCAAATCAACACACTTGGCTTTTCCTTGGGTTTTTGATAAAACAACTTAAAGCCTTATTTGCTGTTTACTTTAATGGTGGTTGCAAAATAGAGATTCTTTTCATGCTACCTGGCCTTCCTGCAGTAGTTGGTTGGTTTTTTCCCCTCAGAAACACATTATTTGCTCTGCCCAGCTTCCACACAGTCTTACATCCTGTTTGTACATCAGAAAGTACACGTTGCTCTACCTGAACTCACCCATATCTTGCACCAGGACTTCCAACATGTTTTCTACTTCCTGCTGGGTCTCCAAGAGTATTTCATCATGAGTCTTCATTTCCCCTACACTTTCTTTTTTAATCTAAGAAAAATCCCATTTTCTCCTGCTGAATCACATCATCTTTTACAGAAGCAAAGCATCCTCATGAGACCTGGCAAATTGTCACTACTTGTCACAGGAGTCCCACCTGTGCTCAGTGTAACTCCATCATCCTTCAAGAGTTTAAGCTCATCTCTAATACTTTGGAAAATGTTTCAGTTTTGTAAGACACTTGCTGAGACTTTCTAAAGAACTTATCTATCCCAACTAGCAGTGAAATATCTGGTGATTTCCCCCCACTTCATAGAACCCCAGAATCATGTAGTTTGGAAAAGCCCTCAGTGTCAGTCAAGGCCAACCTGTGACCGATCCCCCCCTTGTCAACCAGACCTGGCACTGAGTGCCTCATCCAGTCGTTCCTTGGACACCTCCAGGGATGGCAACTCCACCACCTCCCTGGGTAACCTGTTGGAACATCTGACAGCCCTTCCCATGAAGGAATTCTTCTGATGTCCAACCTGAACCTCTCCTGGCGCAGTTTGAGGGTAAATGTCCCGTCATCAGTTGGTCAAACATTTCATTCTCATTCATACAACTAATTCTCATTCAAATATTTAAACTGCCATGAACCAGCACTCCTGTCTGATGTTGCAGCTCTCCTCCTTTCACTGCACTGAGCCACTTGTGTATCCTTGGGAATACAACAGCTTTGGAAACACTGGTATACCTGAGGCTGTGTAATAATGTTACATAATTCTGAGATACAGAAGATGTTGTTTCATCACAGAAATATATTTCATGGAGAGAGGGATGAGTTTATCAACATGTCCCACATAAAACTTGAATTGGATCTGTCAGGAATAGTGACTACTTGTCTTTACAGAGCTTGGGTTTACTCATCTGGCTGGTAATATGAAGGAGCTGCTAATTTCAGGCTGGAATTACTGACATAATTCAATTGTGATGAATCATGGTTAGTTTAGAAGGAGGGTTGGTCTTCCCCATAGCACGGAAAGCTCAGAGTCAATGTTACATACATAGGAAGGAAGTTAAAGCTCTGTTAACAGGGATGAAAGGCTGTTTCACATTCCTCAGAGAAGTTAATAGTTCACCACAGTGCCCTGAGTGGAGCTGCTGAGGTCCTTGAGGAGCAGGTGTTCCATACATGGAGAAGCACTACAAGCAGGTGATTCTTTGACCTTAACCATGGGAACCAGGAAGGTGTCCCTCCCATGGCAGGGGGGGTAAAACTGGATGATCCAACCCAAAGCATCCTGTGATTCACCTCCCAACAGCACTCTCCAAACAGCATCTACCACATCCTTCATTTTCCTACTCTAAAGCATGAAATAACTAAGGGTTATTTGTCACAGGCCCAAGCAACACATGCCTGAACTCCACCCCTCCCACAGGAACCCTGCAGTGTCTGTCCCTGTGGCCATGCTCACCTTGTTCCAAAACATGGACTATGTCAGAATTATTTGAAGTCAGGACATTCTTAGATGTAAAATCTTTGTATGCTTTCAAAACTAATCACCAACAAAGAACTCTCCAGTGGGACAGGCAGCAGATGCATCTCTTAGTCAAGGACATCCTGGAACTAACAAGCTTTAGGAATGCAGTAACTCAACACGTTGATGTATGTCTATGAATACAGTACTAACTTGGCAAAATACTCAAGGTCTCTGTATCCTAAAGCTGAGCTGTCTTCATTATAATACTAAAAATCACACCTACAGGTCAAAGAGACCCTGGCCGGGTGCAGACCCTTCCCTGGAGCATCCATAGAAGTTAGCTGGGATTGCCTGACTTGTATGGAAATTCCTAATAAATCCTAAAGTCCAGAGGAGGCCACCAAGATGATCAAAGGGATGAAACATTTCTTCCATGAGGAAAGGCTGAGAGAATTGGGATTGTTCAGCCTGGGGAGGAGAAGGCTCTGGGGTGACCTAATTGTGACTTTCCAATACCTGAAGGGTTCCTATAAGAAGGCTGGAGAGAGACTATTTATAAGGGCCTGGAGTGACAGGACAAGGGGGAATGGCTTCAAACTGTCAGAGAGTAGTTTTAGATTGGATATTAGGAGTAACTTTTTCCCTGTGAGGGTGGGCAGGCCCTGGCACAGGTGCCCAGAGAAGGTGTGGCTGCCCCATCCCTGGATGTGTCCAAGGCCAGGCTGGACAGGGCTGGACAGGGCTTGGAGCAACCTGGGCTAGTGGAAGGTGTCCCTGCCCATGGCAGGGGGTGGAATGAGATGAGCTTTATGGTCCATCCAACACAAGCCATTCTGGGATTCTGTGATTCTAATAAAGGGTCTGTCTTGGGAAGTGACTAACTCTGAACTTCTGTGCATAAATGACAGCGTGGAAGGCCTGGTGGGGTGTGCTGGATTTGTAGAATCCCACCAAGCATGTGGGCTGGGGCAGCTCTGAAATAAATCATCCATGTCGCTCTCCAGTGTGTCATTACTGGCTTGTTGGACATGGGGAATGAGTCTGATGTTGTGGACAGTAACCTGAACACAAAGCACCACATGCAGAGCTGTGGGTGTGATGGGACTGGGCCCCTCACCACAACCTCCCTGCACTGAGATGAAGCCAGTCATTGCCTCATGGGGATCCCACAGCTGCTGGGGGATCCTCCAGCCTGGCTCCCACATCCCCATCCCCTCAGGAGGACCACAGAATCATTTGGAATTTTGTGACAGAGTCCAACCTGTGCCCAAACACCACCATGTCAACCAGCCCATGGTACCGAGTGCCATGTCCAGTCTTTCCTTGAACACCTCCAGGAATGGTGACTTCATGTCTCCCAAGGCAGCCCATTCCAAATGGACTCTGAATCCCAAGGACCTGAGTTCCAGTCTCAGTGGGACCATCCCCTGGCAGTTCAATGCCTCCCTGCCATCCCATCCTGTCAGATCTTGGATGCTCAACAGGGTCAGCCCCGGTTAGTACCAAGTGCTGTGACAGTCCCGAGGACTTCCCTGTCACTGTCCAAGCTCGGTCGGCCGTGGCAGATGGACCTCAGGACTTAAACAGTGGGGCCAGTTCTGCCCACACTGAGCCTCACCTAAAAACTCCACTGCACAGGCTGGAAGGGCTCGCCTACGTGGGGAGACCCCAAATCTTCATTTGCCAAGTCTGGCCATACACACATAGAAGTGACCCTTCCCCTGTACTCTGTGTTAGTGAGGCCACACCTTAAGTGTTGTGTTCAGTTCTGGGCCCCTCAGTTCAGGAAAGAGGTTGAAGGGCTGGAGTGAGTCCAAAAGAGCAACGAGGCTGGAGAAGGGACTGGAGCACAAGTCCTATGGGGAGAGGCTGAGGGAGCTGGGGGTGTTTAGCCTGGAGAAGAGGAGGCTCAGAGGTGACCTCAGCACTGTCTGGAACTGCCTGAAGGGAAGTTGTGGCCAGGTGGGGGTTGGTCTCTTCTCCCAGGCACTCAGCAATAGGACAAGGGGGCACGATGGGCTCAAGCTCTGTCAGGGGAAATTGAAGTTGGAGATCAGAAAAAAATTCTTCACAGAGAGAGTAATCAGACATTGGAATGGGCTGCCCAGAGAGGGAGTGGATTCACCATCCCTGGAGGTTTCTCAACTGAGATTGGCCGTGGCACTGAGTGCCATGATCTGGTAAAGGGACTGGAGTTGGACCAAGGGTTGGACTTCCCGATCTTGGAGGTCTTTTCCAACCCAATCGATTCTATGAGTCTATGATATGGTGAGAACGCCACACTTCGACCCTCGCTCCGCGCCGGCCCCTCACGGGCAGCACCAACATGGCGGCGGGGCCCGTCACGTGCCCGGCCTTGGCCCCGCCCCGCGCGCGCGCAGCGCCTCCCCCGCGCGGGCGGCGACAACATGGCGGCCACGGCGGCGGCGCCCGAGCCTTGAGCGGCGCGACCCAGTCCAGGCGAGTGTCCGGCAGCGGCAGCCGCGGCGAACAGGCCGGGCCCGGGGGCGGCACCCGCGCCCTGACCGCGCCCCGGCCGCGGGCCGGCCCCGCCCGCACACCTGCCCTGCCCCGGGGGCGCGGCGGCGCTGGGGGTGGGTCTGGCGAGGGCCCCTCCGCGGGCGGGGGGTGTGTGCCCGCAGAGCACACCTGCCCTGTCTGTGTTACTGTTATTACCTTTTTTTAACATTTATTGTTATTATTGTGTTATTTCTGTCAGTGCCTTCTGTCACATACCAAAGTGCCTGTGGGGGTTAGGCTTGGAGGAGATTTTGCGTAATTTTTTTTGTGATTTGTACCCTTGGAGTTGTAGTGGGAGGCTGTGAATGGAAAGAATAAGAATAAACTGTATATATTATTAAAAAAAAAACCCAGCTATTTTCAGATAACATTTATGGCTGTGGGTTATCATCAGTGTTTGTTATTACCATGGCGTTTACCAAAACTTTCTAAAACATGAGCAGTGCCTCTCGTTTCCACTGTGAGGGTAGTTTGACATTACTGGCATAGAATACCAGGTGTTTTTTTACTTCAGGTGTTTGCTTTCACCAAAAAATATAAAGGAAAAAAACCTTCTGATTATTTACCTCATGCACAGTGTAATTTGAAGTTATGTGGTGTTTTGTTCTGTTACTGCTTGAATAAATACTTGTTTTCAATATAGTTTTCTGTTGTGCTTTGTATTTTGGTCTGGCTTAAATGTGTAGTGGTTGTTTAAAGTCAGTTTAGTGTATTTTCTAAAAATTACTTTGCATTAGGGAGGTTCTTTTGAGTTGCTCAGGAGCATCATTGCAAGGTCGTCATCATTAAACAGAATTAATTAATTTTACTCTGAGTTAGCATCTCACACTTGCTCTAAGTGAGGTGTTGGAGGAGTTGCTGGGCAGAAGTTTGGGAGCTCTTTCCTGTTTTCATTGCACATCCATTATGGGAACAACTTGGGCAATGACAATGTTATTTTTGAAAACGAGACACTTTGAGCTAAAGGATTAACAGCTCTTAAGGGGTGAATTTGTGATGGAATCCTTAGTAAGTGGGATATGTTGCACATCTTGCTTATAACACATCCAAACTGTGGGTGAGAACGAAGGAAATGATACATCCAATGTTGTTTTCTTAAGCTCATCTAACTGGTTGCATAACTTTGCAAAAACTAGCCAGACAAGCTGTAGGTGTAAATATTTTGAAGTGCTTTTAATGTCCTCTGGAGGAGACAGTACTGGGGTTTTTTTTGAGGTACTTATGTGAAATTAATGTAAAGTTGTCTTAGAAGTGATGCTGGTTTTATTGCAGGTGGAGTGGTAACCAGTGTGTGTTAACTTGTGCTCTGATGTAGGCAGACAAATGGCATCAATAATGCACAGCAGGTCTGAATTTTTTTACAGCAAATCATACTTTATTAGTAGGGAATCTCTGCTTTTAAAGCATCCTTCATTGCCATGAATTTTCTTTGATGGCAAAATATATGTAAGGATCCAGTGTGATGGTAGGCAAGAGGTGCTTGGGTGACCATCTATCTGTTAAAGTTTGGTTGTTACAGGAACTGCAGCATCATGTGCAGCTCTGCTTGCAGAGCAGTTGTGTTTGGGAGGTGAAGGTGGAGCCTGGCAGGGCCGTGTTCTGCTTCCAGCTGTGTGAGCTGAAACTCCTAATTATGTTCCCGTTTGATGCAGCATCCAAAGGGTGGTTTGTTAAGCACTTGGCAAAGCTGCTGTTCTCCCAGTGTGTTGCAGCTCCCTCTATTTATCTGAGCCCTTCTTTATGGTGAGAAGGAAACATCTTCTCCCCCCTCCCTTTTCTTAACATCCTTCTAAAAGCAATAAACAGCTACTATGCTGCTTCCTGTTAATTATAGTACTAAGACTGAAAAAGAAACCAAAGTAAACACCCCTCATGTACTGAGGTTTGTGATTCATTTGAGTTTCAAAGATGACATTTTGGGATAGAGATTGTACTCTGCAGCAGAGGGAATTCTCATAAGGCTGAGGGGGATCACCTGAGGTGATTAGGTCATTTCTCCCCTGGTTCTTGCTGTGTTGTGTGAGGTATTGCTGTAGAAAGCATTTTTCTGTATATCCTTTCCCTCTCTTTCCAAACAAAACATGCCACCAGTGATTTTTTCCAAGAACAGGTTTTGCTCCATGTCCAAGAACAACCAGCAGTTTCAGTGCTGGGCTGAGGGAAAGGGAGATGTCAGTGCTCCTTCTGAGTAGCTGCCTGGAAATCCTGTGTGTATTCCCAAGCTGGTCCTCTATTGCAACTTTTGATGGATCTTGGGTCATAGCTGTGTTTCTCAATAAATTCCATCAAGTAATAGCAAATACCACAAACTTAGATTAGATATTAGGAAGAAATTCTTCCCTGAGGGTGGGCAGGCCTGGGAGTGTCCAAGGCCAGGTTGGACAGGGCTTGGAGCAACCTGTGCTGGTGGGAGGTGCCCCTGCCCATGGCAGAGGGTTGGACTAGATGATTTTTAAGGTCTCTTCCAACACAAATCGTTCTGTGATTCTATAAGTCTTATCCATTTGAAAACTGTCTGTTATTTTATCTCAGCCAAAATTAGATATTTTTTTGTGTTTAAAACTGGTGTGTGCTGCCCTCTGTTTGTGACCCACTGTGATCTCAACCCTGCCAGGCTGGTGGGGCGCTGCACAGCGATGGAGAATGAACCAAACACAACAACCTGTTCTGCATCCACCACGACTGTCACCACCACCTCCACCTCCCGGACGCCCCTCCCACAGATCTCCGTCTACAGCGGCCCCGACAGACATGCCGTGCAGGTACTGGGTGTGGGATATCCTTCACTGCCTGTGCAGAGCTCTCAGTACAGGCATTGCACAATGCTTTACACAGGATTAACCTTCCAGTCTTAATTGCTGTTGTCTGTCTCATTAGCTGACTTGATTGTTTTCAGATATTGTTTACTGAAGGGTATCAGACTTAAGGATAGTGCAGGGTACAGACCTGACTCTCAAATAAAGGAGAGGGGAAGTGTTATATTAGACAGTTCAGTTGGTTCATCATGTGCTAAGGGTGTGGATTATTAACATAAACCTGTACAAAATAAAGCTGTTTGTTGGACCAACATTGATTACAGTGATCCCGAGGTGTCTGTGTGGGTGTAGCTGCTGCTTGGGATCCAGTCCCCTCTTGCTTCTCTTGAAATTAGCTCCACAGTCCATTCTGTTGGGTGTGATAATTGGGGCTGTCTCACACTGCCCTGGTCTCTTGAAAAGCAGAACATGGTGTAGGCTGTGTTGAAGCAGCTGAGAGCCTGGGATGTTGTGTTGGGTGTGATGTTGTCAGGCTGTCCTTGGGAGTGTGGATAAATTGATGCTGACAGTGCCCTGCGACTTCAGCAAGAGCAGCAAGTTCACTATTACATAATTGGTGTGAAAAGAACTTATTTGGTGTTAAGTCCTTGTAAAGGTAAACTTCAACATCATGTCAGCATGGTGTGTGCTTTGTAATTGTAATTAATTACCTACTGATTCATCACAGGTTATTCAGCAGGCCTTGCATCGTCCTCCTAGCTCAGCTGCTCAGTACCTCCAGCAGATGTATGCAGCCCAACAGCAGCATCTCATGCTGCAGACTGCTGCTCTGCAGCAGCAGCACTTAAGCAGTACCCAATTTCAGAGTCTGGCAACTGTTCCACAGGTGAGAGTGAAGAGACAAAGAACGGTGTGTTATCTAGAGCAGGGCTACAGCCATTGTCAAACGTGATAACAGCTTAAGTGCCTGAGCTTAATGCCTCAACATAATTCACTGTTACATTTTAATGACGTTGTTATTTTAAATTGTATCTCCCTCCAGACTGTTGGAGGGTTTTGTCCAGTGGTATAGATGCTACAGTAGGCAACCATTCCATGCTTTACTGCATGCAGTGTAATGCATCATGTAAATCATCAAGCAGTAATAAAATAAATATTAAAAATAGACTGCTTCAGTCTTCATCCCATAATTTTCTCTAAACGTTGATGAGGAAAGCAATGAATAGCAGTGTATCTTAGTGAAATCAAATAAAAATAATGAACATTGTAGTGTGTTTTGCCTCACATCTGGCTGCATTGCAAGTAATTTCAAAATTCAGTTTTAACTTTGAATGTGAAAATGTAGGAGGTAAATGACATTTCATTCCTGAAGCACAGCTTTTAACATTAGGGAGCACTGGGGGAGACCCATTTTGAACTCAAGCAGTGACAAGGTTTCCTTTGGCCTCAGTTGACTTTAGATTGAGAATATGATCTTGCAGAGAGGTGGTTGTAAATGATTTTACACATGGAAATGCTAAAATGGAGTTAAAGACCTCAGGGAAATGGCTGCTTTGTGTCAGAACTGAACTAGCTCTTTTTGGCTCCTGGCTTTTCCTTCTATGACTTTTTCATTAGGTTGTTGTAATACATTGATTTGTCTTTTTTGTTGTGATGGATTGGTGTGTGGATATACAGTTACTGAGACAGAGCAAAGGAAAACAGGCTGGGGACAGCTGAGGAGTTTTGGTTATCAGTCTGTTCATACAGAAACCCAAATCTCTGTCCCTGTATTATCAGAAGGGTTGGAATAGCCTGCTGTGGTAGACTCTAGGTATGCATACGTAAATTATCATTTTAGAACATGAGGATGTTCTTCACAGCCTTTGTAAGGCTTTTTTTATTTTTTTGAGGATTCTAATGATAGTAAAAATATTACGTGTGTTTTAAGAACGACAGTTTTCAATGATGTCACATTTTAAGTTCTGAGCACCATAGGCAGTGAGCTGACCAGTCAGCTCCATCATTAACAGCTTGATAGACTTTACCCCTGATAGTTTTTGTTCAAGCCTGGATCTGAAATTGGGTAGGAATTCAAGGAATTTAGCACCCTGCAGGTGGGATTCCATAGAGCAGAGTGCACTTTGCTGAAAACTATTTCCACTGAGTGTTTTTACTGTTAACTCAGAAAAAAGGTAAAGGTAGAGAGGGTTGTTTCTCATGGTTTATACAATAATATGAACATCACTTAAACACTTTCTGGTTTCAGTATTTGACACGTATTCTTGCTATTTAGGCAAGCCTGTCAGGTGGGAGGCAATGTCCTTCCCCCCCTGGGAGTGTCACTCAGCAGTCAAGCATGTCGCAGACCTCGGTACGTAACTGAACAAAGCCCTCCACCCGTTCCTAACCCTGCTTGGTTATTACGTGGCTACTGGGAAAAGCAGAAAATACTTCAGTGTTGCAATTTGTAGGGTTACGGTTGGTATTACAGACACAGTAAACAGGAGCATGAAAACTCTGTAGTAAGTGTTGGGCACTGTGTGCTGTTGTTGCTGGCCACTGTTGGCTTCCCCAGTCCCAGCCCCCTCCTGGTCCTCTCAGGGGCAGCTGCTCCCTCCACAAGCACCAGGGACTGTTCAGGCTCCTGCAAGAGTCACTCCCTGAGCTCTCATACTCTTACTTAATTTCTTACTGGATTTTTGACATTCTTTATTTCTTTATTGAGGGCGCTACAGTAGGTTAAAATCATAACTGTGTATCAGTGATTAAACAGCACTAAATCATAAAAATCAAAGTCAATACTCACATATATTTATGAAACTGATTAAATCTTTATAGCATTCATTCTTTTATTGATTATCATCTTTTATCATGCATCTTTTTTTGCATTTCCCATATTCTAGGCATGTGCTCAGGTTTCAGTTGTGAGCTCTGTGTTCAGTTCATGCTGTATTTCTTTAAGTGGCATCTTCAGACATATAATTTTCACAGTCTTTACAGTTCTACAGTTGTCTGGTGTAGGATTTGTTAGTCCTACAGACATCCTGCTTATTAGTCACACCCTCGAGCTGTTCATGACTCCAGTGCATAACTTCACTGATTTAACTGTGTATTTTTTTAAGCTCTCATAGCTTGGCTTGGCTTACAGTTGTTAGAAGTAAAATCATTCATTCATTAAATTTAGGAGGGCAAGTCTTTAAAGATGTCTGATGTTAAACTAACAGAATAATTGGGCTGGGGTTTTTCAAGGAAATCTTTTAAGTAAGTGATGAAAAAGAGCTGGGCACTTAACTCTGTTAGACTGGTTAGAAAAGAAAAAGAAAACAGAAAACCAAAACCACAACAGCTTTTTTGTTTTTTGAGAAGATGCTACAGAACAGTTATTGAGAAGCATTTAATATGAAATTAGAGAACATTTTAGTCTTCAGTCATTTTTTAATGTGCACATTATGTAAAATGAGGATTTAAAGTCTGTGTGTGGTGGCACAAAGTGTCCTGATCAGGTTGCATAACAAGCATAACAGAAGATACCAGTCCAGGCAGATACTATAAATGTTTTAAAATGCTTAAATATTAAAATTCAGGTATTTTTCTTAAAATATTGTGGGCTTGTGCTACATATTCTGTAATGTGTATTTCTGTGAGGTGTATTTTTCAGACTTCATGATATCATTGCTCATACTCGTAACTGCTTATTATTTACTGCAAAGTGGTTGCTTGCAGTTAAAGAATCAGAATATACAATCTTGCCAGAATTCAGTTTTGTGATGATTGGCTCAATATATTTTTGATACCTTTGCAGTTCAGAGATTTCAACTGCCCCTGCTATTTTTGTCAAAGGCTTTCTGGCTTTAAACCCTAGGATGACTGAATTCCCATGACAGAAGCAATATTTTTGTTTCCTTAGATTAACCTCTCCACCTCTCCTACACCTGCACAGATAATAAGCCGTTCTCAGACCTCCAACAACACCAGCAGCAGCATCACCCAGCAGACGATGTTGCTGGGCAGCACCTCTCCCACCCTGAGTGCCAGCCAGGCTCAAATGTATCTACGAGCTCAAATGGTAAGTTGTGGTTACAGGCCTTAAGATTGGCTCAGGTCCATCCCCCTCATCTCCACAGCTTTGCTTGTTAAATAACATTTTGACAGATTGGAAGACCAAAGTTCTCTTTCTTTATTATACTAGATATTGGGCTGCTCTCTTGTCTTTGTTTCACTCATTTGTAAAATTGGAGGGCAAGTCCTCTTGAACATTTGTATAAAAGATCATAGGGGTGTTTATAAATCTTAAAGGTTTTTTCAACATGTAGAACAAATACTTTATATTATTATATTTTTTACATTATTATCTTTTAGTTTTATTTACTTAAACTATCATGATAAATTGTTCTTTGAGTAAGTTAATAGTAAAAAAGTGAATCTTAGAATCTGCACATCAGTACATGTAAGTTATGTATGTCCTTAAGATGCTGCATTTCTTTTACAGATTTCAAAAATTTCAGTCTGTCAGCATATGTTTTTTTTCTTGCTTAACAGCTTATTTTCACTCCTGCAACCACTGTGGCTGCTGTCCAGTCTGACATTCCTGTTGTCTCATCATCCTCCTCATCTTCCTGTCAGTCTGCAGCGACTCAGGTGAGCTTGTGTAAACTGATTACAGTTCTGTCCAGCAGAGTGGGCCAGAACTTAAAGGGGGAAATGTGTGCTTAGAAAAACTACTCAGTTGAGACCACAGAGCTGATGAGCTGCACTGGTGCTCCTGCCAAACCCCAGCTGTTCCCTCCCGTGTCAGTGGAGGTCACCTTATCTGTGAAGGTGTGCTGAAGGTTGAGTTGTGCTCACAGGGGTGGGATTGCAGTAAATGCCTCCTGCATGGCAATGAGGAAACAGCTACTCTTGCCTTCTGAGCAGGATGTGAACGTGTCCTGTGGTGACACACTGAGCAGTGAGAAGTGAAATGTTCATTGTATGAGTGCTAAATGTTGAGTGAGGCAGGGATCGTGTAGTCAAAACAGTGGATGATGATAATAATTTAGTCCTCTTTTTCATGTAAATATGATGTAAATTAGTGCTACAAATCATTATCCTTGAAAATAAAATTCTAGCTCAGCCTGTAGGATTGTTACATGCAGAATCTGGCTGTGATAGAACAGACCTCAATGAAAATAGTCCCTGACTGATTTACTTTCAGAAGGCAAATCTGTTATTTCATGTGACATTGGAGGTATCATGGAAAGGTAGATTAATATCACTGTAGAAACAAAGGTCTCAGTTGTGTTGATGTGTGGATAACACAGAGCAGATTCTGATCCCACTGATTACCCAAGGTCTGGTTTATGTTGGTGTCTGAAAGCTCACTCACAGACCATTGCACTTCTGCAGTGTCTGTATGAAAATAAAATGGCTTTTCCTTATGATGGCTTTTGTCATTCACTTTGAAAGTACAATAAAAGAGAAAAATGCAAGTTTTAATTCAAATTAATGAACAATATCTATTTCTTTTAGAAGTTCAATAAGGATCAAAAGACTTTTCTGTGGTTTATCACTGAACTGATAAAGATCCCTGTCCTCTAAATTTTACAGCTTGAAAGATACTTTAATATGCAGATTTTTAGATTCTTTTGATCACATGGGATGAGAAGCATTACATAATGTAATTTTTTTTGCTATTTTTGCTTGATGTTTGTCACAGATGTTTCTATATTGTTTGAGTTTTTTCATGTTTTGCTCATTTCCCAGGTTCAGAACTTGACACTGCGCAGTCAGAAGCTGGGTGTGTTGTCAAGTTCCCAGAATGGCCCACCAAAGAGCAGCAGCCAAACTCAGTCATTGTCCCTGTGCCCCAGTAAACCTGTCACCAGTTCCAAGGGCAGCCAACCAGATCCCTCAGAAAGCAATAGGAAAGGCGAGAGCCCAACTCCGGAGTGTCGGAGCACGCCGGTCACACGGACATCCAGCATACATCACTTGGTAACACCAGGTGGGATGAAAATGGAGCTACAGCAGAGTTATTTTAGTTAAAATTAATTTGTATGTTATGGTTCTGTCAGAGTTCAGTGCTCTCTGACTGGGTTCTTTTAGATATTCCACATGAATAGCATTTAAATTAATAGTAAATTTACTTGATTTTGGACATTGCACAGAACGTTGATTGAGCAGAGTGATGCAGGAATGTTCTTTAATCATAGTAAAAGCACAAAACAGCAATTGCAATACACAGTTGAATGACAGTACAAACAAGATTCTCATTCCTGGTCTCTGTATGGTTGTTGTCAGGACATGTCATCCCCAGTCTGGGAAGCAATATGTGGGCTGAAACCACCTCAAGGCTCTTGCTCTCATCAAAATCTGTTTTGCTGGTGTTTTGGTTTTTTTTCCTGTCTTGTCTATATCATCAGAATGTTCTTATATCAAGTACCTTTATAAATCCATGGGTAATAATGCTCAGAATCTTAGTATGTTGTATTAAGAGAAGTGACAATAACCTGCACGTGGTTAGATAAGCATTTCCATTGCATGCAGCTTATTTGCATCTTCGCTTCCTTGTTTTGGAACAGTGAAGGTAGCTTAGACAATGGGTCTGGAGTCTGTGGAATTTAGCTTGACTAAGGACAGATTTTAGACAGAGCAGGACTTGGAGACAGACATTCTGGAGGTAACTGAGCCCTAATGCTCTCAGAACTCAGTTTGGTAAGGAAGAAATCCATAAAACACCTGCATAAATGAGTTTTGTCTCAAGTGGACAAGGCAAAGCAAGATTTGCATGTGCAGGACGTGTGTGTGCTGTAAGCAATTAGTGAGTCTCTGATTCCCTTAACGGTGATGTGATATTTCTGGAAGTTGCAGTATTTTTAGGTTTGTACCTCTCAGTTTGTGAGTTCAAGTTCAGGCAAATACTTCCGATGGTTTAAATTTATCCTGAATTCTTGGAATTTTGGATAATACTATTTTTAGAGACTAAGTAAACTTTAACTTAGCAGTTATCAAGTCCTGTTGATTGTGACATACTTATCATTTCTGTTCCAGTCTGTTTCAAAGCAAAGGTTAAATTCACCTGAAGTCCCATGAAATTTTTAAATAAGCAAAGTCTGGATTAACAATAATCTTAGTACTAGCACCAAAAAGTTAAATTTATGTACTTTTATCTAGAAAGTGTATATATGTAAAAAGCATGACTGTGTTTCTTTGTTCATTGCTGCATTTTCACAGACTATTCTGAGTTGGAAGGGGGGACCCACAAGGATCATCAAGTCCAGCTCTTAAGTCAATGGCCCACATAGGGGATTGAACCCATGACCTTGGCATTATTACAACCAAGTTTTAACCAACTGAGCTCATCTCAGGGTCAATCAATTTTGCTTTGGAAATAGATACTTATCACCTAATAAATTGTTCTTGTGTGCTGTATGCTGTGAAAGAAGATATTTCTAAACATATCTCTTAAGTGTTAAAAATAATGTGATCTTTAAAGTGAAAACCTTTTAAAGTATTTTATAATGCTTTCAGGAGTTGAAGAATAAATACTAATTGTCAATTTTTTTCCCTCTCACAGCCTCATATTCTCCATTGCAACCACATTCTCTAGTAAAGCATCAGCAGATCCCCCTTCATTCACCACCTCCGAAGATATCCCACCATCAGCTGATCCTGCAGCAGCAGCAGCAAGTCCAACCGATCGCACTCCAGACTCCTTCGGGCCAGGAGCCGCCTCCATCTCAGCACTGTCTGCCCGTCCCCAGCCACGGGCTCCCTCCGGCTCCCAGCAGCGTCCCGTCCCACTGCTCGCCCATCCACGTCCATCCTCCGCCTCTGCCGCTCTCTCCCACCCCATCCCAGTCCGCTCAGCAGTCAGTGGTGGTATCCCCTCCGCCGTCCCACTCCCCGAGTCAGTCCCCCACGATAATTATCCACCCGCAAGCCCTTATCCAGCCCCAGGCAGGCTCGCTGGTGCCGGCGGCTCTGCAGCCGGAGCCCGGGGCCGCCCCTCCCGCTCCGCCCGCCCCGGTGCGGCCGCTCAGCCTCCCGCACCTGCCGCTGCCGCCCTCGCCCGCCGTGCACATCGGGGCGGTGGAGCAGCCCGGACTGGTGCCCCCCGCACCGCCACTCGTGCCCCCCGCGCCGCACCCGCAATACCCTGCCCTGCAATCCACTCCCATCCCGCTGGCGGCATCGTCCTCACAGATCCAACCGCTGCCCTTGCAGTCGGTGCCGCCTTTACAAGTGCAGCCTGAAATTCTGTCCCAGGGCCAGGTTTTGGTTCAAAACACTCTGGTTTCTGAGGAAGAACTTCCCGCTGCGGAAGCTTTGGTCCAGCTGCCGTTTCAGACTCTCCCACCACCACAGACCGTCGCAGTAAATCTTCAGGTGCAGCCATCAGTTCCCATTGAAACTCCAGTGGTAAGTGGCAGCATTGCATCCTTTATCCTGGGCTTCTCCAGAGCTGTGATTCTGGCCCATTGACTTCAGAGGGAGCTAAACCGGGTGCTAGACAGGACAGAAAGAAAGTTACTGCTTACAGAAATGAGTTTTAAGAAAACAATAGACATTTTTTCCTCTGGTTTATTTTTTGTTGGCTTTTTGTAATGGATGTTCGAGAGTATCAGCCAGGAGTCATGAAAGTGCAAATTAGAACTTACCATCTCCTCTCTTAATGAAATTGCAGTATGTTTGAAGTTTAAAAAGTAGATAAATATGTGTTAGCACTTGTGTTAAAATGTATTTTTATAACTGTGCCATATGGACTGTGAGCTTTTACCTCCTTATCTTAGTACATATATGGGCATTCCAAATTTTGAGTAGGAGTATCATCTCTATACCAGATGTGAAGGTGTACAGCAGATAACAGGGTTCTGAATAAGTAATTTTGTACTAACATTGAAAATATCCTCTTCATGAAAGAATAGGGGAGTTTTTGATGCTGTTTTGGTAATCCCCTTCACTGCCATTTAATTTGGTTCAGGGTTAGTCTCAGACATCTGCAGTTTGTAACTGAAGGTTTTGACTTCAGTCACTGAACTAAAGTCTTGTACAGGGAAATAAAATTATATGCAAATAATGCATTTAAGATGTGATTGCTGGGCTTTAGTGGTAACTAAATGAGATTAACTTGAGCAAAAGAAGCAACAGTTGTAGGCGTTTGGGAGGCTATCAACAGGTTAAGGAAGGAAGTGTGCTGTTCATTTTTAATTAAGAGGTAATAATTTCAAATCTGATATTTGATGTAGAAATTGGGCAAAAGAGAATAAGCCAGGTTTGGTTTTGACGAGGTGTTTTACATTTTAATCTGCTCAACTGACTGTCAGTAATTTATGTAAATTTATTTTAATAGTTTTAAGGAAAATACCTTAAAATCTGTTATAAACACTAATGATTGATAGTCTTGGTGTGCTCTTCTGAAACACTTAGTGTGATTATACTGCTTTATAAGACAGAGAACACTTTGCAGACTTGTCATTAAATTCACATTTTGCAGATGTGTTTAAGTAGCATCTAATATGTATGTAAATAAAAATACAGTGAACTACACAGATAAGATATCAAAGAAGTCAAATTCTCTGGTCTGTTTGATAGAGCTGTGCCTCTTTATATTTTTCTGTTTGTAACAAAATAATTTTGCTGTCACAGACATTGTGATGTCCCCATTGTTCACTGTTTGGTATGCAGTTTGGAAACTAGTATTTTATTAGAAGATTAGCATATTTGAACTGGTAATTTATTTTAAACACTGTATTTATGCAACTCTTTTAAGGTATTAGGATAGAGTGAAAATCTCTCTAAAGCAATAGTTTGTTGGATGCAGATTTACCAAGTGGAGAATGTGTGTGAAGAAGAGATGCCCGAGGACTCAGATTGTGTCCACATGGCAAGAACACCCACACCACCCACCTTGTCCCCACCAGCCATAACCCTGGGGAATGGAGAGGCTCTGAATTCAGATGATCCTTTGTCAGGTGAGGACAAAGGTCAGACTAAGGTAGCTTTTGACTTACAGATTTGTGATTTGTGTAAGCAATTAATGGCCAGCTGTGCTTATAGTTAGTAGGTATTGAGTAAAGGAAAGTGTTTGCATGAGACTGTGTGTTTGTGGGATAGTCTGTCAAGAGAAACAATCTTGTTTTAAAGGTAAAATCTGTTTTAAAGGTAAAATCTTGTTTTAAAGGTAAAAACACAGCCTGTGTTAGGGATTGATGGGTGCAGAGATGGGTCTGTTTATCACCTCTTATTTCTAGAATTCTGAGCTAATGGTTGGGCAGCAGAGATAAAAACATAACAATCTTGTTATTTTTTTTCAGACCATGGGGGACTGCCTTCAGTGACATCATCAGTCAGTGCCTCAGTAATTAAATCTCCATCTGATCCGTCACATGCCTCTATTCCACCACCACCTCTTTTGCTCCCAGCAGCAACGACAAGGAGCAACAGCACATCAATGCCCAACAGCATTCCCAGCCTAGAAAATAAACCTCCACAGGCCATTGTTAAACCCCAGATACTGACCCATGTCATCGAAGGCTTTGTGATTCAGGAGGGATTGGAGCCATTTCCTGTAAGTGTAAAAGTTGCTGAGAAGTTTTTGCTACTAATCCTTGAAACAAACTGTAAGGATGATATTTGAGGCTAATAGATATTTAGATCCTGAATTATTTTTCAGGTGTTGCTTTTGACCTTTTCCACTGTTTGGTCAAGTGAGTAGTAGGGTATAACTGGAGATAACTACAGACAGTGATTTTAGGCTGCCATTAGGAATAACATTTTTACACTTGTCTGCCTTTTAGATCTCTCAATTTTAGTGATATCTTAATTTAAACCTCAGAGCTGAGTTAAAATTCAAAAATGTTATGATTTGTTATTTAAAGCACTGGAAAGGTCTTTGATGGCTTAGGTGTGATTAGTGCTGTGTCTGGTAAAGAATTACTGTTGAAAATTTTAAATCCACATATGGGCAATTTAAAACCTGCCTTATTAACTAACTTAATGTGTGTCTCCTTTTCCCATTCCTTCATTTCTGTAGATATGTCTTTCTTCCTTTGTTAACTGTAATTGTAAAGTCTGCAGAGCAGGAGCGAGTCTTTATTTGTTAGAGGAATGACATTTAGAGCTTTGGCACTACATAACGATTCATTGACAGGGAGTAGAAACTGATCATCCCCTCAGTTACAGCTGCCTGGTTACAAATGCTGTTTTCAGTTACTCACTGTTGCTTTGCCTTTATTGCAATAGGTCAGTCGTTCATCTTTGTTGGTAGAACAGCCTGCAGAAAAAAGGCTGCTGGTGGAGGGTCAGATCATGAGTGTTGTGTGTGTGGAGTCAGACTTGCAGAACACGAAACATGCAGACAACTCATCGGACACAGAGATAGAGGATATGATTGCAGAAGGTTTGTCATTTCTGGTTTTGTAGTTTCTGTTTAAATACCCATTTCCCCCCTTCAGTTCCATGTGTAGCACAGAATCCCATCCTGTATGTACTTCTGGAATCTTTCTCCAGTATTGACACCATCTTTAACAGAAACCATTTTCAAGTGTTTCTTTGCTGGCTGCACATCACAATGGCAGTTGCACACAAATCTCAAGCGCTCTGCACTTGTCCTGCTTAGAATGGAGTGGTCTCTGACACAACTCATGAGCTAAATTGATGACTGTACTTAGTAAATTGCAATTACATAAACTCTCTTGATCAAATTACTCCTATTTTTTTTGTGTCTTATTTCACACAATACATGTCAAACAAAATAAACATTTTGCCCTCTGCTGTATCTTCAAGAATATTTGAAGCTCTGTTTGCAACAGTTATTTTGCCCTTAATTTGTTAGATGTTGATTCAGTTTTCTTTTCAGTATGAACACTGTACTGTTTCTCAGATTTCAAACAGCTGGTCTGTTTTATTGAATTCCTCACATGTTCATGGTTTTGGTTTTAGTTAATGTTCCTGGCAGCTGGTGTTAGCTTTATGTACAAAGTTTGTAACTACTTATGAAATGAGCTAGTAGGAAACATCCAACATCAAGATACATCCATGTCTGCAGAAGCTGAGCAAAGATTTTCTTACACTGAATCTTACAGAGTATGATTGTGTTTGTTCAGTATTTCCAGCTCTTTGCTGCACTAGTGCTTTTTGTGGAGCAGGAAAAGAGCCACCTCATCTAACCAATAACAGAAAAATATTCTGTACCAGTAGGCTGCAAATCAGCAGATGCCATAAGCCTTCTCTTTCTTACATGCAGCTTCCCTTTTTCATAGATTTGATATTTCATAGATTCAATATTCAGTGTTTTCATTGTTTTCACAAGGCCCTTTGGTTGTAGCAGTTGATTATTCAAAGAAGGTATTTAAAGTTACTGCATTGTGTCATTACAAGAGAGCTTGAATTTAGACAATGGAAGGCCTGGTTCTCTTAATGAACTCTACAAAGAAATTAATGAGGACTGTAACCCTATTTGAATTGTTTACAGAGTTTGAGGGCATCCTTGCTCATGGATGATTTGAAATAGAGCAAAAAATTGATTATGTTCATTGAATGACTTAATTGAAGGTTCAGTAAGGTTCAGTTTGCTCAAGAGTTTTTCCATAGGGAATGAAACCTACAACTTGCTTAGCTTTGCATAATTGCCTGTTAATCAAAGTATTTAATTAAATGTGTTAGATATTTGAAAGTCATTTACCTGCCTGCTTGAGGTGAGAAAAGTGAACATGATTTTGTGTAATTAAAACTGATTTCTTTATATTTCCCTCCTTTCTTTAGAGGGACTGGATGAAATTGAAAGTGAACTTCTGAAGTGTGAATTTTGTGGAAAAATGGGATATCCCAGTAAGTTTCTACGGTCCAAAAGATTTTGCTCCACATCCTGTGCCAAAAGGTAATTCTGTCTAGTTATTGCTTATCATTAGATGCTTAATGGATTAACCTCTTCGTTAAGAGAGGAAGAATTGGCAGTCAACATCTGAATGTAAAATCTTCCATCATTACAGCTGGATAATTCATGTTTAATCTCAGATGTTTTAGAAATGGGGGATAGTTTCCCATTTCTAGTCATCACTTAGTTCTTTTTTTTGCATCACTGTGCCTGGAGATGACCTTTTTCTTACATCTGCTACATTCCTGTTTTAAGTGGTGGGAATATATATTTTTGATTTGTTAGTTGTTGGGACACCACCAATGAAATAAACCCTTAATCTTCACATGGGATTTTTGCCTCCATCCTCCTTTGACTGGGTTTCAGCCAGGTAGAGAAAATGGAACCAACAGGTACAGTGTGACTGTAGGTTTTGAGTGGATATTTCAGACAAGCAGGACTGTACTGTGTGATAAAATGCAAAGGTGTTTCTATATGGAAAAATTTTAAGAATGGGAAGGACAGACATCTTCCAGGGATGATCCAGGTGGACTTGATCCTGCATCAGGATGAGGGACTTGAGTAAATGGCCTTTGAGACACCTTTTTCTTGTATTGTTGTGACAGCTGTTGTTTAATTTAAGCAGCATTTCTACAACACTGTGATTTTATGGTTACTTGATTGAATTCAGTCCAAAAAAGCATTAGTGCATTATTGAATATATCTTACTTCTTTAGGCACAGCCTTAGTTGCACTAAGAAATTTGGGCTGTTTACATCAGACAAGACCAGTCGTTGGAATCGGAAGTCAGATAGCCAAAGTCTTGGGCGACGCGGGCGTCGGCCGAGCGGCCCTGAGGGGGCGTCACGAGAGCATTTTCTTAGACAGGTCTGTGGAATATTTGCTTAAAATATGGCATTGGTTTGGGAATTGCAAATAAAACCTAATACTGTGGTGTGTTTGTGCTGCGTTTTCCAGCTTCCAATTACTTATCCATCTGCAGAAGAAGATCTGGCTCCTCCCGAGGACGCCGTTCCGATGGCCATGACCACCCGTCTGCGGAGGCAGAGCGAGAGGGAGCGGGAGCGGGAGCTCAGGGAGCTGAGGGTGCGGAAGATGCCGGAGAGCATCGACCTGTTACCAGTGGTGCAAACTGACCCCTCAGTGTGGACTGTGGATGAAGTCTGGGCCTTTATCCGTTCTTTGCCTGGTATGTTGTGTGCAGTAACTTGTTCTGTTGTGCTTTAACAGTGCAGTTCCTTGCTTTATAGCACCTCTGTGAGGAACAGCAGTGTGGTAACTGCACCACTGTACTCCTTAGTTGGTCATGGAGACTGGAATGGGATTTGTTTCCTCTTGATATGCTGTTCCCTCAGCACAAATCCCATGTTCATAGAACTAGTCCCACTTCTGCTGTCACATCCAGCTGATGGAGATTAGAGCTGATCCTTCCTTCAGTCTGACTTTTCTCAAGAGGCCAGTAGAGAGTCAGACACGCCTCCTCCTGTTACACTTCTCTCTTCTCCTCCCTCCTCACTTGCTGCTTATTCAGTAGAAAAAACAAGAGCAGTGTCATTTCCCTTGATATCACTCAGAAGTTTGAAAAACTTATCCTGATACAAGTCATTAAAAAAGAATAAGCAAGTTGCTTCTATAAAGTTAAACTTTATTTTGCACAACTTTGCTCAGAGAACTCCTGCCTATGGTCTTTGCATACTGGTAGGCACAGTTTATCCTGAGGAAAAATAATCTGGTTTCTCCTTATTTACAAACCTTTTCTTTTAGCTCAATATTCAGTTACATTTATGACATCTTTGGGTTATTTGATATTTATTTATCATTTCCTAACTGTGATAAGCTTTAAAACTTCACACTCCCTACCTTTTCTTGAGGATGGCATTCTGTCTGATCAGATGCTGTAATCTCTCCAGGTAACAAGCAGGTCTCCACAGTTGCAATCATACCAGATTTTTTGTTGCTTACCCATTAAAACACAGGTTAACTTTGTTCCTAATTTTCTACTTTTTCTGGAGTGTAAACTGCTTTTCTGGGTATCCCTTTATGTTAATAACCTCTAAGGAATATATATCTTCATTGGTGAGTTATACACATGAGTTATGATAGATAATCTTTTATAGGTCAGGCAAAGAAGTCAGTAACAGTTGTCTTAAATCAGCAAAAGTCACCCTTGAAGTGTCTTTCTTCTGATAGTTTATTGCAATTGTGTTGCATTATCTGCTTCTGGGAACCTGCAGGAATGTCCATAAAAACAAGCAAAGTTCTTTAGGTTTGAGACATGATCATTCATGTTTCTGTGTTACTGGAATGTAGTTATATCAGTCTTGTTTTCAGGTACTATTTTTATGGATTTGAGGCTCATTAATGCAATAATGGATCCCAGACTGAATAAATGGCAGCTCCTGTCCTAGAGTAATTTAAGTGCCACATAAGCACAATTCACTTGCAAGTATGAAAGCAAAAATGTTATTCTTAAAATGTAGGTGGTGTTTTGAAACCATTACTTTTAGAATATTTCACCAGCAGCTGGAACTAGGGTGGTTTTGTATTCTGTAAACAAGATAATCTTTGATTTTAAACAGACTTTACACTTCTCTGTATTTAATGAAAAGTTGTTATAATTACTCATTCCCATCTATATGAAGGCCTAGTTTCTCAATACTTTTTAAAAAAGTTCATTAGATAATTAATATTATATTCACAACTGGCCAGAATTATTCTTGTTACATAGCTACATTCATGTTTATTGGCAGTTTTGGGGTTTATTATGTTTAATATATTGTCAAGCCACTCTCTTGAAAAAATATTTTTTCATATGCTGTCAGAGTTGAATAATATGAAAAATAATATAATTTATTTTCATTATGGTGTTTTATATTGTGTGTGTCCTTGGTGCAGTCCGTGCAGACCATCTGCCATGCAGGAGATGGGGATTTGTCACCTCTCCATAAACATTGGGGACATCTGGTTTGGGTTAGAGCTTTGTGCACAGTCTGCAGCTGAGACATAACTGTGGAGTCCTGTTCTTGTCAGGCTTTCCTGAGTTCCTTTGGAGCCTTTTGGAGAAATGAAGGTTGTAGGACATTTCTACTGTTACCTGTTTATTCTGGGGAAAGAGACAGCAACAGTTTAAACAGCGCAGAATTTTTCTCCTTTCCTTTCTTCACTTGAAAGATAAATGGCCCTTGACCCACTTCCCATCCTTTTTTTATTTTGGCCAAGTTATTGCACAACAAGCAATTGCAAAAGTGCTTAAGAATACCCAGATGTGCTTGGATGAGGGAACTGAAATACATTCAACTTCCATCCTCTGTTTTTCCAAAATAACTTTTATAGGAAGTATTTTAGAACTTGCATGGAAATTCTTTGTGTCCTGCTTAAAGAACAAAGCCTGCAACAACATCCAGTTATCTGTTTGAATAGAACTGGTTCTGTTCTGAAATGTAAGAAC
The DNA here is from genome assembly GCF_047495875.1 of Pithys albifrons albifrons. Taxonomy (NCBI): domain Eukaryota; kingdom Metazoa; phylum Chordata; class Aves; order Passeriformes; family Thamnophilidae; genus Pithys; species Pithys albifrons. The sequence continues at coordinate 22,592,444 of NC_092468.1, forward strand.
TTCTCTTGATCTCTCAGGTGCTGTGTCAATGTCTGACAGGCACAATGGTCAGGTCTCAGACATGCCATGACACCTTTCACAGGAACACTGAATATTTGACTTGCAGATATTTTATCAGTTGTCAGCACTTCAACAAGAAAACCTTTATGATTATTTTAGAGATAACTGTTGCATGAGGTCTCTTTAACAAATCATTAAGAAAAGAAGTCATGCTTTATTCTTCATGTAAAGCCAATCTTTCCCAACCTTGAATGTTATGACCTTCACACAGTAATAATCCAAATGAATTCAGGTTTGGATGCTGATACTTCCTTCCACGTTTCCTTTCCATTTGTCTTGTACACATCTGTAAATCCATCAGGAAGTTAGACTATCTGTTCTTTATACAATTTAAATCTGAACACACAAGAGGACATGAAATTAGTTGCTCCCATCTAGGTAGAAAATTAATTTTTCAGAGTAATTTTGTATCTCTGTAATGGTATACATTTAAAATGGAAAAATATGAAAATGCTGAAAACTAGGCTTAATTGAGGAATAATTGAAAGCTTGAATGGAGGGTGGAGCAAAATTAAAGTGTGTCTGAAAGGCTCTGAGACAGATGGAGAGACCACTGGATTGAGAACACAAATATCTTTAAAAAAAACCATGAAAAACATGGCTAAGGGAAGAAAAGCTTCAAATAAACAGCTGACCATGAGTGCTCTCTTCACATTGTTAGAAGACATTTGTCCTTCTAACAGAGCTGCCACAGACCCAGACATAACTGGCTATTTCTGCTTAACAGATGTTCAGAACATCTTTGGAGAAACCTTTGTTTCCACAGTGCTCTTCAGTGGAAAAGGGCCCTCAATTACCTGGGACAGTCCAACTCATAAAGACTCTTTTGTCTTATGTTGCAAGCCTCAGTAACCTGAGACCATGTTATTTTGTGTTCAGAAAAAGAGTTTAGCATGGAAAAAAGATCCAACTAGTTTAAGGTTGTACTTGTGAAGTGAGTTACTTCCCTGTATAGATGATTAATGCCTTTGTGAGATAGTTATACTAAAGCCCATAAATCAAAACTTTGTGTCCTTAACCCAGTTGAGTCAACACAAATGGAATTTACACCTTCTGGAAATTGTAGCTGTGTGGATGTTCTCATTGAGTTGCACATAGGAGTGGAATAGAGTATCTTTTATAGCAATAGATTATAGTGTCTTTATTGCTGGAAAGAACCTGCTTAAATTATGCACGTGATTACTATGTCAGTGCTGTTTTCCCAGTCACTTCCAGTTGTGGGAGGTTGTTCCTCATAATGAAATTTCAATCTTTAATTGAAATTACCAATGAGTTACAGTGTAATTAGAGGCTGTAACAAAAATTGCTTTCAGGTTATCTCAGAAGTACCATCATAATATTGAACTCCTGCATGTATTTAGGTTCTACAAGCCAAAGGGATGAGTACTGCAAAAGGTGTAGCTGAGAAGCTCTGCTGCAGACAGAATCACTGGATCTAAGAATGCACACTCCTAACCCAGTAATTCTATTTTTTGTTGCCTTTTAGGTTGTCAAGATATTGCAGATGAGTTTAGAGCACAAGAAATTGATGGACAAGCTCTCCTTTTGTTGAAGGAGGATCACCTAATGAGTGCAATGAATATTAAGCTTGGACCTGCATTGAAAATCTGTGCACGTATCAATTCCTTGAAAGAATCCTAGGAGGTGAACATGAAGGTTTAAACAAAGTGTCTCAGTGACAGAACTGACAGTAATATGCCGACATCTTCACTGTGGCATGAGTGTTACTGTGATGGTTTGTTAAATTGGTGGGGTTTTGCCACATAAAGACTTAAAAATGTTCCTTTGATTATACCAGGTAGTCCTCTGTAGTTTCCAACTAACAGGTTCAAGGTAAAGCCTGAATAATATTTTGAGTTGAAGTTTTTCATGGTAAAACATGAAGTGAAATATGCTGTGATAGGTTGAAAATTCCCCAACATGTATTTCATTTTATGAGTTTTAAGATTAACACCCCAGCCCCCATCCCAATCTAAACACATTTGAATTGTGTTGCTGTATTCTGAAAGATTCTCCCCACATACAGCAGTATTTGGACTGAACTGACAGAAGTGTCCACAGGGCATGTGGAAGCACTAGTACCAGTAAAATGCTATGCATTTAGTTGTGCTCTCTGAGTTTCTTTTAGTCTTGAGCTAATTGTTTGTAAAGGGTAGGTTGGCAGCTGGCTTACCCTCATCTCTGCCACTATAGTATTTTCTTGAAGTCTGTAAAATACTATAAACCATGTAGATGACTCATCAAAATCCTCATGATCAGGCTACTGACACTCCTGCCAGAGGTAGCTGAAGCACATGTTACTTTACTCTCTGAATGCTGCTATGCACTAAGGGGGCATTAAGTGTTAGGTTTGTAGTTTCCCATGCTGCTAGTTAAACTAGACCAGCAGTTCTCAAATGGGTGTTGAGAGTGGATCCTGAGAAGGAGTGTGAGCACTCAGGGCTCAGTTCCCAAATGCCTGGGTGTGAGGAGCTGAGCGCAACCAGGACCAGCTTGTGCAGAGAGGAGTTACTGCAGAGACTGGAGGTAGCAAAGGGACAGCATAGCTCAGATGCTCTTTCACCTGATACCTTTTCTGACATGTCTTTCCCTGTAGTGCATTCCCACTGGAGGCTTCCAAGCACTTTTATTTGTCCCCTGGCCAGTGTGAGCTGGGCTTGCAGTGTCTGAGGAAGGAGCACAAGGTGTTGCTCCATTAAGCCCCTTCAGAGCTCAGTGTAGGAGTAGCTGCTGCTGCCACGAGGGAGCCCAGAGCTGCAGGTCAGCAGGGGGAATGCCAGCACTTGGAAACTCTGGGAGAAATCTCCAGAGGCTCTGCTTTGTCCCTCTGGCAGGAAAGTTTGTCTTGGATGCTGCAGGCTCAGGCAGTGGGATTTTAGTGTCACCCATCATGCCTCTCACACTCTTTGTGGAACGAGTCCATGTTTCCCCAGTGACTGACACTCTCTGGAGCTGTGTGTGCTCTGAGGCAGCAGCACCTTCTCAGCCTTTGCTTCTCCATCACCTGTGCATGGATTTCATGGATGTATCTGGTACCTTCTGTGCCCTCCCTTTAGCAGCTCTGCCCCCCTTATGTACAGACCTGGATCCCTGAGCTCTTGTATAGGGAAAGAAAGGTACGTGTGCTCATAGTCGTTGTGTATATTTGAATTAAATGTGTATGTGTCTGCAAATAATGTATTTTGTATTTTATGCAAACTGTTGCATAATATAGGATTGCATAAGGAGGTATTTAGGAGGACTGTAAAGTATTCCTGGAAAAAGAGGAACTGACAAAGTTTGAGAACTGCTGCCCTAGATCAAAAGGAGTCAATGCACATACACTGGCTGAAAGGCGGGTTTGTGACAGATTATTATGTATATTATTTAACTAATGATTTTGAAGACTAAATTGGGATTACAGAATAATCTATGCTTCATTTTCCTTTCATTAGACTATTGCTTTGTTTCCACTAACAGACTTTCTACCATTATTTTCTGGAGGTCATTAGAATATTTTTTTTAATTACAACTGTTTGCGCTTAGTAATAGCAGAAATTATTAATATTTTTATTAACCACTGAAGCTCCAAATTAGGACAACCCATTGCTGTTACATGCTGTTGTGTGGTGAGAGCCCTTGTCCAAATATCACCAAAGGCTTTAGTGAAGGAACTGATGTCTGGGTTTGTTTTGGAGGAAAGTTGCTAAGCACTTTCTAATTTGTTTTTTCTGTCTTCAGTTACTGTTGTAAAATAAACTTCTTAGTTGAAGGTCCAACATTTGATAATGTTCATCTGAAAGATATTCAGATGATGGAGCATTTCCCACTTGTAGCATTTCTGTAAGATACACGGTGTAGCATATCTGTAACATATGTTCTAAAGGATACATTCTGTTTTAATGAGCTAATTGAAGACTAAAGATATCTTAGATATTTATCCTTTGGCTTTTGTCTAAAAGTTTTATTATTTTTATACAGAAATTTCACTGGCTGATTTTTAATCTGTCTTCTAAATTGTATTGTTCTTAGGGGTACGTAAATGTGGTTTGATAATGGCTTAAGGCATATTAGAAATTGTGGACTTTGGAGTCTTACTTAGACCTGCAGTTAATCAGTGTTGCATGAGAATTTCATGGCTGTTTTCATTTTGCTTCATTAGGCAGCTTTCAGGAGAGCTACTGCAGGTTGTGTCTGTGTCCAACTCGCTGCCAGGTGCCAGGAGTCAGCGCAGATCCCAGTAAGGCTCAGCTGCTCCCGTTCTCCTGGGGCACAATATTCCCTGTGGGGTTTGGGGGAGCCACAGACAGTGATGCTTTAAACAGAGTTGAATGCAGCAACTAAGAATGTGGACCTTCTGCAGATTGAAAGTTTTTTCTCTCCCACTTCTTTTGGCATTAAATTGGAACTTAAAAGCAGGCACAGCTGCATTAACCTGTACTGGCAGAACTGCACTGCTGTGGGAGTGTTTGCCAGCAGAGCTGTGTCAATAAAATCAGTCTAGCTGTGTCAATAAAATCAATTAAAAAAAATCACACTTGTACATGAAAGTAGGCTGGAAAATTTTCAAGTGCAACTGAAGTTACTTCAAAACCTTTGAATTTACTCAGAAAAGCAGTTTAATGCTTAGAGTAATAGTCCTCCAGAACCATTTTATATACCACCCACTTGTTGCTGTTCAATAGGTGAGGTTTTCCCAGACTGCCATTTCCCTTGGCTTTCCCACACATTAGTCTGGACCCCCTTGCAAAAGAGGAAGTGTTGCAAGTTTTAATTGACTGTTTTTTAACACTTGCTCCCACTGGGTTTATCTACAAGAAATCCTTTTAATTAGCTGTATTTCCTGGGGTTTTGCTTTCTGTATTCAGACTTCTGCTGCTGTGGGCTACATCTCACAGTAATCCCTGTAGTATTTCACTTCCTATCAGAAGAAATGGAGAGTGTTGTGGGATCTTAGCTCAGAAGGGAGATAATTTGCATGGCTTTTTTGCTTCCTTTTTCTCCACTAGTCTCCATCGTGCCCTACTCCTGAATGCAAATTGCAGCATTAGCCCAGGGCAAAGCCCTTTTGCAGAGCACTGGGCTGAATGTGGCTGTCAAGATTTCATCCAGTAGAATTAGAATGACTACACTTGTCTCAGCTTCAGGGTTTGTTTGGGGTTTTAAGGAAATGCACATGAGTGATCAAAATGGGTGTTCAGCCTCCTCTGCTTCATCTGGCTCATCTCACTGGGCTTTGCAGCAGGGGCAGGGAACTCCAGTGGGGAAGCTTGGCCACCTCCACCGACTGAAAGTGCCAGTTGTCTTGCATCACCAGAGAGTGTTTGAAGGGTTTGTAGACAGGCAGCTTTGTAAATCCCTTCTTTACTCACTAATCCATGATATTTTTTTACAGAAATTAAGCTCTAGATGGATGTTTGTCCTGCAAAAACCCATTTCCTCATTTCTTTCCTGTGAAATCAGGTTTTTTACCCCCTTACTTGTTTTTGGACAAATCACAAATGGGAATCCAGCCTTTTGGATAGAGCAGATGGAGCCCACCCTAACAGCAGATTTGGCAGCAAGAGGAAAGGAATAGGATAAACCCAAGTTTTTTGAGCAGGTGTGTGACAGCTGTAAGGAAATGTTCAGGTGTAAAGGTGTGGGTTCAGTGGAAGTTTGTCTTGAGGCTGGGCTGGGTGTAGCGTGTCACTGCCTGGCATGTCAGCTAAAACTAATGCCTATTTCAGGTGACTGTTCTCATTTTAACATCACAATATCAATGTAGAACTTCCAGCTTAAGAGCTTAACAGATTTCTTACACATTGACAAACACAGAGCTCTGAATGATCAAAGAATTTGGTGACAGCTGTGTTGGGAGTCCTGGTTTTGCAAATAATTACACATCCACATAGTTTACAACATGAGTAGTTCTGAGGTTATTGAGACTATTCATGTTCATTAAAACTAAGCATGTATAAAAGCTTGCAGGGTTATTTTCTCACCAGTATTGCATAAAGATGTCCTGTTAGTGTGTATTTAGAAATACATAGTTGTCATCATTTGCCAAACTGCTACTCATCCATTGTTTTAGGCTGCAGATAATGACTCTGTAAAAGAAACAATAGAGGATACTCTTTTTAACATTCACCTAAATTAGTTGATTAGAGATGAAGACAAACATTTCAGAGTATTTTGTTTTCAATACACTGTTACTGTTCAGTGCTGAGGGGAATAGGTGTGAGCAGAGTATAAACGAGTGATTTCAATGTAAGGTGTTAGTTGCTCATAGTGAATTAATTTTCAAGTCATTCTTGCTCAGTGAGCTGCAGTTGAGACAGGAAATATTGTGAGGAGAAAGAAATTTAAACTCATTTAATGTTTAGTTCATGTAAGATAAGCCTAAATCAAGTTCATTTTAAAAGAATCATAGAATGGATTGGGTTGGAAAATACCTCCGAGATTGGGAAGTCCAACCCTTGGTCCAACTCCAGTCCCTTTACCAGATCATGGCACTCAGTGCCATGGCCAATCTCAGTTGAGAAACCTCCAGGGATGGGGAATCCACCCCCTCTCTCGGCAGGCTATTCCAATGTCTGATTACTCTCTCTGTGAAGAATTTTTTTCTGATCTCCAAGTTAAATTTCCCCTGGCAGAGCTTGAGCCTGTGCCCCCTTGTCCTATTGCTGAGTGCCTGGGAGAAGAGACCAACCCCCACCTGGCCAGAACTTGCCTTCAGGTAGTTCTAGACAGTGCTGAGGTCACCTCTGAGCCTCCTCTTCTTCAGAAGAATTTGCCTTTAGTAATGACAATTCATTTAGACCTGATCGGTTCTATGTAGTTACATCTCCTGGATGGCTTTGCAAATAGAGACATTTTAAAAAGAGGTGGTGACTGTGGTCCAGACAAGTGCCAGCTTTGTCTTGAGTATCCCCTGGGCCTCATGGTCAGCACTTTCACACCTGCTCAAAGCCCCACCTGCAGCTGCTGTGGAGGTTTGTTTGTAACCTCAGCACTGAAACCCACACACACCTCTCATTCCCTTGAAGGTTGTGCACAGTATTTACTGATCTCTTACAGTGAAGTGGAAGGGAAAAAACCAAAGTTGTGAATATGTTTTTATTTGCAGATCTACAGTAAGCTCATATTCCAGCTTTTGTAGCCATGGATCGAACTTCTTCAAGGCAGTTCTGCGAGTCAGTGTTGTGAACAGATTTCAAGTTAAAAAATTTTTAACCTCCAGCATGAATTCCTGCTGAATTATCCAAAAGGACTCTGTATAGCAAGGAGCTACAAAAATGAGACAGAAAAAGATTTTTCCTCTAGAGGTAATTATAACTTGAGCACAGTTGTATATTCATAGAATAGTGATCATAAATACTGTTTAAGTGCAATACATAACACTTAAAGAGCATTATAGTTGTGTTTTACAAGCACTGTATTGGTACATAGGGTTGTTGAGAGGCTTGTGGTGTTGTTCCTTGGTCCTAAATGAGGTATCCATGCTGATTATGGGATTAGGCTCGAAGCACAGATGGAACTGATTCCTGAGGTGTATCTGTTTCCTGGGAGAGACCCGGGCGGCCTCTGGAAGGCTCATGTTCTCCATTACATAGCCAGGATGTTCCCATCCTCTGGCTGCTTTTTGCAAAGTCATTTTGGAAAGAACAGTGAGAGATTCTGCACATTCAAATGTATTTTTAAGTAGTCTTTGTGTCACAGAATGAGCAAACCAGTACTGATGAGAAAAGATGTGTGTAAAGGTGAAGGTTTTTATCGTTGTGTGCCAAATACTCAAGAGTTGAAAAGACATAGACGATCTCATTGAGATCAGTGTTGATTTGTAAGACATTCTTTGTATGAGGAAAGTACAGAAGTTTCTCATTAAGGGTTAACACTTGAGCTGCTGTTACCATTAATATAAAATAATCCTATAAGAATTAAAGGCTGTAAAGTATTTGAGTGGTGTAAGGCCATTAGTTGCTGGCACAGCACAAGAAGGGATGTACAGAGGAGATGCAGCAGTGGTTGGTTGTCTGCAGTTGTTTTCTTTCAGATATTACCACCATCCTGGCATAACTTCTGTCCTCTCTGGCAGTGAAACTCATCCTGTTCTAGAGAGGAACATGGTCCAGGACTGCATGGCTGGACCCAGGGGTCAGTTTTGGACCAGGTAAACAAAAATGCACCAAGGAAAAGACACAGTAGCTAGGAAGGCAGCAGGATGGAGATCACTGCACAGCTGGTGTCTCCCTACATGAATGTCAAGGGTAAAAGGGAGTTTACAAACAGAGTTACCATTGATAGTTTTAATCAGACAGTATAGAGGATGCTGCTTGGAGTCCTGCAGTGACACTGTTGCCTCCTCAGTGGGTGCAGCAGCAGCTTAAAGGTTGATCTCTTTGGCACTTGCCCCAGAAAGTATGGGAAGAATAAATTTGACATAACATCAATCATTAATATTTGCTTTGGCCGTGTGTTGTGGATCCCCTGTAAAAAAATAGACTTGTAAACTTCAAATGGCTTTAGGAGCGGTGCAGCAACTATGGCAGCTCTGCCATGCTGGGGTAGATGGGGCTGTGTGAGCTTTAATTAGGGGTTGGGAAGCTGAACCACACTGATAAATCAAACACCTCAACAGCCTCACCCAGCTTGTTGCAGTTCCAGTTCTGTGTACGTTTGTGAATCAGAAGGGTGAGACTTACCATGCAAAACACACCTAAATGGACTTGAAAACAACTTTGCCTTCATCTGGTGTGATTTTGAAATGAGGAAATTTTCCCTGTCTCTTGAGTCCGTAGGGAGTAGTTATTTCATGATCTTCTGAAATGCCTGGTGCATTACTGTATTTGAAGTATTTGCTGGTTTTTAAATGGAATTAGGTTTTGTAAATATTTTGTCAGCCCCATTTCAGTGGGTGTCCAGTTTATATAAAACCTGAAGAAATGCTGTGTCAAACCCTGTGTTTAGCCATGGTTTATCCTGTAGCATCTCCAGCACTAACTAACAGCAATTACAGGTTGAGAGAGCAGGGAGTGATTGCTTAAGGTTGTTTTTCCAGTTAATATTGTATGTGCTTTCCTACTTTTAACATGGAAATAGAATTTCCTCCAAGTACGTTTCCCAGCTTAAAAGATGAAATAATTTGTGGTGCCAAACACTTCGAAATATGTTGCTGAGTGTTGCCTCTTCTTATTGCACTAGTTTTAAAATTCAGTTTTTGATCATTTCCTGTCCTTTTGATGGCCTTTTTAACAGATTTTCCCCCAAAACCAATTTCTGCTCCTGAAAAAAATGCTCATGTCCTTCTGATTATATCACAGAAACCTCAAAGGAACTTACCCCAAACTGTGGGTGAAAGAAGCACTATGTGAGGTGAAGTAATAAAAGAAAATAATCAGACTTTGATAATGTTTCAGAAATGTAAAATTAATTTATGATTAAGATGTGATTGTGTATTCTTCTGGAGTGAATACTGGAATATTCTTTTATGAGAAAATTTAGCTCACATGGCATTAAATTCTGCAATTAAATCTATCTCTATAATTGATATATAATAATGTAAGTTATAACCCAAAATTTAAATTTTACAGTTGAAGAGCACACAATGAATTATGTAAAAGTATGATCTTCACTTTGTGAATAATTTTTTTAAGAAGCACTTTCCTATTACCAACTAGCATGTGAATGAATTTTAGATTCGTTACAATCTGTAAAAGTGAAATTTCTTTAATCTGTCTGTTAATGGATAAATCCATCCTACAAATGCTGAAACAAAGCACCTTATACTATGCTGCTTAAACTTGCTTGTAATTGCACCTTTTGTTATCTGCAGAGTTTTCTTAATGAGTATTCTTGTGTGAAATCATTGTTCCCTGTGGGTCTGGGGGAATGATTGGCCAACCTACAGCATCATTTACTTAGTTCCTCTTTCAGTACAACATTGTATTGTGAGTTCAGTGCTTCAGAAATAAATGCTGCTTTCATTTGTCGGCTTTGGTTGTGTATCATTTATTTCACTTCCACAAAACTAAACCAAGTCCTTTATAAAACTGTAAGAATTTGGAGATTAAGTGAATTTTTGCTCAAAGCCTGACTAATTCTTTCCCCACTGTCGTCCCCTTTCATATTTAACTGTTTTAAAGTAATTTTGACTTAAAAATAAACTATGTTTTCATGTAAGCCATTCTTTAACCTTGGGCATGTATTTTTATATAGTAACTAACCTTGTTGCTTACAGTTGACTGTAATAATTTAATATTTAATACATATTAACACATTTAGTGGAACAGCAGCAAAGAAACAATGAAACTCCCCCACCTCTCCTGTGTCTGTGGAAGTTGCACATCTTGCACTGTCTTTGTACCATGTAAACACAGTTTCTATTTCTGTAAGAACTGTAGCTTTACATTAACTAAAACAATTTATTTCTTCTTAAACAGACAACCCTTAACTTCAGTCAAGCTTACAAAAAGCTGCACTTCAACAAGGAAATGCACTTCCAGAAACAAACACAGAGGTTTTGAACCTTAGCACCTGTATGTAACCCCAGCCTTGAAGATTTTATTGCATTTTGCTCTGTGAAACCTGAGATCATTCCATGTAAAATTCTGTCAAAAGCATGAGGTTTAACTGAAAACTTGTGTTATATGAGCAGTGGTCTTCAAGGATGTAATTTGAAGTTGAATACCCTGAGCTGGCATACTGGGACCAGCATCCTGCACTCCAGTGCAATGTTCACTACAACACTGGACTCTTTTCCATGGAGTGAAGCTCTGGAGCTGTTTCCTTGTGTTGTGTGTGAGGATCCAGGCACAGAGCAGCAGAGCCCACGCCTATTGCAGCCCTCTCAGCCAGCAGCTCGTTAACAGATGACAATTACCGCGCCGGGCTCGTCAGCTGGCTCCGTGTTTCCATTGTCGAAGGGCACAAAGCAGAATTTCCAGCTGACAAACGGGTCTGTGCTGCACATCCCCTCTGCCAGCTGGGCCCTGTGGCAGAGGCACCAATACACTGCAGCCAGCAGGAAGCTGTTGATGAAGTACAACCAGGGCACGTTCATGTCCACATAGGCCGGAATCTGCGCCCCCAGGAGCAAAACCAGCACCTGGAGAACAACAAAAGGTGCCCAAGTGCCGAGAAAGCAGACGAGGAGTCTGGTCAGGAGCTGCCACTTAGAGCAAGTGCTGCTGTTGGACGTGTAGGAGAACAGGAAAACAGGCTGACTGGAGAAGGACACGAGCCTAGCAGACAGCAGGGTGGTTCCCACCTCCTTCCAGCAGGCCAGGAGAGCCGTGCCGAGGAGCAGCACCATGGCACACGAGACTGAGTAGCTCTGCAGGCTGGCAGAGACAGGGCACTGCTGAGGAGAGACAGCACTCTGGATTTCCAGCTCTTCATAGACAGCAGGAACTTTGAGAGTACAAAAAAACCCTGAGATCCATATAACCACCACAGCAAACATGTAAAGTAACTTCTGGCCTCTTTTAGGGAACTGGGATGTTTGGGAGATGGTGGTGTAATAGTCTAGACCAGCCACAAGGTACACTGGGTAATGCAAAATGCTGTAGGTGAGAGACGTGACCTGTGTGAAGAGGCAGATGTGGTACTTGGTGAATCGCACCCCCCAGACAGCAAAGTCCTCAAAATAGAAAATGAAACAGATGCTCAGCAGCAGCGTGAAATCGAGCAGTGCCACTGAGACGCAAAAGTACCCCATAAAACTGACTCTCACGTTCTTTGGCCTAACTTGCAACATGAAGAAATTCAGGAAGACTTTTCCGAGCATAATCAGGAGCAACATGCAGCTGGTTTCAAGAGGCTGGTTGACATGGGTGCAGTGGTACTGACCAGGACCATTTTCACAGAGTCTGGCAGCCATCCTTCAATGGTGAAAACAGCAAAGACAAGTATCACAGGGCACGGTGCTTCATCTCTGGAAAGAAAAAAAATTATTTCTAGGTACCTCTACCAATTAATTAATTCTCCATCATAGCAACTATCCAATTTACATCTGAATTTTCCAGTCTTCTTAATTAAGAGTAAATAACTTCATTAATACATCATTAAATTGCCAACTAATGCCTAAATTTTATGTTCTTTGAAATACATTCTTGAGAGTTACAAGGTCAACGTAGATATAAGTTATTTTTCAAGCTACTGTCCCAAGGAAAGATTTGGGAGATAAGTTTGACTGTGTTCCTCTCCTTTAGAAAAGAAAGGGGTCATTCTGTCCAGCTGGGCAGAGGGATGGAGGTTTCAGAGCTCCTACATATTTTGAAGAAATCAGACAGTTACAGAAATTGTACAAGACACAGGAGATGTCACAGTATGGCCTCACAGTTCATTATGCTCATGGAACCTGAAAGAAACTGAGACTGCAGAAATATCCTGAAAGCAGAAAAAGCATCAATGCAGCTGCTCCTTTCCCAAAATCCTAGAACTCCAGAGCAATCCAAAGCATGTGGACTTCACTGGTTACTGGGCTTTTTAGTTCATTAAGCTATGTAAGTACAGACACCTCAGAACAGCTGGTTTTCCTTCTGGACTTCCATAAGTTTCCTTATGATAACTCTTTTCTGTGTATTAATTCCTAAGGAGAATGAACACAGGATGGCTTCATGTAAATCAGCAAGACATCGACAAAGCTGTCCGTGCTTTCCTCTCTTTCCTTAAAGAAGCAGAATGGTGTCAGTGATCTCAGCGACAGCAGAGAAGAGCTGAGAAGCCAAGGCAGAAGTAAAAAGGAATTGGCTTCTTAGGCTCTCTGTGAACAACAGCTGGATTGGAATAGACACCTGTGTTTTGTAACCAGCCTGTCAGAGGTACTGGACATTTGAGTTCGTGTGCCCTGAAAAGCAACTAGAAGTCCTTGGCAGTACAACTTGAGAAGTATCCACAGATGTTTACAAGCCTACCTGGGCTCGCCGCTTCACTCCATCGGCTCAAATACATCCTCTGACACCTGAGAGATCTCACAGCGCGACTTAACTCCGTCTGCGTTTCCTCTTCATGTACCGAGCGCTGCGCTTGTGTCCGCGGAAAAGGAAACCTGCACGCCAACAGCGTCCCGCTCGGTAAGCGAATAATAATAATAATTACAACAATGTATGTATTTTAACGCGGAATCCTCAGTCCCAGCGTGCGGACCCGGCCCCGCCCTGCCCACGGAGGGACTGGCGCTGCCCGCGCCTCCTCCCGGAGCTCCCGGCCGGGCTCCCCGCCCTCCCAGAGGGTTCCTGCTGCTCTCCGCAGGGAGAGGGAGGGAGGGAGACGGCCGGGGGGCTCCGAGGGGCCGTCGGGGCTCCCCCCGCCCGGCCCCGGCACCCACCTGCGGCCGCCGCCCCGCAATCCTGCCCAGCACCATCGCCGCCCACCCCAGCGGGGACCGGGCGGGACGGGGCGGGCCCGTGGCTGGGGAAACAGCACACACAGCACACAACGCGTATAACACAGCACCCAACACGTATGACACAGCACACAACACATGTAACACAGCACACAACACGTATGACACAGCAGACAACACATGTAACACAGCACACAACACGTATGACACAGCACAGCCGCCCCGAGGAACTGGCTCCGTTCGTCTCATCCCTCAGCACAGGAAGGCGAAGCAGCCGGTGATATCTCAGCGCCTCAGGCAGCGCTCTGGGGCTCCCAAACCCTAAACGATGTGGCAGATAAACGTTTTGGGTTCTAAACGTCTGATGTGTGTGTGGAACAAAGGCAATGGAGGTGTGTGAGGGGGATTCAGCAGGTGTTGCCACATGGCTGGGAGCACAGGATGCTCCTTTTGGGAAGCCCTGAGTCCACACAGTGGGTGATGTTTGTGTATTAGTGTACAAAAGTGTCAAGTGGCTGGGAGGACTTACTCTGAAAATATGTAACTCCTGAAATTAAAATCAGATGTAAGTAGAGGACAGGAAGCTCAACATGAGTCAACAGTGTGCCCAGGTGGCCAAGAAGGCCAATGGGATCCTGTCCTGTATCAAAAATAGCATGACCAGCAGGACCAGGGCAGTGACCCTTCCCCTGTACTCTGCGTTAGTGAGGCCACACCTTGAGTGTTGTGTTCAGTTCTGGGCCCCTCAGTTCAGAAAGGATATTGAGGTGCTGGAGCGGGTCCAGAGAAGAGCAATAAGGCTGGTGAAGGGACTGGAGAACAAGTGCTGTGGGGAGAGGCTGAGGGAGCTGGGGGTGTTCAGCCTGGAGAAGAGGAGGCTCAGAGGTGACCTCAGCACTGTCTATAACTACCTGAAGGGAAGTTATAGCCAGGTGGGGGCTGGTCTCTTCTCCCAGGCACTCAGCAATAGGACAAGGGGGCACGGGCTTAAGCTCTGCCAGGGGAAATTTAAGTTGGATATCAGAAAAAAATACTTTACAGAGAGAGTGCTCAGGCATTGGAATGGGCTGCCCGGAGAGGTGGTGGATTCACCATCCCTAGAGATTTTTAAACACAGATTGGATGTGGCGCTGGGTGCCATGATCTGGTAAATGGACTAGAGTTGGACCAAGGGTTGGACTCGATGATCTTGGAGGTCTTTTCCAACCCAATCGATTCTATGATTCTATGATAGAGATTTCCTGCCCCTCCCCTTTTTTATTTTCCTCTTCTTCTCCTTCCATGGTTCATCTGAAGGATTAAATAACTTCAGGGGGGAAAGAACAATGATCAGTATTCTGAAAAACGTAGGAGCTTCAAGTTATCTCCAGCAAAATTCACACCAGCAATAGTTACTTGTCTAAACCATTTTTCCCAGGACTGGTACACATACTGGAGTATAAGAAACTGTTTGCACCTGAGGGGGGTATTGCATCTTCTGAGCTCAGTCCACCCACAAGTACCTGAATGCCAATGCCTTCAATAGTAGCCTTGTTGTTAGTTCTAACCCAAGGCAAAGCAGTGAAAGTGGTTTTGCCAGTGGGAGCTAATGAACAGTTTGGATGGCGTCTGTCACATGTTTTGGTTTGTCTCTGTTCATGCCTGTCTTATGACAGCAGACAATACTGTGCTGTCTGTGTGGGGAGATGCCTGGGGGGTGGAAATGAGCAGCCAGAAGGGGACAGGGACAGTTAAGACTTATTTTTCTGCTGCTAAAAATCCCAGTGAATGTGTGCCCTCCAGACTGTGTCAGATCTGTGCCCAGTGACTCTTCCAAGCAGGGTCTTCAGTGTGGCCCATATCACATCTCAGGTTCATGTTGTGGCTGCTTCTCAGCTGCCCATCCCCTCCACCACCTTGTTGTGCTGGTTTGGCTGTTTGCTTATTACTCACTGATTACTCCTGTTTTCTGCTCCTGGATACTGCATCTCATCTTCCATCCCAGAGAAATGATGGTGCAAGATGGGATGCCCTGGAAATGAAATGGATAGTTTGGCACTGGAAATCCTTCTCTCTGTGCCAGAAAGTGCTCACAGTACTGGATAAGGGCTAGATCTTCCTTCACAGGAAATCTTGCAGGTGCTTAACAAACACCATATTCTGAAAATAATGTCTTGAGCCCATCTTGCCTGATTAAAGAGGCTTCATTTATATTCATGTGCAGGAACAGAAAGGTTTAAGAAATCAGTTTATATTTGAATGCAGGCAGCTGTGTGTGAAAACAGACAGACTTCTCCAGGATGAGGTACATGAAATAATACAGCAAAACAGCAAACCTCTTGCAAAAGCTGTTTGAGTACTAAGAGCTTGTGTGGTGGATTTGTGTCCTCTGTTGCCTTATTTGCATAGAGGCTTCCTTCCCTCTTAAGGCTGTTTCCTGCTGCTGGTTGCTCGTGTTTTGAGTTCTGTTTCTGAACTTAACTGTAAGGGTAGGATTTTAGAACAAAGGGTAAAGCAACAGGAGGAAAAGAGCCCTTCTGATTTCAAATCTAACTTGATAACTTTGTGAAAGAAACAGTGACTGAACAAAGTGTCCTCACTGAACAGGGTGAGGCTCTACTCTCTCCTCCCTGTGGGCTCAGAGGTCACTTAAGAAGAGCAGTGTGGACCCTTAAGAGTTCCTGCATGTTGCTTCTGCCTGATTCGGGGCCAGTTTTCCCTTGCACAGAGGCAGGCGCAGACAATACACAGCTCTTTTACATGAAGGAGTGTGGAGTGTTCTTCCTGTGCAGTTAGAACTGAATCTTTGCTTTTTCCCTGCTCTTCCTGTTTGGGACATGCTGTTTCAGAACCCTGTTGCCATCTGCTCTTTTATTCTGTTTAAACTTCCCCTTTGTGTATTCCAAGAAATCTGATGTTGGTGTCTTGGCCATCTCAAGCCACGTGGGAGAACACAAGGAGATAAGTGCATATTTATGCATTTTGATGTCATGTGTGAGGAAAGCTGCTTGCTGTGAACACTGCAAAATGATTGTGAACAACTCCCTGTGAGCAGCGAGGGGCTGGGGCTGACTGGTTTGGAGAGGGATGGTCACTGCGGAGTGTTGTCTGGAACACACTTACCTGCAGTGATGAGTTCCAGTCTGATCCAGCCTTGCCCGAGTCCTCTCCTTTCCCCTGGATGTGCCTTTAACTGGGTGTTGCCCAGCTGGGCATGTTTAATGCCCCATCAGGCTTTGTGCCTTGTCAGCACAGGATCAGCAGCCCGAGTTTTGCAATGACAAGCGGTTGTGGGGCTGCTGTTCCTGAAAAGCTGCGTGTCTCAGAGAGACAGGGTGGTGGCTATGAAGAGTTTAATTTTTTAATAAAATATTTAACTAAAAACTATTTAACCCACTTTATCTAACTTTAACTAGCTTTAAGGAAGAAACTGCTTGACCAGTGTCCCATTTGCAAAATGTTTTCACTTTTCAGGAACCTTTTAAAAGCACAGAGAATGTGCGTTTAGATCTTCATTTGAATCACTTGAGGTGCTCATCTTAAAACAGGTTTGTTCTTAGGAAGAACTTGAGAAGAAACACATTTGCATAGTAACTTTAATTTGAAGGCATCTTGTTACAGAATTCTAACTCTGCTTATTCAGTGAAAAGCCAGTGAAGGCAGCACGGAGTCAATGCCAGCCTTGCTGGATTTTTCAGGAGTGTTGTTCCCTTGATTTGTGTACCCACCACATTCTTTCGCTGCACAAGGAGTAACCTTTCCTGGTGCTCATGGTGACCCTGCAGTGCTGGAGTTTTTTGGCTTGTCTTTTTCAGGGAACTGGAAGAAAAATGGTATGAGCAGGGCTTTGTAAACATTACATGAACCAGTCATTTGTAAAACTCAGTTTGTGGCTTGCTGGTCACTGTGATAAGGAACTAAAATTAAGACTGAAGCCAGCATGGAGTGCAGGGTGTGATGTGACTCTCCCTGTGCTGCTCCCAAACACCAAAGCTGAGCTAGCAATATTCTGCAACACCTTTTAGTATTTTAGTGCCTCCTGGTAGACTTTGATTGTAAACAAATTCTATACTGGCACTTTCATTTAAAAGGAAGCTTTTAAGGGTGGAAATGTAATTTCAATTCCACCCTCAGTGTGAAGAATTCAAAACTCCATCCTCTGATTGCCAACCAAAACCAACCTAATTAATGGTTGAAGACTCGTATGCCAGAAAAATAAAATAAGAATTTATTGTGAGGGCCAGTGAGAGTCACCCAAGACTCTGCGCCGTGTTTTGTTTATTGACCAGCAAAGGTAAAATGCCAGAGTGTCTCTCCTAAGCACCTACATCCCTCAGTGGATCCAGGACATCGAGTACTTTTGGGCATCACGGGCTGAGCCTTCTCAGTGTTTGGCTTCTGTTGTACATGATGAGGATTAATGGTTGTTACCACCTGCAGACAAAGATTTGATCTCTGTCTAAAGCAGGATCAGTGTTTACCCAGTACTGTTAGCTCTCTCTTTACTTCAGCTTGCACTGGAACTGTTTGCACAGTGCTGTTACCAACTCTAAAGCAATTCCTCTTTCAAAAGTCTTTTATCATAAATCAGGTTTTTTTCCTGACTGATCATTATTTTCACATACAGAAAAAATACACATGGCAGAGTGAATGCCTTTGTGCCAGCCAGGCAGGAATGGACTCTTTGTGGGCACTATCAGGAAATGTGCCTTTTGTTTTCTTGCACCTGTTGCTGAATTACAAATAAAATAATCCAATGCTTTATTAAATAAAATGAGAAGCCCTAATGAAATTGTACCAGCCATTACCAGGAAGTCTATTGAAAACATTCAGCAGCTGCTTCAGTCTCAGTTCCCTTACACTGATAGGATTGTTTCGCCCCTGTCCTTGTGCTCCAAGTGGGAAGGGCACAGTGCCTTGGACCATCTCACACCACTCTCCCTCCTCTGGGAAGGATCTGGTCAGAATCAGTAAGAAATGATGCTCAAGGGTACCTTTGAGTTGTACCAGTTCGTTAGAAGTCAGTGTCCCAGGCCCTGCATCCCAGTGTTTTACAAACATCAAGTCACATACCCTGCCAGCAGGAAAACAGGTAAAAATCTACTGGTTTATTCCAATTCTACAGAGAGGGGGTGATCAGAGAGGCTGAGAATCAAACCAGTGAGCCCTTCTCATCAGTCAAACCACCTCAGCAGCCTGGAGTGAGCTGGCAATCAGCCTTGTTCAACAGTTAAATGTCACCACTCCCTCGCTCAATGTCTCTGGCAGAATTGATCTGTCTCTGCTGTATTTAACAGTTAACACATCCATCACAGCTGTGCTGGCAAGTGGGTGGAGACACTTCCCAGGACAGACTGCAGGTCTGAACAAGGGCTGCCTAATTTTAAAGAAAAAGTACCCCCAGTGCTAATGTCTGTGCTAAATCTTGCATTAAAAGCACTAAGAAGTTGCATCTCGACTGTTTTGGAGCTTGGGAAATGTTTGTTACAGGTTTTCTGGTACAAATAGTGTAACAAAGAGTAGTGTTCAAACCTGCATGTTTGGGTTTAAAAATGTATGAGATGTGGCAGGATGAAATGTCAGCCAAGGGGTAAGTGATACCCCCTCCCCTCCCAGCCAGGGAAGGAGCAGCTGCACCCGGGGCAGAAGCAGCAGTGGGAGGATGTGCAGGTCCTGAGCATCTTGGGGATCTACTCTGAATTTATCCGAGTACAACTCCCTCAAGAGTTCTGACTCAAACATACAGAAGTAAGGCAAGCACAAGCTTTCTAGAACTCGAAATAATAATACAGACCTTTCCTACTGGAAAATTTAATCTACAGATACAAGAAATTAGTTCATCAAATATTTCTAATTCTTTCTTAATTCCTAGAGAAAGATCTGCCTCTGTTAAAGGACCCCAGAACACCACAGGTGAGCAGGGGTTATTGTATCCATACCCAAGCAGAGTACCCTTGGGTGCAACATCTCTGCTAAATACTGATCTGCATGGAATACTCATTTATGTTTCACCATTAATTTCTTAATTAAAAAGAATGTATGGGAATTATAATATTTTCTTGAAATTAAGAACAAATCAGAAAATTATACTGACAGGAATATCAGTAAGACCACTATGAAATTTTATTTCAGGAATGACATTTTAATAGAGCAGTTATTTAAATACTTTCCCACTAAATATCTAGATACTTGTTCTTGTAAGGTCACCTTAGACTTGGAAGGCAAAAGTCAGAAACATTAAGAAGAACTTTGAAATGCCTGATATAAAAATGTCCCAATAAATAACTAAAGGTGGCCAAGTCCCTTTGTGATTTCCTCTTTGGTCTGGAAATATCTGTCAGGATACCGTAAGTCCACTCATAATTTTACTATTACTGGCATGTTGTAACCCCTGCTCTCATTATCTCATTCCAAAATAATTTGGAAATATTGGGGGAATATTTCTAGGATAACTAGATCACAGTGATGAGCCACAAGTCCTTTCCTTGGCCACCAACCACATCTCTTTCTTCACACCACCTCAGAGATTCAGAGCTGTTCACAACAGGTCAAGTGAAGATTTAAGGCCAATTAAATTTCTAAGCCATGGGAGCCTGGAACTCTCTAAGGTTCACCATAAATGTTTGGTAGTTAATTCTGAGCCCGACACTTGTCCCCAGGCAGGCAGTGCTGGCAAAGGGCACCTGTGCAACAACAGGGAGCAGATGGCAACATTACAGGAGTATTTATTATTTGACCATTTCAACTTTATTTTCTCAGCAAGGCCCTGGAGACATTATCTCACTCAGAGGAGGAAAAGTACTTGAAACAGCTGAAAGCCACTGCATTAATTTCCTCAGAAACTGTTTTGGCTCAGCTGCCCCTGTGAGCCCCCAGAGCAGGCTCTGCTCTCCCCACCACACACACCCCTCAGTCAGCACAACAGGACTCATTAGCTGCTTTAATCAGTGACAACACACAAGTGGCCAGGAGTCAATCTGTTTAGTTAATGGGTCCTTTAATTTTTTGCTATGTTAATAAAAAAGTGATCCAATTTATCTGCTTCCTTATGGAGTAACTGTTCAGGAGATTCAAGAAGCAAATACACCATATCCACAAATTGTTTATCAACGCACCCATGATGATGGTTTTATTTGCACAATCTGAAAAATTAGTATCTTCATCCAAAATGCCGACACTGGAAGGATGGGAAGTGATTTAGGATAGGGGAAAAAAGTTCTCTGATATGAAAACATCAAGCTTACCCTCGTCTTCTCTGAGTGGGCTGAGCAGACAATCAATCAACAGTTCAAGTCATCGAGAGGAAAGACGTGGAGTCTTTTCTTCTTCCATGCTTTAGGCAGAACCTGCAGTCCATCCTCCACAGGCAGCAGGAAGGGATGCACAGGAGAAACCCCACCAGCTGCTCCGAGGGATTTACAAACAAATCATTAATGGTCATCTCAGCTCTGAGTCCCCACTCAGCTTTCGGAGCAGACACTCCCCGGCCTCTTCAGGTTAAAACTCCAGTTCCAGAGAGGTTTAACATTAAGGCATCCATACAGCTCTGGTGTTTGCTTTCATTTAATAAAGATCAGTTTACTCAAATACATGGAATGTTGGCACAAAACTAAAGCTCTTGTGGAACAGCTACCGATCATACACAAATATTCTGTGAGGTCCTCTCGACTTGCATTTCTCCCATAGATACACCACAAAATGGCTTCAATAATACAAACTGAATGCTGGATCAAATCTCTAAATAATAAGTAGCAGTTAAAGTAAATGGTTTGCTTTATTTGTAAATTATGTACAGAATACATTTTTTTCTTAATTATGATGGAGCAGGAGAAAGAAAACAGCCATTATTTCCAAACTGCTGCCTCCTTCACCTGCTGGAGATGACATTTCTCTCTGCACTGGATGTACAAAACCAGTTTGGATTTCCTCGGTTGCTGGCACATGGGCTGGAGAAACAGAGACACTGCAGCCAAATTCAGCACTACCAGCTCCTCTATTGTCAGCAAAATATCTCTGCTAAAACTAGTTTTCTTACGAAAGTTCTCACAATCTTTTGAAAACAAAATCAAGGAAAGTATCAAGAAAGCTGTGGGCTAAGAAGGGCTTTACCTAACTATCAAATGAGTATAACTAGGAATAGTCTGAGATTTGGTCATTCAACTTTTACCTGGTTTACAAAAGCAAGTTTGAGAAGCTAAACTAATTGACCAGTTATGCAAGTACCAGAAAATGATGTTTTTCAGTAGGTTTGAGGACAATCTGGGCAATCTATCAATCAATAAAAAACTTGTCAGATTGATAAAACTTCTGTAAATGGTATTAATGATTAACAGAGTACCAAGTAATCAAGTTAATGGTTAAAAAAAATGAAGGAACTAGATATAAAACTGTTTGGTAACACGTATATTTCAGCAAACGAAGATGCTACTGTATGGTCTATGTTTTGGTGATCAGCCAACAAAGAAAATCCAACCATTTGCACATACTTAGTCCCAAACCACAGTGAGTTATGATTTTCCATGTGAAGGCCTACTTTCAGTATCATCCTCCTCTTCCTCCTCACAATCCCCTTCATCTGTTTGCTGTTCCAGTTCCTCTTTTGTGATCATTTCAAAGTCGTTTCCATTGCCACTACTGTGCTGGGACCTGTCGTCTTCGCGCCGGTCACTGTCAGTGTCTGAGTGTCGCTCCCCTCCTGAGCCCTCTGTTCCCGAGTTCCTCGTGCCTTCTGTTTTCCCATCCTCCTCTTCCTTCTTCTCACTATCTGATTTCTCCTCGCTGTCGTATTTTTGCTGCTTTTTGGATTCTGATTTTTCCTCTCTCTTTGAGTCTGCTTTTGGTCCTTTGTATTCGTGCGTGTAGAGGGGCCTGAAGGAGTCGATGAATCCCACGTCTGCTGTAAGGTTTGGCAGGAACCAGAAGTGATGCCTCCCTCCGGTGATGAGCCAGATGATAAGGAATAGGATGCAGCGAGCTGTGTAAGAGCAAGGCAAACGCTGGGTTTGTTATAAACACACACAACATACAACCAATGGTGTAAGAGATGTCCACTACTAACATCCACCCCACGCCAGGGACTGGGGGAAGATCCCTCATTCCAAAATAACACTGGAATAGTTTGTTCTTAACACATGTCCCCCATCCAACTAAGTGTGGAGTTTATCTGTGACTTGGCTCTTAATCCCTCTGCTACAGAAGTACAACCAAAGAAACCTTTAAAATCCTGTGACACCATTCTCACCATGGAACCTGTTCTTACATGCAGTTCTGGGGTTGTTTGGCTCCTTTAAAAGAACCTGCATTTATACAGGAAACACTAAGAGGTGACAGGAACACGAGATCTTTCTTCCCGTGGCACAAGTGTGACCCCCGCTGGCCGGGATGGGAACACACACAGGATCCACTGTGGCAAACACCGTCCTGGCAGTGGGACCGGCCGGCTCATGCACGGGAAGCGCCGGGCTGTGCCTCTGCCCCGCGAGCCCCGCCTGACCCGCACTCACCGACGGCAAGGAGCAGAATGCTGGCGACAAAGCAGCCCGCGCCCACGCTGAGGTAATAAACACCGACGCGCATCTCGGCGGGCCAGAGCGGGAACAGGGTGGCGGCAATCACAGCAATCACTGCGCAGTGAGGGCAGAGAGAAGCAGGAGAAGCATCATTAGGATTTCCCGAAGGGGTACAGAGCTTACCCGGCTTACTGAGCATTCAAAGTATTGGCTTAGCCCAGTGTGAGCTACTGACAGTATTTCAGGCCTTGACTGAGACCCTGTCTGGAGTCACCTCTGCTGTTTTTGTTCAGCAGCTCCAAGTGGCCAAGGGAGCCCAGAGAGCAGCTCTGGGAGAGGGCACAAGCCAAAGGGTGAGCAGGGAGCTGCTGTACCTGGTGCAGCAGGAACTGCCTGCTGGAATCATGGTGATCCCAAGGTCAAAGGCCTTAGTGTGTCCCCAGGGGATGACATGGATTCTCCCCAGGTGAGGAAGCTGGAAGGTGTTGGACCAGCAGTACTGTGGATGGTCTGTTAGCTCATGGGTTCAGTTCATATACACAGAAATTTAGATTAAAAAACTGAAATTGGCTGATTTGTCCTATCCTATGCAAATACAGTTCTAGGGTCAGCAAAGTATTGTTCATATTTAATATTTTTATATAACCCATATTTGCCCACTGGACACTTCACTGGTGAGCTTAAAGCAACTTGTGTCTACTCTGACTTACCAAGTACAAGTCCCATGGCAAAAGTTTTAAAGTGAACAGGGTCATAGATCCACACATACACCTACAACAGAAACAGTCTGGTTTACAGTCAGAAAACAATCTCTGGTAAACATCTCCTTTATCCCCTCACCCAAAACTCACTGCCAGACTGCAGTGCTTGGTGCTGGAGCAGGGCAAGGGGTCAGGATTCCCAAGAAGGGTTTTGGGGAAAACCATCACAGTAGAACTGATGGGGAAATGAAATATTCAGAAAAATCACTGCATCAAGTTTCGGTTTTATTCTTCTTTATTCATTAATGTTGTTCAGCATGAAGCCAAAAACACTTTTGAAAAAAAAATAAAGTTTCTCAGGTCCACCAAGGGAAAACAAAAAGGCTTCAAGAATAAAAAAACCCAGGCCAAGCACCTGGAACAAAGCACAGAGCCAAAACAGCAGGCCATGTGCTGGGCTCAGATCAGTGTCACTGTACCCTCTGTCTGTCCCACAGCCAGTGTTACCTCAGTGTCTGCAGTTGCCACACTCAGTGCCACTGTTTGTGTGAGAACTGTGGGTCATTTGAATCAGAGCTGCTCAGCCATATCAAACGAAAAACTTCTTGGAAAAGCGCAGGATTTCCTGAGCTACTAAAATGTTTTTTTTCTTAGCAGGGTAAACAGTTTGAATCTAAGCTTGTAACTGAAAAGAAGCTGCTGATTGCTAGAAACCAGCAGCCCTCATTGCAGATGTGTCAATATGAACTCCCAGGAGGACACAGCAGTGGTTCAGTGTGAGGCAACAAGTGTTGGACATTCTGCCTCCCACAGGGTGCCAAAGCTGCCTGTACTCAGGTGTGGCTGCTGCCAGTCAGCTCTTCTGTGAGCCCAAACAAGCTGCAGATCAAGACTGGGCAGTAAGACAGTGTGTGATATCCTGTGTTTGTAAGTGCAAAATAATGAAGGGAAAAAAAATACCCTCTAATGCAAATACACAAGAGTTGGCTCTAAATTAGCTAAAAAAAATTACTTAAAAAACCCTCTTGGGAGTTGCACTTCTTAAAATATCCCAGCTCATTAACAAACAAAATAGGAACTGATGTCAAGACAAGCAGTAAATACTGTGATGCTGCAAATCCTGTGGTGCAGCCCCCTCTGGAATGCCAAACTACTCCAGGCACTCCATGTAAAGACAACAGGGAGGATCTGAGCCAGGTGTGATTCCACAGGGGGCAGGATGGAACAAAGCAAGTCAGGTGTAAAAGAATTGACTGAGAAGGGTAAAATCAAGATACATAAAGGAAGTATATTTTTGCACACAAGTGATTTATTTATGGAATTTGCTGCTATGTATGTTTTATAATCAAAGGAATGTAACAATCCTAGGGCAGGTTCCAGTACAGCCACACACAGCACTGTAGAACTTACCACTTATCACAAAGTTTGGAAGCACAAATGTGACTCTGTACATTACAGAGCTGGTAAATAATTCTTTATCTTCCAGAAAAGCAAAGTGCAGAGAAGTATTTAAGGCCACAATTTCAGTGGTAAAGCCGGGATGAGAATTCAGGAATGCGAAAGTGTCACCTGCCTGCTCAGAGCACAAAGTCAGACAGGTATTTTTATTTCCCCTCCTACAAGTGAACATGATGTTCTGGAAGGCTCATGTTTGGGTTAGAACTATCTTGGCATGGCAGTGTCTGGGGATAACCTGGGCTGGAGGGGCCTCAGGAGTCTCTGGCCCCTCCTGCTGTCCCAGGCAGGGTCAGCTCTAGGCAGAGGCTGCAGCACCACCTGGGCAGCCCCAACACCCCAAGAACAAACATTTCACCTCATGACCCCTGAATTACTGGTAAATTAAGTTTTCTTTTAGATTTTTTAAGTTGCTTTCTTACATTTACCTGTCTCTAACATCCTTGCAAACATCTAAAAATCTGATTTCAAGCTCAGCCATCAGGTTGCCATTACTTTTTCTTTCAACATAGCAAGAAAGGGTTTGCAGAAATACAGTATATGAAGCTGTTCTCTGGCAATAGCACAGTGACACTCAAAGCTGGAAAGTACCCATAAATCTTACCTCATTTCCATCCAAGAAAACTTGGTCTTCATGTGGTTCAAGTTTAAATTTCCTCTTAGTTTCCTTTTTCTTGGGCGTTCCTGGGGTTTCATCCTACAGACAAACATGAATATTTTAATTATATCTAATATATGTATAAATCATTATATAGATATAAATATGTATATATGTTTGTGTGTATATATATATATTTACACATATATATGCATGTATATGTATGTGTATATATATATATAAAATACACACAAAAATATTATATATAAACATTACAATAACATTAGGACATTTGAATTTCTAGTATGTTAATACATTTAGTCTGATAACTTTTCACAAACTTAAGATCATGTTCACACTTTTTCTTTTAAGTAAAGATGCTCAATTTTCTCCTGCTCTTATTAATTACCAGCTGGGTACCTCAAAAATAAAGGAAAATTGTAAGGAAAGAGAAATTTTATTTTTAATTAGTATCTAAAGAGCAGATTATGACTTCACAATTACATTGTCTCTTCAAATGCATAGCAAAGCTGGGATGGTATTAGCAAGAGGTCTGCACAGAGATCAAGAGCAGGGAAAGACACTTCCCCATCACCCACTTCCCTAGAATTATCTGGTACTTTGGTGCCATATTTACCACAAAGGCCTTCTGGCAAAATCAGTTTCTGCCCATTTATTCTCTGTCCTCCTCAGTCGCTTTCTGCATCCTGTGCTTCCTCTTCCCTGTCTCCCATTTCCTTCTCTTTGCTTATTTCCTTGTGTGAAAATAACACTGAGATTTTGGTCCTGTGTTGTTGTTCACGTTCCTACCCACTGGCTCATATAATCCATTAAATATCTGTTCAATAAATAATGATTAGTTTAAAAATTAACATTACATTTAATAATGTACCTCCCCTGATGAGGGCAGATTGGAGGAGCTCCTACTTCCACAATCAGCACCTCAGAGCTGGGTTATCCCACACTGCCTGCTGTGCTACTGGGATTGTTGTGACTAAAATTCCTCCAGTAGCCATGTGGGTTTCTCCTGAAATCCAAGCCTTTATAGACAGACAGTGCTCCCACTAAAGGTGAGAGGAGTGTCTGAATGGGAGTAACTTTGGAGCACTATCCTAATAACACTCACTGATTCAGATCCCTGTATATAAAAGATAAACCACCCCTGCTCATCCAGTTTCTCCTGCAGGTTCCCAACATTTTAATTTAGGAATTCTGTTCTGTTTATAACAAAAAAAGTAATAAAATAAACCAGGAATGAAAACATGAAAAAAACCCACGTGAAAATGTGTACAGCAACAATAGTTTGAACCTGAAAGATCAAGTGAAAGGAGGCAGGATTGGTTCAGCTGGGGAGCTGTCACACAGCACAGCCAGTTACAGGCACCACATACCAAATGTTACATTCCAAACATTCTTGTTACCAAACACAGCAAAATTGTTTGTGTTTCACTTGTGCAGCTGTGCTGGTTTTAAATGTTTGGTCACATGCACATATGTCATTCTTTGCTGCTGTACAAGCCTTGCTTGCTCCCTGGAGGGAAGCAGGGTCTGATTAACTCAGCCCACACTGCAAAACAAGGTACACAAAGGCCAGCTGAGGCCTCTTTCTTGATCTAGATCAAAATAAGAACAACTCAAAAGGTAACAAAACAAGCAGCATATTTTAGAGATGAAAACAGGGGAAAAAGGTACATCATAATACAGAATAACCAACTACACCTTTGAGCTGATGTAATCTTAACAATTGGTTAATGTATTTGTTACAGGTTTGTCTCTTCTCTTACAGAGAGTTCTTACCTTCTTACACTCCTCTTTTTCACCATCCTTTTTCTTCTCCTTTTCTTTCTCCTTCTTAGTTTTTTCATCTTTGCCACTTTCCTTCTTGCTCTTTTTCTCCTCTTCTTTCCCACTCTCAGCCTTTCCTTTTTCCTTTTCTTTCTTTGTATCCTTGTCAGGTTTCATTTTCATCACTTTCAGTGCTCGATGGAAGAACTGTTTTTTCAGGAGTCTTGAAAATAGTTAAATTATACATTTAAATGCAGCTGTGATAACAACATTTACACCCAATTATGTTAATTAGACACCATTCTGGATTATCTCTCTAACACAATCATGAACAGCATGACTGAAAGGCAGAGGTCACCACCATCTGCTTGATTTACTACACACACCAGGCCGAGTTATCCCATGTCTTACCTGTTGCTTTGTTTTTTTTTTGGTTCATCTGTTCAGAACTGGGTAAAAAATGGACTTCTCTTTGGCAGCATTTTGCAGATATAAATGAATACACAATATGTAGGAGACAGAAAGCTGCCAGGTCAATTTAATTATCTTTCAGGGCTTACTGAGTCCCTTGGTAAGTGATGTAGAATAGATAAAACCGATGTACAATAAATAAAACTTACATATGGAAGTATTCCATTAATGTCAGCTACAAACAAACCTTACAGCAAGTACATATATATATAAATAAAAATATATATGTGTGTATATAGAGATATATATATGTGTGTGTGTATATATATATAGTATATATAAATATATATGTGTGTATATAGAGATATATATATGTATGTGTGTGTATATATGTATATATAAAAATATATATGTGTGTGTGTGTGTGTCTCTAGATATAAATAAATATAGATATATCTATATGGGCAGTGGGGCACCAGGATGTCTCAAGGCCATCACCAACCAGTAACTCATTGAAAGGATCACAGCCCAGTTCCAAAACTGCAGCACAGACTCCTGCTCATCAGACAGTGAGCACAGAGAGATCTGAGAGCTCTGACCACACTCACTGCAAATATTGACAATATTCAGGAAAACCATTTGACTCACCTTGCTGCCCCAAGCACTGCAATGAAAGCTTGACAGAGTTGTGAGAATGGAGATGATGAAACTACATCATTTCCACCCTCAAACACAGCAATAAAAATACAACCATTTGCATACAAAAGTTTTAGGATGCACGAAGCCCAACTTACACAGGCTCCCAAATAACTACCACATCTTCTCAGCTACAGCCATTAATGACACTGAGGAATTAGGCTGGGTCATACCTGTTGCAGTAATCAACCACAGACTCTCGGGTTGTAAACAGAGCCTCTTCTCCTTTCTTTGCCTTTGCCCACTTGGAGTCCAGGAGACAATCCACAGCTTTGGAGGCTAGAGGAAAAAAGGGAATTAAAAATGCACTGTCATGTACTTTAACATTTAGTCCGTGTTCCTTGAACCATCCTGACACCAGTCAGTTCTGGGTATTGTTCCACATCCTTTCAAACCTTTAAAGGAAGACTGGTCACTATTCTGAAACACTTTACTCTTGACAACCACACACCTTTAAATCACAGAGTGAAAAGGTTACTGTGTTTACTCCAGGCTAATGAGATTAATTTTATGGCTTCCTAATGCCTAGATCAGTTTTCAAACCCAAACTGTAAGATCAGAACTTAATAGATAAAGCACTAATAATAAAACCAAAGCAGCCTCTCCCACCTTCCAGTTAGAATATTAAAAAAAGATCTTAATTATCTGGTTAAAAGTGACCCTACCAATAAAATAATCAACTCGGTGACCCATCATGTTGGTGGACTTTGTTGGACAGTTGAAGCGCAGGTATTTGGCAACAGCCTTCTCCTCCTTGAATGGCTCACCAACTTCCTACAGTGGGAAAGATCAGAAATTAATACCCTTTTAAACACACTGGAAAATCACTCATTTGGGCTCAAAAATCAGGTATTGCAAAGTCCTTGGTAGTTCACAGCAATATATAAATAATAAATAGAATATAAAGGATGTGAAAATAGGTCAAGGCATTTTTTCCAGAGAATTTTCTGTTTGTATGAAGCAAAAACACAGGAATTTTTAAGTTAGATGATCTGAAGGTACAACTAAGAACTCCTTTACCAGCTCTGCAAAAAGAGCAAACTAAAGGAGGACCTAAGAGGAGAGCAGTGGGCACATGGGAAGCTGCTTAAGGTACTGGGATGGAAACAGTTGTGAGGCTGGGAACAAAGGAAAACAGTGAGGAATGAGCAGGTATGAAATGACAGCAATGACACTGACAGAACACAGGGCAGCCTGGATTGCACGTGAAAAAGGAGAAAACCAAGAATTTGAAAGATTTGACTAGAAAATTAATGTGTGACTGCACGACTACAAAATAACTTGAACTCTGGAGTACCCTTCAGAAGATTCTTCCAACCTACAGAGCAGGAAGCACAGCAGGAGGAAGCACATGAACATCCAAACATGTCTGCAAACAGTCAGGAATTCTGTGCTTTTACCACCTTGCAGAGGCAGCACAACTCAGAAGGATGGAGATTGGCATTTTCAATTATGTAAAATTAAGATCTAACATTTGCAAGCAGGAAAGGAAGAACTTTCTAATGTTCCCACTTCACAAAAAACGTGTCTGAAAAAAAAATTAGGATATTAAACTGACTCATGCAAAGTTCCCTAAAATTCCTTTCTATGAGAGTTCTTTTAATCCGTAAGGTTTAATTCTCCAACCCCTCCTGCCCCTCATGGATCACTAACAGGGAGACACTGGGACATCCTTCCAGACTGCAGCATCTCTTCTGTACCTGTTATTCTCATGCTGACCAAAGAAACAGATTACACAAACCACAAGCCAGATTGGTCACTTACAGGAATAAAAAAAAATTCAGAGTCTATTGAAACACATAATATTCCCAAAGGTCAATAAACATATACAACCTCCATTACAGCTTTTAAGATGTATAATCATAATATCACAAGCACCATGTTAAGTGGAAATGCAAGGTCAAATAGATGTTGTTGTATCAGAATAAAAGCTTCAGATGGTAAGAGTTGTTAATTTTCAACAGTTAGCACAGCTGACTTTCAAAATCAACTGGTTAATGAATATCCTTCAGGAGGAGATTTGTTGCTTTTCCCATCTGAGGACAATTTTAAAAGAGAGTAATCCAGACATAAGGTATCCAAATGTCCAAAAGACTCTGTAGTTTGTTAGCTCTGAGATTTTTTAAAGTCTAACTCTTCTATATCTAAGTGGAAACACAGTCTCACACTCCCCACTTAGTTTCACAAACATGCCCAAATTAAGCCAGATGATCCCAACAGTCCTCAAATGGATTCAGCTATCTTCTTCTCCATGTTCTATCCTTTTTTAAAAAGGATTTTTAAAATCACTATCAAACATCAGGTAACTCTCAGAAAACCATTCCCTGACAGTGCAAGTATGTACAGAATTTATGCTGTGGTTTGATGTTCTCTTACACGGTCCAGTTGTACCAGTTACTGTAAATTACCTAAGATGGCAACAGGTTTGATACCAAATAGCAAAACAATGGTTTAATAGCAGAACAATGAATAACCACAGGGGCTAAGGCACGGTGGGACTGTTGACTGCAGGCAGCATCTCTGGGTGAAATAATGCTTTGTAGTATTTCCTACCAGCAAATTGAATTTGGAACAATTCACAGGGCAACTGTTGTTCCTCATGGCACAGACAGTGAAACAGCCACAGGAGCTGCAGATATTCATTCACCTCGGCGTTAATTCCTCTGCCAAGGTGGTTTTTCTCCTTCTTCCTAAAATATTTATGATTCTGCTGGGCCATGTGATGCACCACACAGGCCGGGACTGGCACCAGGAGATTTTACTGCTCCTTTCTATGTATTGCTTTGTCCTTTTTTGGGGAGTTTCATAACAAAAACAGCTTCCCTGTGAGACACTGCCACAGTTTAACTGAGCCCGTTCAGAGAAAGTGTCCCCTGCAACTGAACCCTCATTTTTCATCCTATTTTCACCTCATTGTTTGCAGAGCCAGACTTCTGTTAAAAGATGACTGACAGAAAATAACATTATATTCCCTCATGAAGTGAAATCAACCAAAGCACTGAGAAGTTCAGAAACCTGGCCACAACTTTCAAAAGCTGCAGTTCAACCAAACCTTGTGTTCAGTTGTAAAAACAGCACTTTAAGCCTCCTTAGGCATTTAGGAAAAGATTATACAAATTAATCAAGGGATAGTTCTGAAAAAATCTAAAGAGAGTCTTAAAAAGGAATATGAAAACTTCCTGCTCTTTTGCTTTCATAGAGAAGAGAAAAATTCAGGAAACATCTTGTGTAAACTATTTCTAGAACACTGAAGATGCTTAATTAAAATTCTATCATTAAACTCTTTTAAAATAATAAAAAATAGGATAGAGTCAAACTTCCAAGTACTTTTGCTCTAGATTTTGTTCTAGACTATTCCATCTACTTATGTATTGAAAAATGGATGTTGTCACTGGACAGTGTGCAGAATTCAGAGATTTACTGATAACTTACAAACTCTGGGAGAATGCCATTAGAAATAAAATCAATCCAAATTTCTTATTTGTCTGGACATAAGAACTCCACCTGTAGACAAGAAAAGCAGTGCTTGGCCCAGTCACTTACTAGAAATGCACTGACATTTTAAATTTCTAAGAATAATTCTCAATCACAATTCTGCTCTATACGAATTCCTAATTCAAGATTTTCAAACCCAGGGACCTTTCAGACCCACTGAGGTGAAGGGAAAACCCCAATTATTTACCATTATTTCCCAAATCAAAGTACAGCACAGTGCATTCTGAACTACCTTGATGTACTTCCCAGTTAATTCAACCCCCAGCTGGGACTGCAGGACCAGAGGCCTGAGCACATTACAAACAACATCTGGTTGGTTGAAACTGGGGTGCCCGTGAGTTTCCTCCTCCCTCTCAGCTCTACCTAAGCAGGAGTTGTTCAGGTTTCTTATTCCTGGAACATTCAATGGATGACAAAAGGCCAGAGCACATTTCCGGTTTGGAAATTTCACACATTTTATTCCCTCTTTGCATCACAGTTTTGAGAAGACAGAACAATTTCCTTCCTCAGCTTTGTAATGTAAACAGAGTTTCTGGAAAATCAGAAGAGGGTAAATATTGAGTGTCACTAACAAGAGAAGTTATTTCATGTGCAGACAAATGCATTAGAAGGATTTCACAGAATCATAGAATCGACTGTGTTGGAAAAGACCTCAGAGATCATCAAGTCCAACCCTTGGTCCAACTCCATTTATGCTCCTCTGTTTTAAAGGGGTCATCAAAATTCTTTTATTTCAATCAAATGAATATCTAGTTTATTTCTTTGCTCTTAGAATTTCAGAACACCACTCCTGACAGCAGACTGCTGAAGCCTAATAGTTTATACAGTTTTCAGACATGAAAAAGAAGACATTTAAGCACATTTATCATGTGCAGCCTGTTCCTCAAGCTGGGAGGCCACATCAAAAGTGACACCGTGCCAAGCCAGGTGTCATTCCACACTCACACTCCTCACACTGTAGGGACACTGTAGCTGCAATTGTGTTCTCTTCTCTGCAGATGGTCTCAGTGCATCAAACACGGGCTGAATTGCAGGATTATCTTTTCCCCTTCCTTGCTGTCAGTACCTTAGCCTGGATGTTCAGTGGCAGGGAGTGGGTGCTGCTCACCCACTCAGTTATACAGCTCAGTTGGTTAAAACTTGGTTGTGATAATGCCAAGGTCATGGGTTCAATCCCCTGTGTGGGCCATTGACTTAAGAGTTGGACTCGATGATCCTTGTGGGTCCTTCCAACTCAGAATAGTCTGGGATTCTGTGATTTGTCTAAAGCAAACCAAGGTGCAGAGGACAGAGAAAAAGCACAGAACTGGCATGACTGGGTATGCTGTTGGGTGGGAGTGTGTAGGGGGGACACAAACACATCAGGGTCTTTCTTAGGACTTGCTTTTAGGACACCATCTGCATTTTCTTCAGTGACTAAGAAACATAAAATTGCTGGACTCCTGCACTGATGACCAGTACAAGGATTGCCCCAGGTCTCTTAAAAGAAACTGTGGCAGAGCCATGTGGAGAAACCAGTTCTCCTGGATTGCCATGGCCGTGTGCTGGCCACAAAACATTAACTTTTCTTTACAGAAAAAGATTAGCAGATGTTTTTCGGTCCAGTTCATATCCTAGAAAAATAGAAGCATTCTTCATTTTTATCTTCCAACCATTGCTAATTTTTTTGAGCAAAATTGTAAACATACAGAGTTCTAAAACACATCCAAGGAGCAACGTACAGTACTCTGAAGCCAAAACACACAAGTTTCAGTCCCCTTCTAAACCCAGGACAGCTGTTTTGACGTTTTTCCTTCCCACCTCCAAAAACGTAACTCAGAATTTCCAAAAGAGTGATTCTTGTTTTAATGACAAAGTCAGGTTGCTACTTTTAATTCCTATTTTTTTTTTTTGCTCCTTGATCATTGTTTCTTCCTCTTCTACCACCTGATACCACTCAGCTTTCAAAGATGTTATTTAGCCATTCTCATCCCACTCCACTTGACTAGAATTTATGAGACTATAAGGACAAACAGGCAAGCTGGAATAAAATCTGCATTACTAGGAAGCCACTGCATTGTCCTTTCTGCAGATCCTTTCCACAGTCACTCACACAAAGCTGCAGCACAGGAGCAGCAGCACAGCTGTTGCATTTTTTGGCTACAACAGTTAATGATTAGTAGATGTCCTTCATCAGGAGAATCACAGAGCCTGAATCAAGGGAAAAAAGTCCATCAGGAAAGTTCCTGCCACTGATGGCAGCAATCACAGAATCATAGAATGGATTGGGTTGGAAAAGACCTCCGAGATCATCAAATCCAACCCTTGGTCCAACTCCAGTCCATTTACCAGATCATGGCACTCAGTGCCATGGCCAAGCTCAGTTGAAAAACCTCCAGGGATGGGGAATCCACCCCCTCTCTGGGCAGCCCATTCCAATGCCTGAGCACTCTCTCTGCAAAGAAGTTTTTTCTGAACTCCAACTTCAATTTCCCCTGGCAGAGCTTGAGCCCATCGTGCCCCCTTGTCCTGTTGCTGAGGGCCTGGGAGAAGAGACCAACCCCCACCTGGCCAGAACTTCCCTTCAGGGAGTTCCAGACAGTGCTGAGGTCACCTCTGAGCCTCCTCTTCTCCAGGCTAAACGCCCCCAGCTCCCTCAGCCTCTCCCCACAGGACTTGTGCTCCAGTCCCTTCTCCAGCCTTGTTGCTCTTCTCTTCTCAGTTGGGTTGGAAGAGACCTCTGAGATCATCAAGTCCAACCCTTGATCCAACCCCACTGTGATCACTCTGGCACTCCGTGCCGTGGGCTGGTGATCACAGTAGGGTTGGATCAAGACATGTTGGATTCTCTGTCCCTGGAGGTGTTTAAGAGGACACTCAGTGCCACATCCAGTCCCTTCTCCAGCCTCGTTGCTCTTCTCTGGCCCCACTCCAGCCCCTCAATCTCCTTCCTGAACTGAGGGGCCCAGAACTGAACACAACAGTCAAGGTGAGGCCTCACCAACGCAGAGTACAGGGGAAAGGTCACTGCCCTGGGCCTGCTGGCCACTCTATTTTTTGCCACCAACCTGCAGTTAGACCCTGACACAAGAACAGCCCAAGGGGTGTTTTCTGTGTCCCCCAGGGTGGTATTTTCGTGCAGCACCATTTCTGGAGGGGAGGACATGGCACAGGGTGCGACACAAACGCTGTTAATCACAACGCAAAGATCAAACCAAAACTGTGCAGGGTGGAACCCGGCCAAGGTAATGAAAACTTAATGCCTCCTTAACAGTCCCTCTGCAGAGCTGCCAACACTGCCACGTGTTACCGGCCCAGCGCCTGTCACAGGAACCAGCACTGAAGGTTCTGTGCTTAAGGGAATATTCCAGGACACGTATGGAGCTGTGTTTTTTTCCAAGGCATGAAATAGCTTTGTTCAGTTGCTGGAGTAACAGCCATTCAAAGCCATGTCCCATCGTTTGAGATGTGTGTGTCTGAAATAAAAATATTAAACTAGCCATTAGACAGCATATGTTGTTGTTCTCTCAGTAAGTCCTTTATACACAGCAAACATTCTTGATTTCAGATATTTGAATCATGTGGCAGCCACAGGGTGAGCAATTTGCATCCTACAGACCAGTCTCCTTTCACTGCTGCACGTCCGAATTAACCTCCATGCTAATTACAGTTAAATCACCATCAGGAACGACACTTGGAAAATTTTACCTCTAAAATATCTTTGCTCAAATTTTTGAAGTTAAGATTTTTGCAGCTTTCATAACTTTCAGCAGGAGAGTCTGAGCCCTGCAACAAAGATTGGGCAACAGCCTTTTGATGAACATGCATTCCATGGAGCACATCCTTCCTGTGCTGCTTCCGATGGGAAACACACAGAGTAGGCTGGGCAGAACTATTTTTTTGAGACTTTTTTCATGTCTAGCTCTCTGGCCTAACTACCATGATTCCAGTCTTGACAGCAGGCATAAAATCCTATGAAAATTATTCCAAACACAGGTTCTGTGCACATGGTATTTGTAATTGAACTCCCTTCCATCAGTCTCTTCCACAGCTAAATCCAAGAGCCTCACTCCTGTCAGGAACTACAGCTCTGCTCAGAGGCAGAGGGGCATTCAGTGTCAGACCTGCCTGCAGTACAATAAATAATCTCTTTATTAAGGGGCACACATCACCTTAAATTAAGCACACACTGCCAAAACACTTCAAGCACCTAGAAATAAAAACCCCACACTTCAATTCAAAAGAAGGAACTTGCAGCATTCACCTGAAAATATGATACTTATACTGCAAATATGCCAATCAAGTTCAAAAAGCTTAAAGAAACAACCCCAAAATCAACTACCAAGAAAAATATGTGTTGTTTTATTCAGTGACCAATTATGAACACCCCCTGGGCATTCACCAATATTCTTTGTTCAGGGTCTTGTCTTCCCATTGTTGGTGACACTCACTGGGAACCCACCAAAATCCACATTTATCTCCATAATTATGTCACAAATTTAGGCCACGACCTTAAGCATTAACACACAGACATCGATTTAATTACTAACAATCTGGGAAATACTTTTACTGCAAACAGGCTAGAAATTAAGTATGTGCTTTACTGCCTGCAAGACCACAGCCCTGGGTGTTACACAAAACATTAAATTACATTTAAATTGGGTTTGATGGATGCTTTATTGAGCTGTCGTCATACTTGGAAAGGGACAGTCTATAACAATCATGGAAAGAGAATAATTCTGTAATGGTTTACAATAACTCATCGAATGCTGTGATGGATAAGGCTTGTTTAACAAGATTTTGATTAATTACTCTTTGCATTTCTCCCCCTGCCTCGGTAACTTGAATTAAAAGGAAGAAAGAAACCATTACAAGTACAGGCAGATCTCCATCTTCTTGGGGGAAGGGAAAGTGGGCTGGGGAAGGGGAAAGATGAGAAAGGATAGAGAGCAACCAGGCAGAAGGGTGACATATGAAGTGTTTGTTGTTGAACGGCTCTGTGATCTCTGTCAACATTATCTGCTCTTACAGCAATAAAACCCAAGCACTGTTTAGTCTCAGTGTTGATAATACACAACAGTAATAAGCATTATAGTCACTGATAAGTGTAACTGTGCCCAAAACATGCATCAAAAACTCAGTAAAAGTCCCTGTTGACAAACCAGACTCCAGGTAAGCGAAAGCACCAAAGGTGCCTTCACTTTGCCTCTCGGTGCCTCCACACAATTATCACCACATTTTAACGCGATCTCAAAGCTGATTAGGTCTATTTATAGATGCGTCTGTTTGTTTATGTTTTCCAGACACTAATTTCCTTTCCTTACCGCATCATTTCCTGGCTGGGGCACGTTTGATTTTAAGATGCTTTTACCATCTGTCCCGTATTTTGGTTACGATCCCTGGGCCGGACACTCCGGGTGAAGGAGCAGCTCCGGGTGTTTCGGTGTTACCTGCACTAAGCTATTGGTCACACCGGTAACGAGTGCGATCCAGAGTATAACACGGTGATTAAAAACAGGGAATAGCTTGAAATCTCCCTCTTTGGCCGTTTAGAGGTGAAGAACTTCCGAGGGGCAGAGCCCGTGGGGATGGAGCGGAGGAGCCTCGGCCGTGCCGGGGCCCCTCGGCCCCTCCACACGCTCCGACCGGCGCTCCCCCGTTTCCTTGCACAGTTTACCCATTTCCTGGAAAATTCTGAGGGAAACCCGCCGCCAGCTGCCAGCCCGGGTTCTCCCCGCGGCCTGAGGTACTCCCGGTGCCCCGAGACCGGGGCGCTCCCCTCCCTCACGGCGGGGAGGCCGCGGAGCCGCCGGGGAAGCCGCTCCGAGGACGAGGAGCGGGATCCGCGGCCGGGGCGCGGCGGGGAGGGAGGGATGGAGAGGAGGGTCGGGTCGGGGGTACCTGGACGCGCTTCCTGTGCCGCCGCCGCTCCGCCATGTTGTCCCCGTCCGCTCCGCCGGCGACGCGCGGGGGGGGCGAGCGGGGGGCGGCCTCGCGAGAGGCGGCGGGAGCGGGAAGGAGGGGCGGGAAAAGGAGGCGGGAAGAGCAGGCGGGAAGAGGAGGCGGGAAGGGGCGGTGCCGCCCCCCGGTGCCGTCCCCCGCAGCTCCATGCGCGGCCTCGGCCTCTCACAGGTCCCTGGAAGCGCTGCAGACCGTCAGTGTCCGGCCTGGGTCAGTCAGGGGTACCTGGAACTGCTGCGGTCTCCCGGTGCCCCGTCTCCGTCCCTCATCCCACCGCAGGCCCTCGCCGCTGTCCCTCAGCGCCCTCAGGCCACGGCCCCACCTCAGCGCCTCCTCGGTCCCTCAGTTCAGTCCGCCTCGGACCCTCAGCCCGCCTCGGCCCCTCAATGCCGTCCGGTCACCCTTCACTCCGCACTGTCCCCCCTCAGCTCTTCACCACCACTCCTCGGTCCCTCAGACCCTCCCTGCCCTCCCTTCAGAGCTCCCCTCACAGATCACAGAGTTCTTAGGGTTGGAAGGGACCTCTGGAAATGATCCAGTCCACCCCGCCTGCCCAGGCAGGGACACCTGCAGCGGGTGACACTGGAACACGTCCGGGTGGGCTTGGAAGGTCTCCAGAGAGGGAAACTCCATTCCCTCCCTGGGCAGCCTGTTCCAGTCTCTGCTACCCTCAGTGTGAAGAAATTCATCCTCATACTGAGGTAAAACTTCTTCGGTTTTAGTTTATGGCCATTGCTCCTTGTCCTCGTGCTGGGCACCACTAAAAATAGCCCCTCAGTGTCTCAGCACCTCATTGTCCCCCCTCAGCCTCTCATTGTCCACCCCTCAGCCTCTCATTGTCCACCCCTCAGCCTCTCATTGTCCACCCCTCAGCCTCTCATTGTCCCCCCTCAGCCCCTCATTGTCCTCCCTCAGCCCCTCATTGTCCCCCCTCAGCCCTCACTGTTCCCCCTCAGTCCCTCATTGTCCCCCTCAGCCCTCATTGTCCCCCTCAGCCCCCTGGCCAGGTGATGCTCCAGCTCTTTGGCCACAAAAATCTATACATTTAGTTCTGACACTCCTGCACAGTGTGTTAGGCTGTAGAGATGCCTTATGCAGCAGGCCTTTGTTAGCTGATACCTATTTAAACAGATTCAAAGCTCAGACCTCCACATTTACTTATAGAATTAGATTCAAAAAGCAACCTCTATAAAGCAGAAGGGCCTTTTGCCAGAGGTTGTCCCACATAGTTGCGCTGTGAGGTCACTGCAGTCAGCAAAGCGTGTAATCGTTTATCCTGGCTCCATGTTTCCAAACCACACCCTGGCACTTTGGGATGGAAAAGTATGTTCAGTGCTGTATCGTCTTGTCCAGTCCTCTCAAGTCGTGTTGCCCCTTCTTGTTCCTACAATTTTGGAACCTCTCGGATTGAAAACTGGGCAATTAAGAACCTAAAAATGTTTCTAGAGGCTTATTTGCCCCTCAGTCACTGTGCCAGGTTTTGTGCTCTTGCTGGTACCACATCTTTTTCTGTTGAATGTTTTCCTTTTGCTGTTGCTGGGCAGAAAATCTATACAAGTTACAAATTAAGCTGACTGACTGCAGAGCGAGTGAACTAGAAAAGTGTAATTCAAAAGATTAACTAGGTAGAGGGAATTGAAGTTTTTATGGTTACAGTAAAACAATGCCTTGTAAAAAGTAGGCAAACTGCCTTTATTAAAGAAAACAAATGTTTTAAGCTGGCAATAATTTAAAGAATTATTTCATATGCTTGACTTACAGTAACATAAAAGCACATCTGACATGGAGGCTTTCTTGCAGGAGAAGTTTCAGCCTTCTGTAACTTACAGATTGCTAATAATACATGATGCCTGCAGTCAGGATTTTAGCACAGCTCAGACTCCTCTGCTCCCCCTGCACAGGCACAGGCTGAATTTCACCTGTGAAGCTCTCCCTGTTCCAGGGGAGATGCAGTTTGGAACCAAGCTCCTGCCTGGTCACTGCCCTCCTCCTGAAGGGTGCAATCACCTTGTCATCATCCCCATACCTCTACTTTTGGGCTCCTTTAAGGTCTTACTTCTCTATGCTGTCTGTCTCTCACTCTATTGATGATTCATAAACCCATCTTTAATGGTTAGCTCTTCATTTTGCAGTTGTTTTTTTTTTTGGCATGGTATGTTATCTGCAGTACAACAAGACATTTGCTGCCAGAAAAGCACCTGGATTTTTTTTCCCTTCCAGAAATTCTTATTCATCTGAAGTTTGAGAAACAGTAAGTTGCAGGAGCTCTTCCCAGGACAGCTGGGCAGGGAACAGCACAGGGAGCAAACTCATCATTTCAGGCAGATCTCTAAGAAAGGGAATGTGTCCTCCTGTGTAAGGCACTGGATGGTGAATTCCTACCACTGTGGAGCACAGAGCAGTGCAAGACTGAAGTGTACAAGGAACAAGGTGATTTGCAGACGTCAACATGGCAAACAGGAGAGAAGCAAGTGACTGAATCCCAAGAAAGCCAGGGAGTAGAAGTGCAGGTTCAAACTGCTTGTGTTTAGGGTCAGTGTCTGAGCTGTGGGGGAGGCTGCAAAAAGAAGCATTTCAGAACCATGGAGTGAAGTCACAGCCCCCAGAGGACCAACTGCCATTGTCATTAGAGTGGATTCACAATTACTGTTGAGAAGGATATTGCATACAATTTGGGGTGGTTTCCTCTTTCAACTGAAGCCAGGCCAAGAGCATTTCATTAGCCTACTTCCCCTCTTCTTTACCCCAACTCTGTGATCTAATACAGCAGCAAGGATGCTGAAGGCTTAGTCCAAAACCAGCTGGGTACATCAATGAAACAAAAATGCATCATGAGCTGCTATTAAATATAGAAATCATCTCTGTGAAATAGGTCCCTGGAGACAATGGAACTATTCTGAAAGGTTTGCTTTGTTCTTATGCTCTGCTTTAGCTGTCCTCTCTTGGCCCCTGAGGCAGGACACCCAGTTAGGTGGTGTTCTACTCTTCTTGGTACATATTCTCTTATACCCTCACATTCACTTTTCCCTGTAAATTTATTGGCATTTGTGCTATGTCTTATCTGATTGCTTTGGGCTCGGTCATCCTGTATCCATAAGGTGATGTGGAGTTATCACTATGACTTGCACACCAGAAGGACAAGGCTACACGTTGCCAGTTGAATTACTGACAGCCATGTCACCAATTCTGCCTGAAGTCACAGAGCCTTCTGCAAAAGAGAAGTTGAAGTGACACCAGAAGTCAGAGCAAGTGTTTGTTGAACAAACCATTAACTTGCAAGAAGCTTATCCACTGGACCCACAGATTATCTTCTGGCTTTGGGGGAAGACAGGGGAGAACACAAAACACAATTACCTCACCAAGGAACAAAGGACAAATTCCCCAGCAATGTATTAGGAACCATTTCCTAGATCATCTACAGATGACCTCTGGATGCAAGCTCTGGACTGACCTCTCTTTTCATCCAATCAGCTCCAGCACTGACTGTGTACTCAAAATATGAGGAATATGGGCCTTGTGCTCTCCAGCATCACTGTCAGGGCAGGTTCAGCTAAAATCCACCCACAAACATGTGAGTCACTACTCAGAGACACGTTCCAGTGTAGACATATCCTGAGTCACTTCCATCTCCAAAGCTTATAAATATTTAGTTAGCCACTTAGCTTTTAATTTAGCAGAACAACAAAGATTCATTAGACAAGTCTCCTGAATTATCTTTCACTAAGAAGCTTCTTAAAGACTTCCACTCTTTCAAGTTCTTTTTCATTTCTATACAACTCAGAATTACTTGATACATATAACTGACAAAAATCATAGGCAAACTAAGAAATAACTTCTCCTTCTGTAATTAATTGCCTCTGTTTCAAATACCAGCTTTGTTCATTGCAAGAGTATATTTTCATTTTAGCAATAACTGTTAAACCCTAACAAGGACATGTCTCTCCTGATGTGGAGAGGCACATCAGATCTTCCTAAAGACCACTGTCAATCAGACCATGCTGGTGTCAGTGAGGATGTGCCTGGACACAGAAATGGAAAACATAAATACATTTTATAAGAACCAGCTGAGGTTTGGGGGGGGGAAATATACATATATATATAAAGGGCTTGCTTGTACCTCTCTATTTTTGGCAGTGGCAGGAGGGGAGGATAAGACGGGTAATATTTAAGGGTACAGCATTAGGCAAAACTATCTGCTACTGTTTTATAAAATCATAGATTTGTTGTTATGACTACAAGTGTTTGAGATAAAAATGTTTGATTGATAAACATGTGGGTCTTGACTTTACATCCCTCCATTTTACAGATT
The DNA here is from genome assembly GCF_047495875.1 of Pithys albifrons albifrons. Lineage (NCBI taxonomy): Eukaryota > Metazoa > Chordata > Aves > Passeriformes > Thamnophilidae > Pithys > Pithys albifrons. Next base: position 22,634,688 of record NC_092468.1, read on the forward strand.
GAACCAGAAGCCAGTGAGTGCTTTACAGACCATCTTTCAATGCAAACCATTTAGGAACTGCTGGAGTCCCACAGATCCCAGCTCTGCAGTGCTCCCCTAGCAGAGCTGTTTGAACCCTGGAACTGAAAGGTAATCAGCAAAGAGGGCAACCAGGTTGGCTTGATGCTTTCTTTTTTCCCCAGGGTCAGCAGTGTTTTTCTATTTTGCTGTTCTGTGTGATTGATAAGTATGTCAGTAATTTACAGATGCCACATGGGTTTTTAAATTTTGATAAATCATCTATTCATGTATTTGCTATACTGTAGGAAAAAATACTGCATCATTCTCTGTACAACACAGACAGTGGGTCTTGATGAATTTTCTGTGGGCTGGGTTAAAGACTTTGCATCCTCATCAACAGGGAAATTGGTGGTTCAAGAAGAACATGTGGGTAGTAGGAGAATTGATGTCTGTCTGGAAGAAAACAGACTTGGGTAAACTTGGCAATGGGACAAAGGAAACGACTGCATAAAAGGCAAGTTAACAGAGTAGTTCTTGGCCCCAATACAGGTGATAGTAGGAGCAAAGCCTTCCCAAAGAAAGGAAAGGAGCCTTGCAGCTGCAAAAAACCCTCAAACCCTAAAGAAATGATAAAAGGGAGGTCAGGTTTTCTCTTACTACAACAAATACTATTGGGGTTGGTCTCTTCTCCCAGGCACTCAGCAATAGGACAAGGGGGCACGATGGGCTCAAGCTCTGCCAGGGGAAATTGAAGTTGGAGTTCAGAAAAAAATTCTTCACAGAGAGAGTGCTCAGGCATTGGAATGGGCTGCCCAGAGAGGGTTTGGATTCCCCATCCCTGGAGGTTTTTCAACTGAGCTTGGCCATGGCACTGAGTGCCATGATCTGGTAAAGGGACTGGACTTGGACCAAGGGTTGGACTTGATGATCTCGGAGGTCTTTTCCAACCCAATCCATTCTATGATTCTGTGATTGTATGATTCTATATTGAAATTGCCATAGCAATGTAGCTACAGCTATTTATTACAGCATGAAGGGCTAATCAAACCCAACCATTACTGGTAACAGAATCCTGCTGAACACAGTGAGCTGGAACTGGATGATCTGTAAAGTTGCTTCCAACCCAAACCGTTCTGTCATGGAGTGGACTTGTTATTTTCCAGTGAATAAAAAAGGTCTTAGAACATTACCAGAGCAAGGTACCAAAACTAGAGCTGTATCTAGTATTGGGTATTTCCTGTAAATTTTCTGATGTTGAAGGTGACTCAAAACACTGCACAATCAACATTCTATGAGGGTGAAGTAAGAAATACAAGAAATGACTACTTAGTTTAAAAATAGAGGTAATTAAAAAACCTAAAGGTGATTTTTTTCTCTGTTTCACAGTTTAAGGATAATTTAACATTCTAAAAACTATTTTTATGGCAGATTCACAGAAATATAAAGTTCTAGAGTTTAAATTTTTTACAAAGTATCAGGTGGCATGGGTATATGTCAGCTTGAAATACTATTGCCTTGTGGACCTGGCTGCCTGCTCTTGTGTTTGTGTGCTAGATTAGAATGACTGCCTGACTTGGACCAGGTGGGAATTCTGCCTTGCTTTTCTATTCATAGAATTTTTTAGAGATTTTTCACCCAGGAAATTGAGCAGAGAATTTTCTGTTTAGGTCTGTGTGAGTGTGTATTCCATATCACCATCCTCATACGCAGCAATGATGATGTCAGAAACCCAGGTTATTGTAAGAAGGACAAACCATTTCTTTCTTTTCAGGACATTCCTAATCTGGTATTTATAGTACAGAACCATTTTGTTATATTTTTGTTTTATTAATCTTGTCTTTAACCTTGGCCCTATTAAAAAAAATGGAGATGGAAGTCCCTGTGCTGAGGAGCCCAGACATTTAGTGTAGATACAAAATCAGATACATCTACAGCATCTCATAAAAAACATTCTGATCTTCATTACCTGCATCACTGCTATGGACTAACACAGCAACAGATTTTAAATGAAACATTTCTAATAATGCCACTCATATTAAAATACATTAAAATCTGCATCCCACTGGGATTTTAGTGGCATAGCAGAAAAGATGAATGCAGTAGTGGCACAGGCACCACAAAGTCATTAAGTAGCAGAGTTCTGCCAACTTTTCTAGTTACTTGTGGTTGCTACCTGAACCCCTTTGCAGCTGGAATAAGCATTAAAAGTCAAAAAACCATAAAATTAGCAAGGCCTCAGTGTTTGCATATAAACATAATTCCTGAAAACACATCAAAGTCTGGAAATATTGGTCTGTCTACTGATTCTATGTTTTTTTCGTTGGTTTTCTTTTTTTCCTTTGTTTTTCATTTTCTCTGAAGTGTCTGTAGGAGAGGAAACTTTCATTACCAGTGGTACTTCCTTAGAAATAGAATAAATTATGTCTGTTGAGGTAAATTGCTTTCCTTCCTATTTCACTCCACAACTGTTTGCAGTCCATTCCTTACTGGATTTTGGCTACTCCAGCACATCTCCCCCAAACACAGGAAGCCATTAAGTCATTCTTTTTGTCGTTTTGGGAAGAACACCCCAGTGTGTGCAACATGTCCTATGTCTGGGGTGGGTTTCAGTTTCAGAAGTACTACCAGACTGCAGAGTTTTCATCCCAACTTTCTCAACTTTTGGCATTATTCACCTCTGAGCCATTTACAAAAATAATCACACTATTCAGAACCACACTTTGATCTTTCCTCCCTGGCATATGGGATTTCAAGTCTTTGGTGTTACTTTAGAAAAACAAGTTCAGTGTTTTCATGTCCTTGCTCTCAGCGTGCCACCTGTACTCAGGTGTGCTGCGTTTCCCTCGGGAGGGCAGCCAGGTGACCTCGCGTGGCTTTGCAGCGACACCTCCTGGCCTGACTCACCTGGAACCGTGTCCGGGGTTCCTCTTCCAGGGTGGAGAAGATTTCATGTGGGCTGATTCAAATATTTCATTCAGTGAGGAGGTAGGATGCAGGTTGAAAAGCAATTCATTAACTGTGTTTAATTAGATAAGTGACACTGTCAATATGATTGTCGGTTGTACAAAAAATAAGTTAGAAATTGTTGTACATGCTAAAAAGAATAAAGGTATTTGCCTCTCTTCCAAAAGGTGCAAAGTTTGGACAGTATAGCAAGATGAACATCTCAAGTTCATTAGCTGTTGCAAACACCTAATTACATTATCTAGTGCACAAATATAGCAAAGATATAAAACAAATTATCTTGGGCTAAAGTAAAAGAACAGAGTATGAAAATACTCTCTCTCCTCATGTGTTTAGCTGCTCACCATCTAAACAACTTAATACCTCGGGTTCTAAGTACTTGAGGCCACACAAACTAAACTAATGGGAGCAAATCTAAAGTAGCAACATACAGCAGAGCAACAATTTATCAAACCTCGATTCACGGAACTTAAATTATCAAAAATATTTGTGAGTCCTTTGGACTGAAGAAGTGTTCTTGCAAGGAGAAGAGTTGAAGCATACTGACTTTCAAAGTCTCAGTGGAAAACCAGTGTATGAACATACCCCAAAAGAGGGAACAAGAGAAGTCACACAGGAATCACAATAAATGCTGGGTATGTATCCTTAGCTAAGATCTTGATTTCTTGTTTGCTGTGAGATAATGACTCATCAGAAACAGAAGTGAGGGGAAACCATATTTTTGCAGAGAAAAGGAAACTTTCAGGCTAAAATTGATGTCCTTTTCCAAAATGAAGAACACTGAGCTGAGTGAAGGGCTTTCCATGGCTTTCCCAGGTAGGTCAAGGCTGCTGTGGCAGAGGTTGGCAGGAACCAGGTGGCTTTGAGCTGGTGCCTGCAGGAATGTTACTGTCCTCCAGTGACTGCTCTTCACAGTCTGCTAGTGCTTTGCCCTAAACTCAGCTCACCTGGCAGTCACACAAACCAAATTCCAACCCTGGTGATAAGAATGCCTTGGAATAATTGAAATTACTGTGACACATGGTATTTTTGTGTCCAGAGTTTAATCTGTGTATCTTCTTTATATCCTGTATACTCTTCGCAGGCACTTAGAAAGGCTTAGTTCTGGAATACCAAAGGGATTAACTCAAATTACTGAGTCTGAGATTTCTCTATATTCTGCAGGTAATTCCAAACTCTTCCAATGAATTCCATGTAAATGTTTGCTATAACTTTTGTTCAATAGGAAGAGAAGCAAGCTATGTGTGAAAGCTGTGACTTGTCCATGTAGTTTCTTAGCAGCCCACAGGAACACAGTGTAAGACAGACAGTGTACTCTGAGTCTCTTCATAGATTTCAGTGATGACACTGGACTTTAATGAAAAATTAAATTACCTACTAACTGTACTGGTATTCTTTTCAATGAATTGCACTTGAAAGTAATTGCACTAAGATGCAGTTGCATTTTTAATGCCTTTCAGATACTACACTCCTCGTGCTGCACTGGCAGCTTATTTCCTTCAGCCATACAGAGGTTTCAGGCTGTAGCTTCTTCTCAAACACTTTGTAACTAGAGGTTCCTGTATTATTAAAAATATGTTGTCTACTGGATTTAACTCAACTTTTCTGGAAAGCCATCATCTGGAAGTCAGCTTGAGATCCAGCTGTGTCACATGGATTTTCCCTGCTTTCTGAAGGGATCTGTTCCACTGCTTGGGAGGTTTCCGGGTCCTGAGAGCAGGGACTGTCCAGCGTGTCACCGCTGCTGTTGCAGTGCAGAGGGGAGGCCATGTCAGGGGGCTGCTCCGAGGGTTTCCCGGCAGCAGGAGGCAGCGGCACGGGCAGGGGGACATTCATCATGTAGAACACATTTCCCAGACGTCGGGACACCTTTAAAGACAAAGGCACAATTGCAGCAAGTGCTGCTTGAGATACTGCTAAAGCCATTAAACATCGAGGTTGACTCTATGTAGCAATGCCAGGGACATCCAAGGAATCCCAGCCACCTCAAAGAGTTATCAGTGGTTAGCAAAAGCAAAAAGAGTCTGTTCCATTTTCCCTCTCTAGTATTCTTTTAGGCCCAGTTTGTGGAAGGAGCTTGTCAGCACTCATCTTGGGAGTGCTGGGCCTGACAGCAGGGTCCTCCTGCTCCCTGGGAGCTGCAGCACCCCCGGGACAGAGGGAGGGCAAACTGCCAGCCAGGAGGTGGTTTTAATGAGAAAAGAAAAGCTAAAGAACCAGGCAAGAACAGAAACACACACAGAGTTGATATTAGTGGATGAAATTGAGGGCAGACAACTGTAAACACAAGGGACAGCCTGTCCCTGAAAAATGTATGATCCTATTCCTTTGTGTCTCCCTGTGTGCTGTGGTAACATACAGAGAAGCAAAAGCAAATTATGCTGGAGTAATTTCTTTTCTCCCAATATTATGGTAGTCACCTTATCAGTGAAAAAAATGTGGTTTAGTTTGGAAAATTTCATGCTGTCAGCTTCTGGCTCTTTCATGTGTCTGTGACTTGGGCATACATTTAATGATCATACCTGAGAGCGGATTTTTAGTGCTGGTCCGAGTTTTAATCCCATTGTTTCCAGGAGATGTTCCTCTGTTAACAGTGGGAGGGTTTCTCCATCAATAGCATGGTCTTTAAATATCTGATGAAATGATAAAACACATCATGGTGTGCTAAAACAGACTGGTTATTTTTTAGGCTTAATCCTGAGACACAGAGAATAAAATGAGAGAATAATAATTTTAGTGTTTTATCTTCATATTTATTTCCTAACTACACAATGGAAACTATTATTATATTTGTAACTTTGTGACAACAAGTTACCCTCTCTCATTTACATTTGTTTGATGACCTTTAAATCTAGATGGTCCTAAAAACCTGAAAATGTGATGAATGTTTGCAATCACCTGGGCATAATCTGAGCAGCCTGGGAGGCTGACGATGAAGTTGTGCACGTCATCAACAGTCCACTTGCGAATGTCTTCAATGGAAGAAATGTCTTCTCCATTCAGGATCAGGCCATGTGCTCCTGGGAGGAGGAAACACAGAGGTTGTGTTCATAGAATTTTGCTGGCAAATCAGGAGGAAATGATTGTTAACATAAGAATTTTTACACTTCTCCAGAACCCAATATATTAACAAGAGTGTGTAATCACAGACAGAAACAGGAGTCCTAGGTACAAAATTACCAGACAGTCAGTAGTACCTGGTCCTGGAGGGGTTATTTGGTGGCTTGTTTTTTGCTTACTGCTGGCACTGTTCCTACCAGTCATTACATATAAAAATCATGCTACAGTATTTCCTTTAATGAGTACATTATCCAGTGCTTTTGATTCCTTAGACTTTATTGTTACTTTAATTTTACTAATATTTCAGTAGAATAGATCCAAGCCTTTGCTGATCCACAGTGCCTACTGAGAGTTAGCACATGTAGTAGAGTTATGGGCAGTAGGGAGAGACTAACTCACAATTTCATACAGCAATTTTGTTACTTTGTATTGATACTCCTTTTTAAAGGAGGAACTGAATGCAGTTATTACTGTTTGCAGCATATGAACTCTACATTTAGTTGCAATGACTCTACCATATGAAAAATTTACTTAAAACAGGGGAAGAAATAGAATCGTAGAATTAATTGGGTTGGAAAAGACCTCTGAGATCATCAAGTCCAACCCTTGGTCCAACTCCAGTCCCTTTACCAGATCATGGCACTCAGTGCCACGGCCAAGCTCAGTTGAAAAACCTCCAGGGATGGGGAATCCACCCCCTCTCTGGGCAGCCCATTCCAATGCCTGAGCACTCTATCTGCAAAGAAGTTTTTTTCTGATCTCCAAGATAAATTTCCCCTGGCAGAGCTTGAGCTCATCGTGCCCCCTTGTCCTATTGCTGAGTGCCTGGGAGAAGTGACCACCCCCCACCTGGCTAGAACTTCCCTTCAGGTAGTTCTAGACAGTGTTGAGGTCACCTCTGAGCCTCCTCTTCTCCAGGCTAAACACCCCCAGCTCCCTCAGCCTCTCCCCACAGGACTTGTGCTCCAGTCCCTTCACCAGCCTTGTTGCTCTTCTCTAAAAATGAGACGAGATCAATAAAAACAAATTACATCACCGTGCCACTCTAACTGTAATCTGAAGTTCTGACAAACCTGAAGGTAGCAATGGGTTATTGGGTACTGGAAATCCATATGGAAATGCTGAGAAAGGGATTGCAGAAGGGTACATGTACTTGTCATCAAAAGCAGCACAGGAGCTATTGGCTTCCTTCTCGTTTGTGTTGCTGCAGCTGTTGGTTTCAGTAGAAATCTCCTGAGTAGCACAGTTCTTTCTCAAGCCTCGTTCAAACTCTTTACAGTTTTTGGCAACTGCAGATGGCTCTGTCTAGTTTTTGCTTTGATCATGTTTGGTTGGTGTCTCCACCTCTATTTCTTTCTTGTCTTCTTTCTCATCATCCACTGCAGCTGTAGCAGAGTCTGTGGTTTTGTCTTCAGCCTGGCTCTTTGTGCCATTGGCACTGCAATCCGCGGTTTTGTGGCTTCCAGCCCTTCTCCCTGGCCGGCGTCCCCTCTCCCTTTGCAGTGTGGTGACTGGTGGGTATGGGCTGGTTGCCATGAGCATGGAGTTGCCATGGATTTCATCCAGGGTAGCACGATGAACGTACAAGTCACTGGGAAGGTGCCCTTCAGGTAGCCTGTGCCTGCCACGGAAAGCAATGGGACTGGCTGGCATCCCGTGGTAAAGGAAAGGTGCTTCCAGGCCCAGTAGTCCCTTCCGATGGGCTTTCTCCATTTCTTTTTGCTGAAAAATAGCACTCATCTCCATCTCCATTCTAAGAGACACACAGAGCACAAGCAGTTAGAGCAGCTCAGTTCCTCCATCATTGCTTTGTTTTCAGCACAGACAAAACCTCAGAGAATTGAAGAGGCAAAAGTACTGCCTGTCTTGTCTCTCCCCTGCACTGCTGTGTGTGAGGGCACAAACTGCAGATGGAATGGCAAACCTGGCTGTATTTAATGTGCTGCCAGTAAGTTAAAAGAAAGGGAAATATGTCTTCATGTGTTGCCTCTAGATAATATTTCAGACAAAAAAGTGTTATTTGTGTATTGGCAATCCAGGCATTATTAAGTGATGATGCTCACTTGGGAAAACTGCGAAATTCCAGTGATACTGTAAATGATAAAAACTAGAATTACATTACCTGTGGAATGTGTGACATTCAGAGTGAGCTAATTCTAAGTCCCTTGAGTAACTCCATAGTGGATGGCACCTGGGCATGGCTCTGAGAGTGTGAAAGGATGAGATCTGGGTGGTAAGTGTTCAACTGATTTCCCTCCTTGTGGATAAAGCTGGTGGTCCAGAGTCTGTGCCAGCTTCCTGCCCTTGGAGTAGTGGGTAGGAGGGATTACAAGTGGGAAACAGAGAATACAAGGAGTACTTTTTGTCTCTGCTCTACCAACTTTTCCTGGCATCAGCTTTTTCTGAAGCCAAGCTAGTGATTAAACAGAAAACTAGAGCTTCTAGAGGAGCTTTGAGGAGCTTCCAATGGGGTTTCTACATCTTTCTTTGGAAGAGAGCCTGTGAAGTAAAGCACTTTAAAGATCTCCAAGATAGCTTTCTTGACACTGCAGTGGGGATAACAGTTCAGAGGGAGCCTGACTTCTAGAAGAGTGGAAAATTTTTGGGAAAACAGTTTAGGCAAAAGTTATCTATTCAGATTTTTGGTTTGAGGGGGAATTAGTTGATCACTCCATTCAGGGATTTTTCTCTGCCCTCTTTTCATCTTTGCAAGAGTCTCTGAATTATTGATTTTCTGCTTTCAGTGATCCAGTGGAAGTGTTTTGTCTGTGTATCATGTCCTTGTACATCCTGCCCAATTGTCATTACTTCCACACAGCTCTTGAAGTGGAGACAAGCAGCAGAAAGCATTACATTCCTGCCTACTCCTCCAGACAAGATAGTCTGTTCCTCTGAGGACCAGCAGACAGGGATCACTGGGCTTTGGTATGAGGCAGACTCCCTTGGAGAACAAGGATTTGAGCCCAGCTGTTCAGCAGCACAACTGCAGCAAGTGCAGGGGTTGTCAACACCTGATTTCTGTAACAGGTGAAAGGACCAAAGGCAGCTGTAAAGGTGACTGTGCTGCAGAAAACAGTGTGAATATAATGGAAAAAACCCTGAGTTTAGTCTGAGTTGTTTTATTTTGGGGTTTTGCTGGCTTTGGTGGACTGAGGGAAGAGCCTGAACAGGTAGGACTAACTCTGATGTGGCTGAGCCTGTATGTGATGGCTGTGCTTGCTGCTAGTTATTTCACTTGTTTTTCTCAGGGTTTTTTTCCGTGTGGCAACAGCTAAGGGAAATGCATTGCTGATGGAAATCTTGTGCTCTGAGGAGTTCAATAATCAAGCTAATAATCAAGCTGTGTTGACTGAAAAGCTCAAAACACTTCTGTCATAATTCTCTTCAGGTGCCTACTCATAATTTACCTGTTCTTTGCTCTCAGTGTCACAGTGTGAGGGCTGCTACTCTGAGTCCTGTGCTGCAGCCCAGGGCAGGAGTGGTTGAGTTTAGAGTTGTGCTGTGGAAATGGTGTGGCTGACAGGGAGGGTACTGGTGGTTACTGAACCAGCTACTGATTACACTCCAACTAGAACAAATAGATGGACTTTCTATAATCACCCTGATATTCAAACTATTCGGTAAACTAGGAAAGCTGCCCATGCTGGTGGGGTAGAGACAAAGGTAATTAAAATGCTGTGGGTGACAGCCTACAGCCTTGAGCTTTGAATTTGTTTCTGAATTTTTGTAACTTCAGGGTGTTTGGATCCAGAGGGCTGGGGTTGGAGGTTGTTTCCTTAACCAAGCTAAGGGGTTTGGGTTTTTTTCTTATATAATTTTAAGACTAAAAGTGAAATAGGGGCAAGCAGAAAGTTTTGTGTCTTCAGGCCTTCAAATATAATCAAAAGTCCTCTGGTTCTCTGGATGATTTGAAAAGAATCTCAATAATTGTAAATAAAAAATTGTGTAATTTAGTAATTGCCTGGCAGGCACCTCTGAGCAAAGCTTGCTATTGATTACCTGGCAATATTTTGCTTTTGAACCAGTTCCTGTCTTCTGGCCACAGCTTCCATGGATTCTGGTTGTATAAAGCTGTATCCTTAAAGGGAGAGGAAAATAATAAGTATTTAAAATCCCCTTGTTTCCTCAAGCAAATGAACAAAACCCAAAGCAATGCAGAGACACTTTAAAAAGCTTTTTAAGGTTTCAACAGGAAGCAGGTATGACTTTAATTCTATTTGTAGTCATTGCTTTTTTGGGAATATGTAGAAGAAACATGAAGTCCAGCATTAGGTGTTTGCAGGATCAGATCTGTAGTTAGGAATATCTGCTGTTATCCATAAAGGAAGGAGACAGCAGGATGGTTTTAGTTGGTGACTTCAGACTTTGAAGTACATATAACTGCTCAGAAAATAATAACCATCAGCTGAGCAAAGCAAACCTGCTCCTTCAAGACTGTTTTCAGCCTGGAGACCCTGTAATTTTAAATTGCATTTCCTCTTGAGGGAATCTGTTATTCAAGATCCACATTAGGAAGGGAAAAAAGCTGAGGCCAGAAATTCTTCTTTTGTGACATTGAGAATTCATTCACTCATCTCAAAGAAGGAGCCCATAAGATCCCTTTGTATAAAATGAGATGTAAATTTATGTGCAGCATGACCTGAGTGATGTGCAGCCTTCCCCTGGGAGTTGTGCCATGTAATTTTTAACCTTATTAAAAGGACTTGTAGTCGCCCCACATGAGTAAGGTGGCTTGTGATATTATCATTAAACAATATGATCAGTATAAAGCAGCCAATGCTCATACAAGAGCAAGAGTTAAGTGCAGTGTAAAAGTGTTGTTGATTGGGCTCATTTGTTTTACTGCAGCCTTCTTTTCTGATATGAAAATGTTTGCAAATTAGAAAAATAAAAGGAGAGTAGAAAAACATGTAAATGACTCTGAAAACAGTGTATTTAACAAAAGCTAAAATCACAGAATCATAGAATGGATTGGGTTGGAAAAGACCCCCGAGATCATCAAGTCCAACCCTTGGTCCAACTCCAGTCCCTTTACCAGATCATGGCACTCAGTGCCACATCCAATCTCAGTCCAAATGGATGTTTGTAGACCTAAGCTGGTGCAGTTTAGATTCTCTGGTGGACAGGCTGTTTCCATTCAGTGAGACTGTTTATCTAAAGAAAAGTTATTGACACTACCAGTAACTCAGTGGAAAACTAGTAGGTGCAGTTTGCTCTCTCACTTCCCTGATCCCACTTTTCAGGATGCAGACACTGCCTCGTTACCTGGGCCTGGGTAAACTCGGTTGGCCAATATGTTTGGCATGTTGGGGTGCTGTGGGACTGTGGGTCCAAGGTGGGAGGATAAGTGGATTTGTCTGGGGTCAGCTGAGGCCATCATTTCAGTGGAAGGTAACAGATCTCTGGGAGGAAAACAAATACATTCAGATACACACAGGATGTTGTTTAGTTAAGAATAATCAGAGATGTGTACATGCTCAGGGGCAGCACAGTTACAGCTGAGTGTAGGACTGTAATAGAGAGACGGTGCCCTGTACCTGTCGACCAGTCGCGGCTCGAACTGGGCGGGGATCGCCTGTACCCGCTGCTGGCCCGGCGCCATCAGCTGGGGGTTTACTGCCATCAGCTGGTTCCTCATCAGCATCTCCTGCCGCTGCCGCAGCTCTGACACAAAGCAGGCACAGTTCTGAGGTCAGCACGCTTAGTAAGTCATTCTGTCTGCAGTATAACTTTACTTCCTGTGGTGTAAAGGAGAGCACTCTGGACTCTGAATCCCAAGGACCTGAGTTTGACTCTCAGTGAGACCGTCCCCTGGCAGTTAAAGCCTCCCTGACATCCGATGCCATCAGATCTCGGATACTCAGTGACAGTCCCGAGGACTTCCCTGTCACTGTTCAAGCTCGCTCGGCCGTGGCAGATGGACCCCAGGACTTAAACAGTGGGACCAGTTCTGTGCACGCTGAGCCTCACCTAAAAACTCCACTGCGCAGGCTGGAAGGGCACACCCACGTGGGGAGAGCCCTTCCCAAGTCTTTGTCTGTGAAGTCTGGCCATACATACATAAGTTTACCAGAAATAATGTTTTGGTTTTTGGTTTTTTGTTTTGTTTTTTTTTTCCTCTCAAGTGCCAGCTTTTCAGTATGAGTTAGCAAATCAAACTTTTTATAAATAGCAGCAACTAAAAAATATGTTTCTGCTGCCATCATAACTACTTTAAATAATGTAAATTTATACAACCAAACTGAATTAAAAATAAACCAAGATGTGCACAGTCAAGTGTACAAAAGGACAATTTATAATGAATAATAATTCAGTATGAAATAGGAAAAAAAAGCCTTGAATGTTATCTGCTTGAGAGCTTTAATTTCTAATATAGTTTCATTTTTAGAAAAATATTATTAGCTGTAACCTGCCTTGTCATGAAACAGCAACTCTAGAAAGAAGAACCTACAATGGTGAGCCAGAACATCATAATGTACAGCTGTGGCTTTTGTTGCTAAATTCTTGTATGACCTTGACTTGTCTTCCAGATGTTCAGCATCTCTTAAACAAATTCTGAATGCCAAGAGCCTCCCTTTTTAACTATTAATTACCTTAAGAGAAATGTTTCTGCAGTTACCCCTAAGATAAATTTGAAATACATTTTAAAGACATCAAACCTTTTGCTGACTGGTTTTTACATATTGTAGAGGAATTAGCAATCCTATAAACAAATGTGGGTGGGTTCCTCCCTGCTCACCTCCTGCTGCCATGCCGCTTGCTAATCGGTACAGGTGCTTTTCCTCCAGTGTTCCCTGTTCCCCCAGGATAGACATCTTCCTCATGTGCTCCCGAGGGGTCATGCTGCGAGGAGACAGCACCAACTTGGCTGTCGTGAGGAGCTGAAACAGCAGGAGCAAACAGAAGAATCATAGAATGGATTGGGTTGGAAAAGACCCCCGAGATCATCAAGTCCAACTCTTGGTCCAACTCCAGTCCCTTTACCAGATCATGGCACTCAGTGCCACAGCCAATCTCAGTTTAAAACCTACAGGGATGGGGAATCCACCCGCTCTCTGGGCAGCCCATTCCAATGCTTGAGCACTCTCTCTGTGAAGAATTTTTTTCTGATCTCCAAGATAAATTTCCCCTGGCAGAGCTTGAGCCCATTGTGCCCCCTTGTCCTATTGCTGAGTGCCTGGGAGAAGAGACCAACCCCCACCTGGCCAGAACTTCCCTTCAGAGAGTTCCAGACAGTGCTGAGGTCACCTCTGAGCCTCCTCTTCTCCAGGCTAAATACCCCCAGCTCCCTCAGCCTCTCCCCATAGGACTTGTGCTCCAGTCCCTTCTCCAGACTCGTTGCTCTTCTCTGGCCCTGCTCCAACCCCTCAATCTCTTTCCTGAACTGAGGGGCCCAGAACTGAACACAACACTCCAGGTGAAATACTCGTGTACATTTTCATGGACTATTCAGAATTGGAAGGGATCCACAAGGACCATCGAGTCCAACTCTTAAGTCAATGCCCCACATAGGGAATTGAACCACCCATGACCTTGGCATTATTACAACCAAATTGTGACATTCAACAACATGAGGAACAGAGCAGTTTATGGCAGTAATTTCTCAGATAAGCAGCCAGTCACAGCTGTACCTTTCAGTGCTTGTGCCTTGTAATGTTTTCCATATAGAAACTTTCAGTTTTCAGGACAATGCAAATGTTGTTTACACTGAGGTGTTCAGTGTCCATGCAAGGAAAGTCAGGACGTTGGGAAATAGCAGCTCAAATGGATGTAAGTAAGCCAAAGCCTTTGCCTGCAGTATCACAGCAGCCCTGGGAGCAGTGAAGTGCTCATATTTAGGAATGCAGGTGTCTCTGGGATAATTAGGGAATTGTAATAGTTTTGAGTCCTCTCTTCTGTAAATTAAGTGAAACAGATGGACAGAAATGGTAGAAATAAGCTGTTCTGAATGACATCGGCCCCTTAAGACTGTCAAATGGAGTAAAAAAGGTAAAGGAACGTGGTTTGTAGTGATGAAAACAGTGATAAAACAAGTGAGACTCAGGTTAATTACCCATATATGTACAGGTAAATAAAGCCAGATGAAGGGTAGAAAAAAACTAATACAGTGCAAATGCATAGCTCAGTAGCTGCACTGTCACTGAGGTGGATTGTGGGAGCATTTCCAAGTCTGTCCAAAGAGGAAGGTGGGCAGATGAAAAATGATGCTGATACCAGTGGAATGAACAACCACAGTATGCCCTGCTCAGGATTTTAGGGGAATAATCTACAGCAGAATAATTTGTACAGGCAGGTCATAAAGGAAGCAAGTCCTGTAAGCCAGAGCCTGAACATTAAAAAGTTATCCTGTATGGAATGCTGGAGTTGGCAGAGGGAGCAGGCCAGCTCCAAAGGCAGCAGCAGGGGCATCTGAACATTCATTTCAAACCAGACTTGCACAGAAAATGATTCGTGTTTAATTTTTTTTAATTAAGTTGAAAATAAGGAGTTGAACTTCCATCCACATTCAGCTCTGATGAAGTAGAGTCTTTCTGTCTTCTGAAAGAAGGAAGATGTAATGCTTAAGTGTTCTCATCCTGTAGTCAGAGAGTTGGAGCTCCATGAGTTCAACCAGCATTTGGTAGAGGAAACAGTGAGGGCAATGGAAAGACAGGAGCACAATTCATTATCCAAAAATCAGGTGGAAGCTAAATCCCATATTTTGTTACCCAGGCCATTTATAACTTAGCTTAATCATTATAACTTCTTTTATTGCCCTTGCCCTATTGATGAGTTTAAAAAGAATTAAGGGAAAGCTATCAATCTAATTCACATTTCTCAGGAATTTACTATTTCCTTGGTAAGGTGAAGATACACTTTGTCTCAGCCTCAAAATGAGTTTTCCAAAAGGTAGACAAGTGAGTCATTTCAGCCATTCAGACTGAGAGTAGAGGCTGCACTTGGACCACACCGCTGGTGCTCCCTCAAAATAAAAGATTCTTTACATTTGTAAATATAAATTCTGGATTCTGCGTCGGCCAAGATTCAGTTCTTCCTGGCAGCAGAAATTCTGTCAAACCCAAGAGAAGCACCATGTCCTTTGTTCCTGCCATATGTATTATTCAAACATGTGCTGCTCCATTTGCCTTTTTTTTTTAGGATACTTTAGACTTAAAGCGATTTAGGATGCTGGGTGCTTCATGAAGAGCATTTGAGCTGCCAAAGTGCTTCTGAGCTGCTAAAGCATTTTAAAGCTCAGTACTAAAGCGATTTAGTGCTGAACTAAACTTTTCAGCAGCTCAAAAAATAGGTGGCAACTGGGATGATGGTATTTGCCACACCATGTTGTCCAGTGAACCATTTAGGAGGTTTCTTTTCGTGGATAAATGATTCTGAATTAAACATTGAGCAAAACAAACTGAAATTTTAAACTTTATGCTGACCTCCTTACAGCCTGACCTTTGCCTGGTGCACCTGACTAGAGTGACTTGATCTGCCTGAAGATGTCAGTGCTTATTGCAGGGGGATTGGAATAGGTGGATATAAAAGTCCATTACAACCCAAACTATTCTGTTATTCTGTGATATGAAGGTCTGAACAAAGAGTTACAGATAGACAGAATAGAGAAAACCCCCAGGTTTCAACATTTTATTCTAGTAAATCAGAAAAAAACCCTTAAAAGCTGGTATTAACACTGACAAAGTTTTGTCTGTCAGATGACAGACAAATTGTTCCACTTTTGCTTTTTAGGAACTGCTAGAATGTGTTAATCCTCTGTTTTAGTCACAGCTGTGAATTCACTCTGTTCTGGGGAAGGTGTCCCTGTGTGGAAAAAAGACACCCAGGGAAAAGATACTTTCTTTATCAGGCCTACCTAGAACTTATGCACTTGCCCCTAAAATCACACCTGTGACTCAAATTATGTGATGCAACTTTAAAGTGTAGAATCATGGAAAACCTAGTGGGAAAAGACTCATGTTTTCTGACCCAGATCCTCCACCTCTACGTGGGATCCCATATGCCCTGCCTGTTATGACAGTCATCTATCCACAAGCAAGCAGCAGTAACTGTGGTTAGAAACCAGTAGCACCAGTATCACTGTGATGTTCTCTGTCCAGTTCCCAAAACAAGTCTGGGGTTTGTGTTGGATGTGAGGTCTGTTGACAGGCAATCTCTCCACTGCCTCCTTTCAGAGCTGAAGCAGAAACTACTAAAGAACTTTCTTTAAAACTTTCTTTTAAAAAGTGAGGTTTTCCCTGGGTGTAGGGTGTTGAAAGAGCAGCATCCACAGTGGAGCTGATCCATGTTTGCTGATAGATTAGTATTCATTAGAAGACCATGATTCACAGAACATCACTTCAGGCAACACCTGTTTCTTCAGGTAATGTGCATCACATAAACAACTCACCCTTGCAAAGGTAGACTAGATGGTATGTTGGTTTGACATGGCAAAGATACAGTATTGAAAAAATCATTGAATAATATGACTTGCAATTTCTTTGGTATCTTCTTCCACTCAAGCTGTAGCTCACTGCTTCCATTGACCCAGTTTTTGAATCATCATGAGCCTAAAGAACAGTTTGATTCCTTAATGAGGTTTTCACTGCAGTTGTTTCATGAAGTCATTCTGTTTGTTTTTTTTTAATTGGTCTGATAGTCAATCCTTTTTAACTTATCTTGGATTTCTTCTCAGATATGTAAAAATTACTCTGGCATTTGTGATAAAAAATTGAGATGTTATTTCTACCAGAATTATAATCTACTTCTCCAGGTTGAATGGCAGAATATGAGTTTGATCTAAATTTAACATAAAGGACATGTTTTGTATGTATGTGTTATCTGTATTAAATTATTTCTTTATTTCCCTGGGTTTCCTGTTCAGAGAAGTATTGAATTGATCAGGTAGGATAAATAGTTAGATTAATAACCTCATATAAAGACTTGTATGTAACTATGTGTCTGGAGGAGGTACTGAACTTGACTGTGTTATTAATGACATTAATAATGATAACAATCTATGTTATTCCATTTGGAAAAACACCTTTTTTGGTTACTTAGCTGTGGTTCTGCCTGGCAAGTCACTTTTAGGTGCTGAAGGTTCAGACTATTTTCATAAGAATGAGCATATTGGAAGCAACACCAGCAAAGCCTCTGCGAGGGAACAGGGAAAGTATTCTTGTGATACATTTATTAGCTGAGATCTGAGGGTAGCTCAGAATCTGCCATCAGGGTTCATATAAATTCATACACACCAGCTGTCCAGGGTTAGATTCATATATGGCTCTGCTCTGATCCTATTGCACAAATCCTGGCTGTACAGCACATTACAGGGATGAAGACAAGTTAATCTCTACCTTTAGAGTCTTACCCTCAGCAAACCCTTCTTGGCAGCAGGCAGAACCACTCACCCAGGACTAATTCTGTCTCAATTTATTAGATGAGAAGGGGCAAGACACAAACCTCATGAACCAGAAGCATTTGCAAATCTAATCATGCTACCATGATGTCTGTTGGGGTCTGTGTGTCCATGTTATTAATTGCATGGGCAAGATTCAGTATAGTCTTAGGTATAATACAGGCTTGCTGGAAGACTTCTTTGTTTAGTTAAATGATTTAACTAAAGGTAGGATTTCATTAACTTATACTGCTTTATTTATATCAAGCCCATGGAATCAGCATTTTTTAAAGACAGTGTTTGGTGTCCCTCAGCAGTGGCTCCACAGACTGTTTGGAAGAAGCTGAATATTGTGCAAAATGCTCAGTTCATCCGTGTCAGAGAAATCAGTCAAACATATAAACACATATACATGACTGAGATACACGTGTGAAATCACACATAGTCTCATTTGCATTTTCATTGGCTTCCTTGTTAGAAAAATCTCTCCTGATTACTTGAGAAATCTGGTACTGTTTTAAAAAATAGGTAAATATTCCAATATTATTAATACTCCTAATTTTATTAACTGTAAGATCAAGGGTTCTTGCTCTAAACCTATTCTAAGAGTCATAGAAGTAGTGATTGTAATTATTCCAGAGTCCACAGTCACCAAATTAAATGACTTTTGGAAGGCAAAAAAGCAATTGTATTAACATTATGTCATAGAGGAACATGAAATATGTCTTCTTAATTGGGGTAAGGTGCCATTGGAGGGGCTAAATTCTAATCCTAGATACGTGGGCACAGATTGTTCAGAGACTGAGATTAGAGTGTAATCCTAAAACTGGATTGAGAACGATACATTCCCTAAAGAAAGGAAAATAACTATATTTATACTGTGTGTGTCAGCCAGGAGGGTTTGCATTGCAGGCCTTCACACGGATTTGGAGAGATGGAGGTTTCCCCACTACTGACCCAACTATTTGGTAAGATTGCAAGCAGCAAGTCACTCTGTTTTTCAAACACTGGTCTCAGGAGTGGTCAAGGCTTAGTACCGGCAAACTCGATTCCTCAGGAGCTAAGTTGGGTTCGTAACTGAAGTTCCTCTTGTTCTCCCTGGAATGGCTGGAGGAAAGGGGAAACTTATTCCCGTGTGCCAATAAGGCAACAGTGATGCACTGACTAAAACCAGAGGTGGGGACGCCTTGTGCTGGGCACAAACACACACTGAGATCCCACAGAGCCTACGAGGTGAGAGAGACAGATGGTGGAGGAAAAAGGAGCAGTCCTGCTGTTTGATATGGCATTGGAGGCATATGGATCCAGGACAGCCAGCAGCTGAGGTGGGAATTGTGCTCACCACTTCTCCCTCTCAGCTCGGTGCTGTAACCACAGGACTGGTCTCTGCCCAACCACAGGGCTGATACTGTTTATTTGTGTTTGTAGCATCACCCAAAGGCTCCAGCTGGGATCACACTGAGGGCTGTAACTGTGCCTGTTAAAAATCTGAGGACAATAACTAAACAAGAACTAGTGAAAATTAGTGGCTGTAGAGGAGAAAGTGTGTGTGTGTGTGTGTGTGTGTGTGTGTGTGTGTGTGTGTGTGTGTGTGTGTGTGTGTGTGTGCCCATAGATGCACCGTGGCACACCCACCCTGGATCCCAGCAAACTGGTACAGGGAGGAGGCATTTACCAGGAATGGGTCTTTGTGTTACATCAGTAATATACATGGAGATAAAAGCATGATGTCACTTGTTTGTCTTGTGGGTTTATTTCATCATTAGGGATGACATTTGAAACATTATCCTCTTGTCTTTAACTCTTTTAGAAACCTAAAGATTGCAAAATATGGCTTAAATGGGATCAGTTGAAAGGAAATTAAACTATGTATTTTTTAATTTTTAACAATTGCTACTTTTAAAGCATAAAAAAGTATGAATTGATTTATTTATTTATCTATTATTTACTAATAGTGGAAATTGAATTATTGGGATGGAAAGCTTTCTGATCATTGGAGATCAAGGTTGGTACTTCCAGATGAAATGCAGTTGCATCTCATTTGGATTTATGTCTCACTGTGACATGAAATTCTAGTGCAAATGACAACTCTCCCAGTGCCTAATGAAACCAGGTAGTGGAAAGAGGAAAGGAGTTTAGGAAGGCTATTAAAAATTCTTTTTATTTAGCAACTCTCTAATTTCACTGGCTAACTAAGAATCTAGAAATCTTATACTGAATCTTCAGTACCTGCCCTTTTAGTCAAGGTATTAAATACTGCAGCAATATTTCTTGGATTTCCCCAAATCCTCCGATAAATCAGAGAACTGCATTTGATGTGTCCTACACCACTAATGTAAATCAGGATGGTGGGGGTTTTCATCATTAATCATTTCAGGTCAGCTTTCTCTATTACAAAGCAAGAGACAGTGGACATTCATCAGAAAAAATATTTGCAGGTATGTTAAAGTAGGTGTAAGTCACATGTGTCAGATACTAAACTCTTATTTCATGAATTCATGTATGAAGTCATGGGGTTTAATACAAATTTTTCCCTCTGTGAGATTAACATGTGAAATTGCACACCTGATCCTCTAAACAGACTCAGAAATCAGCATCTCAAACAGACTGAACAATTTCAGCTCCAGTTTGAAGGATCGGACCATGATAAAATTACTTGAGTTGGAATTGCCTCCTTCTCTCACTCTTTCCATATCTCTGGGGCACTGGAGAGATCTGAAAATTCACATATTCTGCAACTGAGGAACTGGAATTTTTAGCTCTGAAGGCAATATGACACTGCCCAAGCTGTTCTCAGTCTCCAGCTAATTCCATGCACAGATTCAGATAATAATAAAATGTAAGGAATCCTTATTACATTTTGATATTATTTTTTAAAAATAAATTCCACTGAATACACTGGTGTTCCAGAAGCTGCCAGCACTGGGAGTTGTTACACTGGGTGCACACACAGACAAAGTTTCATTGGGTAAATCTAAGGTAGGTTCATCAGGCTAAATGAGCCAAATATTTCTGTCTGATGATGGCCTTGATTAATTCTGCTTGCACACTGATTCAGAAAATCCATTGCTGCAGGAGGGTATCTGTAAAATTTTGAGTTTTTCTATTGCACTTTTAAAAGATAAATCAGCACAAAGATTAAGATAGAGATATATTTACAGATTAACAACCAGCCAGCTTTCAAGAATATCATGTTATGGTTGGACAAGACAGTGAAACATTGGTGCATGTATATTAAGCAACACAATCTGTACCAAGTTTTCTAGAAAATTACCAAATATGCAATTACAAGCCTTCCCAAAGTAAAATACTCCATTTGTGAAATAAATATTTAAATATTTCTAAAAGTATCAATTCTATGTCATAAAAAATACAGCATTTGTACCCAAATATGCAGAATTATTTACCCATAGGAATAAATCTCGCAGATTGGTGAGAAATCAGAAAATAGCTAATCCCATACTTTACTTTTTCCATGTCACCTCTGCCAATCCCTCACTTTACTCTCTGCACTCCAGTGCTGCTCTTATATAAGATCACCACAAACAAGTTTGCTTTGATCTGCTCTGTTTCTGTTGCAAGACAAGTCTTTCCTATCAAAATCTGAAAAATCATACACTTCTTGGTCTTGCTTAATAGGTGTTGCATCACAGTTTACACTCAAAACCAGCAGTTTTTATTTCATGTATACTTACATCTGTTGTGCAGACCTTAGTTTTGGGTCAAGTGAAGACACCATGAACATCCAAGAGTGTGTGACTCTGCTCTAAGTCTTCCTTTCAGGGTGCCTCAGTAATGTGTTTGGCAGCTTTTAAAACACATCAAGATTAACATGTCAAAAACTGCCTTAACTAACGCTGACTTTACTTTAAATACAAACTGAACTTGTCTTGATTAGCCCTCATCCCTGCTCCTAAGCCCTTCCCACTCTGACATCACAAGCTCTTCTCCAATACCATCCCCTAACCAGGCTGTAAAAACATAATTACATGAAGAGCACTGCACTGAGCTGATAAACCTATTTCACATTTAACCTGCTAAGCCATTGTTAGCTTTTAAGATGCTTGATGCGTTCACTTCAAATCTCCCTGTTCCAACAAGAAATATGAGGGAAGGTTTGCAATTGCCTGGCTCTCACTGTTGTGTTACCTCTTTATACTGATTTTTAGGAAAGGTGTAGTTCTGACCGTTGGTAAGCAGCTGTCCTGGAACTGTGATATCCCAGAACTGTGCATGTGATTGGATTGGGGGGGAACTGCAAGGTGGAAATCCTGTTAAGCATATTGTGAGGCTAACACAGGGATCAGATGGTTATACTGCTCAAGCTGACAATTTACTCTTTAATTCTCACTGGCTGTGAGTTGGCTCCCAGAACCAACTCCAAGAAATGGTGAGTTTTGAAATGTCAAGGAGTGCTCAGTTTCTTCCAATATCCATGTCAGCTGATGGTACATCAGAGTTGGTGTTTGTTAATCCTTGGTCACCTCCCCAAAGTTCATCAGGTGCTCACTGCAACAAAAAAATTGCCCCTTGTCCTTTCTCAAACACTAACACAATGCCCAAACCTGGAGAAAATGGGTTCATTCACTCTCAGGGAAATGTTATTGTTATTGTAGTTCTGTTGTAGCCCAGCACATCCTCAAAGAAAACAAACCATTTTTTTATAACCTGATACAAAATGCATATATAGTATCTCATGTGGAATTTTATTTCCTTTAGGTCACCATGACACTCTAAATACTTTTGTTGCAAATGCCATCATGGCTCTTTTGTTGCTACCTGGACTTCCATTATAAAGAAGAAAATCACACCCAGATACATTGCTTAAAAAAAAAGAAATCCAGTACTAGGTTATAAAACTTATTTTAGGACTTTCTTTAAAAAAATAGAGACCTGCTAAAATAACTTGATAATAATTTTCATGTGGTTGTCCAAATCTTTGCATGTGCTGGCAGACAAGGAAGCAAAGGAGCATTCTGGGCTTAAAGATAATGTCAGCTTGTGTTCAGTCCAGTCCACTTGGTCTGTAGCTCCCTACAGAAACATGGGATTTGATATGTAATGAGTAGATACTGTCTTGAAGTGAGATTCTCTGTTGAGATTTTTCAAGATAGCCAGGATGAGGCTGAAGCAAATTCTTTGTAAGATACGGGGTTGCTCAATTAAATTAAAAGCAAAGTCTTGCATCAACACCCATTTTTCACTGTTTTAATCCGTGGGAATCACATTTCAGGAAACCACAAAAAGTTTAATACCAGGAAAGATTACTTCCTGAGATAGAAACAAACCCTGCAATATATATATATATATTTTCCTGTTCTACCTAATGAGGGAAGTTTGAAGAGAGAGCAAAGTGCTTTGCAAGCTCCCTGTCATTTAGCCCTTGGTTTCTGGCACAGAGGCAGGATTGCTGCGGACTGCAGTGAACTGAACTGTGACAAACACAGTTCACAGAGATGCTTCAGTGGTCCCTGTCCAGAGAACACCAACTTGTTCTTGACTGGATTATGCAGGCATCAGGCAGGACTGTGTTTCTGCATCCTGCAGTGGTCTGCCTGTCTCTCAGCATTCCTGTTCCTGCTGATCATCTTCACCAGCAGAAAAAATGGAAAGCAGCAAAGAAGGGAGAGAGAGGTAGATGAGTTGTGAATAGAACAAAGTAATGTAGAGTTTGGGGTATTTAGGTACTATTCTAAAGCTGAATTAAGAACAAGGAGACTCATTTAATTTCAAAAGAAATGTCAACTACTTCACATCTTTCACAATTCCTGAAGTACCAGAATGGGTTATCCATGTGGACTCAACTCCTTGCACTAAGGTGGCTTAGTCCATTGTCCAAAGTCTTACCATTGTCACTTGTCATTTTATCAGCACTGATTTGGAACAAAACTTTTCTTTGTTACCTTTTGGTAAAATCAGTGACAGACCTGGCTCAGCTGAGGGAATGTATCAGTCTTCAAAAATGCAAGGCAAAAATCATATTAGATAATTTTATTACCAGTTTGAGAATTATGTTGGTTATCAAAAAGCAGTGCTGGAATGGATTTGTGTAAGTAGAGAACCTGCTAAACTAGAGTTTAAGCAGGTTTTAATCCACTATTTCTAAACACTGTCTTTCATAAGTGAGGAATCTGAGTGATAATCCCTATTTCTTCTCCTTATCAATTTTATTGGAGCAAGATGAAAATCTGCTTATCTCCACTTCAGTGGAGACATATTTCTGCATAATGAAATTAACTGGACTGATACAGATCTTGGTAAATCACTTATTTATTGCAGATCAGCCTGTCTCTTCCTAAAATGAAATCTGTTCAGACATACCCAAGTCCATATCTAAACGTCACTTCCTTCCACGTTTCCCCCAGGTCTAGTCTAGAAGAGGACAAGTCCCACAAGCACAGGTAAGGAGAGGGGGGACTGAAGGATGGGTTAGGAAGTCTAGGACCTGTAGGCTGGGAATTGCAAGAATGAATTTGAACAAGAAGCTGTGTCCTAGAATGCTGGGGTTAGAAACAAACATTAGACTTCACAGTGAACACTGGCTAAGAAAGAGTCAGGATCTTGCTCCACAAGAAACTGAAAAATAACCGGAGGGGGGAACAGGCAAAGGTGTGTGTCAGAGTTGCTGTAATCTGCTGATGCTCTGGCTATGCAGAATGTCCTTCAAGCATTCCTTGGGAGTTTTTTTTCCCAATCCTCAGCCCTTCACTTGGTGCCAGAGTATCTCTTTATTGACCGTGCAGAGCACTGAAAAGTGCCCAGCTTTGGTGTTCTCCTAAATTCATACTGACAAGGTCAGCAGATACTCACTGGAAAGGGAACAGGTTGCACCATGATTGGTTGTTCAGTGGAAAAGCATTACATTTACCACAGCTCTTGAGAGAAGTTTGAAGAGACTAGGTGGATTACACAGCTGTCTCGTTACCAATGGAAATCTGGGGATTCATCAGAAGTGGAGCCAAACTTTGGACAAAAATGAAGCTACTGAATTTTGTTTAGTGGGGCTGATCTCAATTCCAAAAGCCAGTGAGTGAATCTCAGTGATGAAATATGGCAAAACATTAAGATCCTTTGGAAATTAAATTGTCCAAATGTTGTATGTGGAAGGAAGATCTGATTTTATATGTCTCTGAATCAAAATGGTTGGGAAGGTCTGGATTTAAAACCATACAAGTTGAGGTTTCAAAGACCTGATTTTTTGTTTGGTGAATATGGTATAAAACAAGACTGACATGTTTTGGTCAAAACTTCCAAACTGGCCATGTGCTGAAAGAGCAAATCAGTTGATAAAATTAAATTTCCACTTCCACTCGTACACACCAGAGGGAATGGAAGGTGCATTGTGCCATATTCATATCATTCATGGAATTTCACTCTGGACATGACTTGGAGTAATAATTAACAAAGCAAATTATGACAAAACACACTCTTAATACTTTTAATTAAACCATTTTATGGCAGATATCTTCATATTTACCCGTTTAGCCATTCTTTTTCATTACCCTGTGTATGGATTTAGACTTTATTTTGAGCTAACTTTTGAAATAACAGCCAGAATACAGGGATCAGGTGCTGTCATTTAGGATTACCATAAAAATGCTTTACAACCAGCTCTTGTATCTGCATAAACCTCCTCTCTCTGGCAGCACACATCCAGGTTGAGGTTCCACACAATGCCATGGGCAGTTTTGGTGAACTATCCAGCCCCATTGTACCAGATGGTACCTAATGGAAGTACCACTGATCCTTTGACTCTCTTGATTTGTAATTAGGTTTCTAGTAATTAATATAGTTTGCAGGCCTTGCATGAACTCTGCAGATTGCCCATTCATGTAAATGATTAACTGAAAGGGGATTAATCCTGGCATAAGTTCAACCAAAAAGAGTTTTCCAGACTGAAAATCTTCTCCATTAGTCTCGTATATTGTAATTGAGAATGAAATATTAAGTTTCTATCTGTGTAGCTCCATTTAAAAAGGAGTAACTTGATATCAGAGTGTTAAAAGTGTCTGCATTGGGGATATAACTATACATTTGCTGCTATAGATCTTTTAGTCTTTAATTTTATGGAATTCAAAAGACATAATTGAATTGTTAGTTGGAATATATGGGAAAAAAAATGTTTATTCAGAGGGCAGTACATGGCTGATCTCTACCTGGAAGCCCAAGCTACATTTCCCAACCTTGGTTCTGCAGAGCACTTTGCACTAGTGAGTGCAGCTGTGTCCATTCTTCCTTGGGGAATGGTCTTTCCACCCCATCGTGTGTGCTGTCTCTTCTGAAGGATTTTATCTGACCCTAGGGTTGATCTCTGCTGCTCTGTGGATTGCCTGGGTGTAAAGAAAGTCAACATCAAAATAGTGGATGACACAGATGTCGTGGCACAGCATCAGTGCCAGCTGAAGGATTCCCAGCTATGTAGGCAAGGCTGAATTTATGAGGGGTCAGCTGGAGGATGAGTGGAAGGGACAGAGAAGGAGAGAGAGGATGG
Source organism: Pithys albifrons albifrons (assembly GCF_047495875.1). NCBI lineage: Eukaryota > Metazoa > Chordata > Aves > Passeriformes > Thamnophilidae > Pithys > Pithys albifrons. The sequence goes on from NC_092468.1 coordinate 22,660,577, forward strand.
AGAGGGCTGTGAAGAGCACAGTTGGATGTGCATGGCTGGGAAAGATGAGGGCAGTGAACCTGGTGTTGGATCAGGCCACTCTTCCCCCATCTCCATTTGGCAACAGCTTCTGGCACGTGTGTTCTGGAATCCACACAGCCCAAGAGTGAATCACCTGGCATTGGTCAAGTCAACCACAGAGCAATAAATATTTTTCCACCCTCAACAATTTCCTGGTGTACAAAGCTGCCCCAAATCACTGGGACAACCACTTGGGCCAAGCAAGAGAAGCCCATGGAGACAAAGCTGGGGAAGGGAACTGCCTTGGAAGCAAAGAATGGTCACAGTGTTACTGTGCGCTACAGGACTCACAATACCAAAACTCCCTAGCAGATAAATACCCAAATCATTAAATTCTATATAAATGTTGGGCCAAGTGCCTCCCTTGTATAACTGCAACGTTTGTGAGGCAGCAAGGATGGGTGTAGTTCAGGGTGTTTAGTTTCTGCATTATTCTAACCAGATGCTTGGGCTTTTGTTTTCCTTAATGGATAATAAAAGTCATCCCAAACAGAGTTGCTGCTTTGCTTGGGTTTCATTGAAAGAGACACTCCTAAATGGAGAGGAAATCCCCAAAATGATACTTGGTGATTAAGTACATAGAATATAGGATTTCAGTGTTTGCAAATCCTTTTTTTCAAATGAACTTGTGGCACTAATCCTCTAATGGCATTATTTCTTTGGAATATATGCCGGATTAAGGAGTCACAATGAGGCAAAGTACAAAAATCCACATTAATCTCTCACTGAAGGATGCTGTGTGGGATGCAACTTTAACTGTTTTGTTCCAAAATTGCTTCTGTTCCTAACCTTGCCCCAGGTCTAGACAGAGGGAAGAGCAGATATAAACAACTGTGACACTGAGCACTTGGCAGATGGTCACAGACCATTTAACTGGATAGAAAGGGGAAGGCATTTATTATTTTTAAACTCCAAAAGCTCAGCCTGCCCTGTGCTGCCTGTGACATACTGCAGGAAGCAGACACAGAGGTCTGGAAGGCAGGAGCAGGACACCTGCTCAGTGGTGTGTCATGGAGGAGACAGACACAGCAGATAAGGGGGCCTGGCTGGCCTGGCTGTCGTGATATGTCACAAATTCACAGCACCAGCCTGGGCCTGTGGCAAAGAGCTGCTCATGTTTTCAGCCCAGTGCAGCCACCTCGTTAACATGCTTTGTTTTGGGTAACACTGTTGTCCCTTCTTCCCTCATAGCTGATGTAGAAAAAGGTAAAATTTGGTTTCTGGAAAGAGAAGACACTGTGAAACTGCATTTCCATTCTCACCAAATTAGAGGGAGGCTGTCATGGTGCCATGAGAAATGGTCACTGTCTCTCAACAGCCTCAAGAGGTGAAAGAATTTCTGCATGGGCAGCACGTCCCCTGAAATGCTGATGTCAGGGGGCAGAGTTAGCCCAGTCTATCCACTGTACTTTGTCCTTAAAATGTTTAAGGATTTCCCCAGTTTCAGAGGATGGAGATTGCTAAATATTCCCATTCCACATTCTCATTGAACTGCAGCGGGCATTTAATGTCTTGGCCAGGAGAGCCTGGCATGTGTTCAACAATACAGGTTGCTTTGTCTCTGCTTCATTCCAGGTCACTCTGTTGTCAAGCACCAGAGCTGCCAAATCCAACAAGCTCTTTACCGACACAAATAATTGGGATTTTCCATAGTCTGCATAGCTGAAATGCCTGAACATGTGAAGTGAAATAACACACAGGGAGTGATCCTTCCCAGTGGATAAAGGTCTGTAGTGAGATGCTGGGAACTGCAAAACAGAAACTGGGACAGAACAACCACTCCTGATGTCAGAAAACCCTCAAACCAGCTTGGATATTTTTCTGTTCAGGAATAGAAATGTGCCTTCCATTCCTGCACGGAAAGATGATGATCACAATTGTTTTGTGCATTTTTACCTACTGTGAATGTTTCCTGCTGTGGCACTTCTCATTGGCAGGGTGTTCACTTTAAGTTTTCGACTCTTAATTTTATCCTGTTGGCTCCTTGCAGCAGCCTGTGCCTCATTCCAGCCTGCGTGAATCACTTGTTCATTGACACACTGAGTCAGGCCTGTCCTCGGGGCTGGTGTCTGCCCAGCTGCTTGCAGTGGAATTGCTAGCTTTGTTTACCAACTTTATCACTCCCCACCAAAATCACTCCAGTCCCCATATGTCTTTAGTGTGCACATATCCATGGATGGCCCCTTGTGTTTAAGGAAGTATAAATTGCATTGCAACAAGTGCAGACAAAGGTGAGCAGGAAATGATAAGGGAGATTAAGAGTTTGCTGCATGAGGGGAGACAGGAATAGTTTGGCTCATTTAGGTTACAAAAGGGAAGACCTCATAGGTTGAAAAGGATTATCAAGGCTAAAGAGATTCAGCATAAATGGACATGATATGGTTAAGATAGGAATTGTAACATTCTCTATTGTGGAAATCAGATTTAAGGCAAACAGACAAAAAAAATGTATGATGAAGTTTGAGGTATATACAGGATGTGTCCCACGACTGCATAGCAATGTTGTATCATGATGTTGCCCACAGGCAGATTGCAGTGGATGGTGCAGTTGGACCTCTCTTCTCTTGTCCCCCGTTGCCCCAAAATGAACAGGAGTGCCCTGGTCTTCGGTATCTTTTCCTTGCTGAACTGTGCAACATCCTGCTGACAGCAGGACTCTGCTCAGCCTCCAGCGCTATTTCTGACCGGTATGGACAAAAGGGGTGGGAAAACAAAGAGCTTTTCTTCAGGTAGTCTTGTAACCTGATCTAGAGGGTGACTCAGCCCCTGCTAACAACAGCTGTCTCAGGGAGGTGCAGTGGTTTGGGTGCAGTATCGAAGGCTGTGCTGCCACTTCCTGATTTCTGCCTTGAGAGTGATCTCAGCTGGGATATGATCAGAGCATTTAAATGGACTTCTGCACCCCCCCCAGGAAACAGAGGCCAGGGACAGCAGGCTGAGACTGGGGTACAGTGCAGAGGAATAGGGGCACTGGGGAAGAGCCCACCCTCCACTTGTGCAGAGCTGCTGCTCTCAAACTGATGAAGACAGAAACCTGTGAGAGAAAACAACTTGGGAAGTTCCTATTAAGGAGAGGAGTAGTGAGGTTTTGTCTGCATACCATGGCTCAGCTCTCCTGCAAGCCCTGAAAGTGCTGTGAACGTGAAAAAGATCCTCAAGAGAACCAATGGAAAAGACAGGTATGTTCATTGTCTGTTTAAAATAATACCATTCTACAGCATGAAATCACAGCCAGGGTAAGCAGGATTCCTGTACAGCTCAGTAATATGGATGTACATCAAGGTATGTTGGTTTGTATCAGTTTTGTATTTATAAGAAATAGAGCTGTGACAACATATTAAGAGCCAGACTTTAAACAATACATCAGCTTTTTGTAGTTGTAAGTGCACTGCCCTTGAACATTTGTACCATAGCAGAAAACTTCTGGCACAATACAAAAATTTACATACATATGTGCACATCAGTATATACACCCACATTTTTACACACACCCAAGGACACACACAAAGTATATGTACATAAAAATTACATTTTGCATTATTTTTACCTTTCCCCCCATACACCTTATGCTATAATAACATGAAAATGATCTGTGTGGGTTTCTCATACTTCTTCATGTGTTTCTTCTTTTTTTGGAAAGCAGACTTCAGTGACATTCTCTATAACTCTGTAGGTTATGGTTATTGAAATGATTGAGTCCATATAGTCTGTGGATGGCAGCAAACTGTGGAATGAGGTGTGTGCGGGTCTGTGCTGGGCAAGGCAGAGTCTGTGTGAGCACAGGAATCTATTCCTGAGCTCTGCTGTGTTACAGCCTCGGGGGCTGAGCACAGGTCATTCCCTCTGCAGTCCATGGCACACAGCAGGACTACAACATGTACATGTCTTTTCCACAAAGTCCTCACAAAGTCAATGAATGCCTGCTAAGTTTTTATGACTGCTCCATTAAAAGCATGTGTGTATAGGCAAATGTTAGAATTAAAGCTAAAGAAAGACCATTCAATTAATGCTTAAAGAAAAACAAAGCAGCTTCAGAATCACTGGCTGATGCTGTGGCTTGTGTAGCATGAAAAGAAATGAGGAAAGAATATGTAAATTATAGAGTAAAACTTTACTTTGCCTCTTAATTAGTCACCAAAACTGAGGTCTCTGAGCTGTTCCAAACCAGCTCTTGGGGATTTTTCTTCCAGCAGTGACACACTCCCAGAGTCCACAGCTACTACACCTGGTTGGTTTTGGCACTATGACTTCAGCTTTGTTCTGAGGTTACTGGGGTTTCATTTGGATCTTCCACCCTGAGCTTGGGACCATGTGACATTACTCAGGCAAGGATGTCCCTGTGCTCCCTGTTGTGCACCTCCTCCTCCTTCCTGACTGCCAGACTGACCTTTGACATGAAAAATCACTTTGGTGTCAAATGTAACCTGGCATCCCCTCAGAACAGGCACATCTCAGGCTTGCTTCTTTAATGAGGCCACAAGACTATGAGCTGAACCTGGGGATTAAATGCCAGGGGAAGCAGCAGGTTAGTCCTCAGCACCCTCTGGCCAGGTGGGGTGGCCTTGGGGGCAGTTTGCATTAACAAGGCAGCAGAGGGTGATACTTGTGCCATTGAGGGCTGAGACCATTGAGCCTGCTCTGCCAGCACTGAGCATTGTCAGTCTGGTCAACTAAACAGTGCTGTTCTTAGAATGAAGAGAATGGTGGCAAATTCTCAGTGCATCTGCCATTATGAAAGAAGGTAAACAAGAGTGAATGTTACTAAAGCTAATTTTATGTCTGCTGATCCCCTGAAAGATGACATGCTGAACTGCCAGGAGAAGCATGAAGAGGACATCCCAAAGAATTCCCCATTTGACTTTGTCATAAAACAGTTGCAAGGAAAGAGTTGTGCTTCTGAAAAAAGGAAAGAGCAGCCTTCAGCCATCAAAAAATTCTTCAGGGGCTTTGAATTTGGGAAATCTGAAGGCAGAGACAGAAAGGAAATTGAGGAAACAGAAATAAACAACTCTGGAGCTGATGATCATTGTGAGAAGGAAGATGTCTCTGTAGAAGGTAATGCTGATAAAATAATGAAATATATGTGCATGTGTTTATATTTTAATTTCATAGCAAATCAGTTGCTTTTCTTGCTAGTAAAAATCTTGTATTTGGTCCCTACAGTTTATCTTTTAACCAGGATTTACTTCTGATTTGCACATTATCAAGGATGTACCCTCTAATTTGATAGGTGCCAAGCAAGGAGTAAGATCCATGTTGCTGAGGAGAGATAAAGCATTGGAGACCTCTCTCTTGGTCTCCAGTGTGAGACGTCAGTGCTGAAGTCAGGTCATTAGTTGCAGAGGCTCTTTGGTTTCACAGTCAAGCTTTGAGCAGGAGCTTGGCTTGTATTTAAGATGGGTCTCTGTCCACCCTGCTGTTAAAGCAATCAGAAGACAAGAAGAGCAGATGTTTCCTTCCACTTCACACCGGGGAGGGAGACAGGAATGGGAATTCATCATATGTGTTATTTTGCACATACAAGAATATTCTTTACATCCACACCAGAGAAAATTAAGCTATTTTTAAAAAGGAGCTGGAAGGTGAGGCTCAGAACCCCATACTTTGTCCTAAGGGTTTTAGTTCGTTTGTGGAAACAATAAGAAGACAGCCAGAGAGTGGGAACAGTATTTTGTGTAACTTTTTGCTGTGCAGGCACAGCAGTGCTAATGCAGCTTGTGCAGCCCAAATAGCTGCAGTTGAGATTTTTGCATGAATTTCATGTCCTTGAACTGGTGGTGCTGTTCCAAACAACAGGGTGTGGAGAGATACAATGGGAGATTCTTTTCTCACTCTGCATCAGGAGCTTTGTAGTGATTTGATCTATGGTGATCTTATCACTCAGGTTATTGGTCAACATTGATCAAAAAGCAGAGCCTGGTTTACTGACAGACTTAATTAATTTCCTGAAGTCCTGCCCTGGCAGCCTCAGGCAGGTTTTACACCTTGTGTTAGTACCAGAGGTAACCAGGGCCCTATTTCTTTGTTGCTCAGATGGACATTCACATCTCATTTCTGAAGCAGAGTCACCATCTGGTGAGCAGAGATTTAACCAGTTCATGCAGAAACTGGGAAAGAAACCCAACAGCAAGAATCTGGATCTAAATAACTGTGCATTAAGTGCAGCAGATATAACGGAACTGGGTAAACAAACATTTTATTCAATTAATCACTTCATACATTTCTTTAATTCTTATTTGCCTGTTCAGTTATTCACTCTTCTCTTTTCCTTTCCCTTTCTTTTACACAGGCCTGGGTATATTTAACATTTCATCTGGTGGTCCCAGAGAAATATTAATTAATAAATTATATTAATTATGTTATATATATATAAATAAAAAAATTTTACAGGTCTGTGAAGCAGATAAATGTCCTTACAGATTCAAACTACAGATAAAAAAACTGAGGTACAAGTTGTCATGGCTTTATAATGCTGTATTGGTATAGAAAACATGTCTTACTGACATCCAGGGTGTGCAGAAACTTGCAAATAGAATATGCTTTTCCTTTCCTTTCCTTACAGCTTCTTTACTGCCGTTTCTCCCAGAGCTGGAAGAGATCAGCCTGTCCTGGAATGGTTGTGTTGGTGGGACTTTGAAACCTCTCACTGTCCATCTTCATCATGTGAACCTGTTAAAAGTCCTTCGACTTAACAACTGCAGGCTGACAGCTGAGGATGTCATCTCCTTAGGTACAGGATTTCATTTACATTTACTTCCAGACAGCTTGGGGCTAATGTAATCCATCTCATCTCTTCCTACATCCTACTCCTGCTGCTTCCACACTGGGCAATGAAAACTCCTGCTGTGAAACAGTAGAAACTTGGGCTTAAGTGTTACCTTAGACCTGTAGGTACCTCTGCTGAGTTCATTCCTCAGGGTGTGAAGCTTTCACACTCAGAAAGGAAGAGATTTCAGTCCTCTTTGCAGGAAAGCATGTTTTCAATTTAGATCAGTATTTTTTTTGCTGACTTTGATGTCTAATTGTAGGCAGAAGAGCTGAAGCAGAGTCAGTCATATTAGGGTCAGCTTAGATCTTCAAGCTGCAGGACAGATGAGTGCTTATCACAAAAACCACAATGGTCTTTTGGAGGAGGAAAAACAGAAGTGCCACCTCAGAGCTTTAGGACTTGGCTTTTTTGCAAGTCTGGCAGAAGGTCATGCTCCTGCTTACTTCTTTCCTTGGAGTGCCTGCACTCTGCTTTCTGTAAAGCTTGAGATTTAAAGGTTATAAAGGTGGTGTTACACACTCAGGTTCTGACACCGAGTCACCGTCTGGTCCTGGAGTTCACTCCGGGATGGATCTGTGGTTTGTATCTGAAAGAAGGACAAACTCAGTCAACTAGGAATTATAAAAGTTACTGCTTATTTTGCAAGTTCTAAAAGTTGTCTGAGTTATAAAGCTGGTGTTTGTTTATGTCATTCATATCTGAGCCTTTTCCAGGAGAGGTTCAGAAATAAAATTACATGTATGTTGGTAGCTCAGAAGTGGGTCATGTTAACTGCTGGAGAGGAAAAATGCATTTCTCCAAAAGCTGCAGAAAATAATTGATCTATTTCTGATGAGGGTAAAATCTGCATTACATTTCCTATTATTTTTTCAAATTTCGTTCACTTTTTTCAAAAACCTTTTCTCATACTTTTTTTTCTTTTGAGTTTGATTTGCTGTGTTTCCTGTTGATTTATTCTGCCAGGTTCTTCAGTGCTGTTTCCTTCCCAGATCTGTTTGTGCTCTGCTAAGACAGACAGAAAACTGATCATAGGACTTGAATTTCCAGTCCAAATGTGATGCCCTTGACAAGGGGAATAGCAACAGTCAGTTTGCATTGATTTTGCCTGCAATTTTGAAAATAACTTGTGCATTTAGGCCAATACTGACTGTTTGACTTTGTCCACATCTATTTGTGGAAATGTGGCCTCTTGTGGACTTGCATTCTGCTTGGAGATCAGTGTCTCAAATACAACCATAATAATGTCTCCTATGAGATTGGTGAGAGCTGTGACTGTGAGAGGTGATAGGAAATCATTCCTGGAGTTGTAGTTCTTTTTGTTTATCTTCTGGGTGGAAAATGTGTCTGAATGCTGGTCCTGGTGTCAAACAGAAACAGGCTGTGGTGCACTTCTCAACTGTACAGCATTTCTCAGTATTCAAGACTGAGCCAAAAGTTTAAAATAAATACAAAAATAAAAATGAAGATGTCCTTTTCTCTCAAACCTGGATATTCACTTACAGAAATAATTATTTTTCTATTATAAATCTTTTGAGAAGAATTAATTATGAAAACACACAGACATGAAAGGGAGTTACTATTAAAATACAATTCTCAATTATTAGGTTGATGACAAGACTTTAGATCAAAAATTTGTGGTCGACAATTTGGAATTGCATTTGCATATGGTCTGATTAATTGATCTTTCTTGGGAATGAGTTTATGCAAATGTGCCTCCCTCCTCTACAAAGGGAGTGAAGGATCTGGGCTTTACAGTGGGGTGTTAGTATTTCAAAGAAGCACTAACACAGATCCCACTGGCAGCTGCTTCAAGCCTGGAAAAGGCTGATTTTTCTGAATGTCATCAAAGTCAGTGCTGTCTGCCTTGAAATCATGGGAAAGTTAGTTCAAGTCGAAACAATGCTCATCTTGGTTTCTTATGAGGTCAGTCAGGAACTCCTGTCAGAAATGAAGCTTTCACATTTCAGAAACTGTAGTGACAGGAATTCTTTCCTCCCCTCCAAAATGACCTGTGGACACAAGACAGAGGATGTTGGAAGTTTGCCAAATAAAACAGAGCATCACTATACAGCAAATTCAGACTTGTCACTTGTATTGATTTCCCTCTAGACTGGACTCTCTGGGTCCTGGCACGGGTCTACAGTGACATCCAAACAGCCTGGTGAGGGTTTGGGGATGTGAATAAATTTCAGGTCTGTGTGCACTGTAACAATAACTTGTGATCTGTGTTACTCAACATGAGATTTTAGACATTACTGCAGAAGCAACAATTCCTTCAACAATTTTCCTGGCAAGACATTCAAAATAAAGTAATTTGAGAATTAGGTGGCTAACCTTCCTCTTTAATGTATTCCAAACCTGTGTTTTTGTTTGCACTGGAATTGATACCTAGAATGAATCATCCCAGACTTCTGTTACAGGAGAGGCATTTGAAATTGTTTCTCAGCTTGAAGAACTGGATTTGTCATGGAACAGTAACATAGGTGGAAAACTATCACTGCTGACAAAAAAACTCCAGAAAGGATGCAAGTTAAAATGTCTGAAAATTACAGACTGTAACCTGACAGCAAAGGATGGAGAATCCCTTGGTATGTGTGTCTATCGAGCTGCACTGAGACTGGCTTAAAAAAATGGAACTTCTTTGACTTATCTAATGGCTGTATTGAGCTCAATATTGGTGGAAAGTTAATTTATTTCAAGGTCTGCATTGTAACAGTATTTACAACACAATGTGGGGATTTAATGTACTTTCTTCCAAGGAAAGTTGTTCTCTCTGACCATGTGAGGGAGTGTTGACAAGAACAATTAGATCTAAGCCACAGCCTGGCAGCCTCAGTGGTCCAGGGGTGCTGGACCCTTTGACACCTTGAGCAAAAGAGAGTGCCAGAATTTCCATCAATGATGGCTTAAAATTAAGCAGCTGAATATGCAGTTATCCATGGAATGGGAAAGAAGACCTGAGGGTCTGGAATTCAGGCTGAGCTGGCAACCACTGATCACTCCTCCCATCTGTCCTCCTACCACAGCTTAATCCTGTGTGGTCCTTTATCTGATTGTGTGTTTTAAAAGGTGTTTTCTCTGTAAAGAGAAGCCTTTGTGCCCTCATCTCCACTGCAGGAAGAGGCCCATATGTAACATACAATCCTATATATTTTCATTAGAAATTTTTCTTTCTCTCTGTATTTCTGCATTTTATTCCCCTGTATTTTTCTAACTGTCCTTGTAGGTTTTTTTAGTTTTTTCACCTATATTTTCATACAGGTTTTGCACTGGTTTTCTCAACTCCTATCCAGTCTTTATTTCACTGTATTTTTTAGGTAGAACAGGATCTTAGCAAGACTAAACCACAGGTACAGGCCGACCCAGCCCACCTTTCTATTTGTCATGTTGCTGTATTTTTCTAGGGTTCATCTGTGTGTGTTCCAGACAATTACCAATTCTGGTTTTCCTTGTTTTTTTTTTATTTTCCCAGCTGAATTTCTAAATGTGATCCCAAACCTTGAAGTATTAGATCTCTCTATCAACAAACACATCGGCTGCATCATGAAGGTTATTGCTCAGGATCTGAAAAATGTGCCAGGCTTGAAAGAGTTAAACTTGCACATGTGTGGATTAAAGCAAGACAGTCTCCAGGGCTTAGGTTAGACTTTATGTTCAGAAAGACTTTCATTCTGAATAAATTGTACATCTGAAAACCATTTAGGAGAGGCAATGAGGTGGGATTTTGCTGATGGTTTGGCAGCATTAATGGGCAGTCGTTATTTGCTGTTTGAGGATTGATAAAAGACTACAGAGGCTTTCAGCAGGAGTCACATTTATCTGCCCTGAGCTCAAGCATGTGAAAGCCAGTGGGGAGAGTCACCCTCCACACCATTTATCTGAGACAGATCTCAGAGCTGATTAGTGACTTCCTCTTTCCCCAGGCAGAGCATAGACCAGGACACAGACAGGCCGGCTCACTTTTAACAAGCTAATCCTACTCTCTGAGGGAAACCCAAATTCACCATTGTCACTTAAAGAGTGTCCAGTGAAGCCATATGCAATGGGTCTGTTATCTGTGTCTCTCCCTAGTGGATGGCTCATGGATAAGGCAATACAACTGGCATTAATTAGCATGTCCATCAGTAGTTTCTGCAAAAAGCTGAGGATTGAATGGATCTGGGGATGAGCTGGCCTCACCTTCACCTGCTCTGTCGGAGAAGAATGGAGCTGTATGGATGGGGAAGCTTTGCTGTATTACTGTATGTCTGCTGTGATTACACACTGAAGCTTAGTCTAAGAGCTTTGCCTGCAATACCTTGAGCAAGCTTTGACGTTGAGGTAAAGAAATGCCAAAGCTGTGACCTGGGCTGTTGTAGCAGCCAGTGACCAGCTTGCTCCCTTTCCCATTTCAGATACTGCTTTACAGCACCTTGCAGAGCTGAGGAAATTAGACATATCGTGTAACAAAGAGATTGGTGGTGGCTTTAAAGACTCAACAGCTCATTTGGCCAGCTTGAAAAACCTGGAAGTCCTTGATCTTCACCAATGCTGTGTCACAGAAGAGGACATGACCGTTTTGTGTAAGGACATGTTGAGAAAATCCACTAAGAATCCAGGTTTTCCCTTCTGAAAATATCTCAAAGATGTAAGGAATTCTGCCTGGCAGCATAGGTGATCTCAGTACTTTTTTCTTTAAGCAGTTCTGGAAGTGCAGTATGAGAATAGATTTCTGGGTCAATATGGAATGGTATTTTTTCTGAATCAAAGGAAATCTCAGAGTGTCTGATCCCACATGGGATTAAAGACCTGAATCCACCAGGATTCAGACCCACAGTGGGCATGTGGAAACTGCCTCCAATCACTGGTTTTTTGATAATCATTAATTTTGGAAATCCCATGGGACAGTTCTCCCACTGGTGTAAGTTGGGTGGACTCAAGGTGTGTATGTGCATGGAAATGAACCTGCCTAAAACTCTCTTGGTGAGCTACACACGAGTAGAGTGATTTTGGGAGACCTCACATTGCTGCTGCTGTGTGCTTTCTCCAGGTGGAATTGATCCAGCTGTAAACACTATTAGGAAGAAAAAGGCATTTCCTAATCAATTTGTGAGACAGTTTATTATCTGTGCATTATCTGTTTTTACTCTTAACAACAGCAACAACAAAAGCTCTTGACTCGAAGTCATATAGTGCCCATATCTTATTTTCCACAATAAAGATTATTTGAAAAGCATTGGGCAATATTCACTATTAGTAATAACAATAATGATTTATTTTTAATTTATTGAATAATAGAGAATAATAACAAAAGTGAATTTTCAGTTAGTGATGAAGACACTTGGAAATAACCCCCATCTCACTGAATGTTTAATTCCCTATTTCACTTACAAGATTTCCTAGAAACCATGTTCTGACAACCTTCCACACAGTATGGAATACCTAATTTCTTGAACATTCCTACTGAAAATGACAAGGCTATTTTTGGACTAAAACATTACTCACATGAATATGAGTGTAAACAACGTGGTCTTGACTTTTGGATTGATTTATAAAGAAAAGAAATTATGTTAGGCAAATGTAGAACTACACATTTGTTCTGGATTGGTGACTGTCTAATAAATATTTCATGTTTTCATAGCCCAGGTGATACCTTTACTCTCCAGTCTTCAAGAGCTGAATTTATCCTCGAATAAAAGTGTAGGAGTCTCATCTGATCCTCTTCTGGGCAGACTCAGGTTTTTACCAAAGCTAAAATCTGTGGCCATCAGCAATTGTGGTTTAGGGGAAGAGTCACTTTCATCACTAGGTAGGAATGTCCTTTAAAGTGTGTCTGTTCTCTGGGTATCCTTGTGGGACAAAGAACTTCATTCTCCTTTGGCTGAACTCCAAGGATTGTGGTTCCATTATCCCACAGGTCCCAAGGGAAAAAGCCTGTGGTCAGATCAGTTCCCCCATTGTATCTGACTGGATGAAGCCCTTTTAGTCCTTTGTCTGATAGTGAGCTTTTGTAGATTGCCTAATCTAGGAAGAGAAGGGAGAACATGATTTCATATTATGCTGTAATTATAGTTTGGATGTAACACTTCATTTGCAGTTCAGTGAAATAAAGTTTTGATTGTGTTTTTCACCTCACTACAGGTTAAAACTTCAGTAGAAACTTTCTGGGGTAGAGTTAAGTTTGGGGAAACAGAGGAAATGTCTGGAGGACTGGAAAAGATACTGCACAGCCATAAAGAAAGTCCAGCCTAACACAGAATATGTAAATTCAGCCTCTTTTGCCTACTTACTGCAAGTCTCAGTGGATTGATGGGTACACTGTGCCTTTGATGGGTGTTCCATGTGGCACATGAAATCCAAATACAGAGGGATCCCTCAGTTACTGTGCACTGAGTATGTATATTTTGTGCTGTTTGCTGGTAACATTAAACCTGTAGTAAGACTTGACTGCCTCCAGCAGAAGCAGTAGCAACCAAAACTGGTCTGAGGTCCCTGCAGGAAGAGTACTGTATTAATATCATTACAATTATGTAAGAGTGACACCATGGAAATCAGTGTTGTCAGAAGATACAGAGCATTTCATCTTATATAGTGAGTTCACAGCAAAAAATTGCTGTCTTTAAATTGATGTAAAATGGTTTAAAAGCAAGCTGTTAAATTAATTCCGTGGGACAAGGTCAAGCCAATAATATGAACAGAAAGGCAATAAACCCCTGCACAGATCCCTTCTATATTCTGTAGCCAGGCCCTTCTTATTCTCTTTTTTCTGACTTTTATTAGGATAAAAGAAGTCATTCTAAGCACAGCCTGTTAGGATCCTATTTACAGGTGAATTGCAGGTGAGGTGTCTGTTGAGGCCGTGTTGTTTTCTCTTAGTAAGCAGAAGTTGTTGGTCTTAATCTTTTCAGCTGAGGCTGCCCTTCACCTTCCTGAACTGGAGATATTAGACCTTTCTTGGAATAAGTGCGTTGGTGGGAACCTAAAGCTGCTTTTGGGAGCACTAAAGCTTGCAACGGAGATTCAAGTGTTAAGACTGAGCAGCTGTAACTTGGTGGCTGAAGATTTGGCACTTCTAAGTACGTATAACACGGTATTTACCAGCAGTCAAGGAGCCAGGGCATTTAGACCACAATTCAGAAGGGACTTGTTCCTTGGGCTGAGCACATTTTTGCATAAATCAAATGAAAATATGGAAAATACAGCAGTATTTTCCCAGAAAGGGCTGTCATTTTTCTGCAGATTGTGTGTCCTGTACATGTTCAGTGCACAAACTGAAAAGGATAAAATACAAAGAATCTTTTAGCACTTTTGTCTATTAATACAAAAACCCCATCACTTAGAAAATGCAGGATTTGCATCTGGTTTTTATATCAGATATTTAAAGCTCCCTCTGGGGAGTTTTATTTTGCTCATTTTCTGGTTTAAGGTTCAGTAAGTTATAGAAAATGTATGTGCTGACAGCCAGTAATACAGGCACTACCAGCTCTCAATTCTTTAGGTGTGTTCTGGAGTCAGACTACAGGGGGCAAAATAAAACAGAAATACATTCAACTACCTCTTAGCAGAGAAATACTGGAAACTGGGAACCTGATAAAGGAAAAAATTTTAGAATCCTTTGAAAAACCTGATAATTTTATACTCCTCTTTGTGATTCTGTGGGCCTGACTCAGGGGTTTGTGTGTCTGAGATTGGCAATACCTGTGTGACAACTACTAAGGCCATGGACTGTGAAATCTGGTGAGGTGAAACCTGAGTATTTTTGACTTTAACAAACATCACCTTTGATGGTGTCTCCTTTGCCAATCATATAAGGACCTCAGTTCCCTTTTGGGTATATTAAGCCCTCCCACAGTGAGAGGTTGCTATTGCAGTCATGCAACCTCATCTAGTTTTACTTTCCTCTTCCTAAATCTCCCTGTAAAGCCTGTCTGCCTATTTTAATTGGCACTTGATATAACTGCTTCCAACTGAGTCTGAGGTTTTCAGGGTGCCATACACTTTTAACTCAATAGTTGTGTTCCTTTTGAATTAGCTGTGTTTTTAGTGTTGTACACTCCTTCAGCTGTGGAAAAACAGTCTTTCTGAGATAAGCAGCAAGTGATTCTATGCTGCTGAGGAGTTAAATCTTGCTGTTTGACTGCTGAAAAGCCTTAAATAATGAGGTATTAAAATACTACTTTATGAAAAGCTTTCAAAGCAATTGCCAGGATTTATTAGTTGTGTTTGTGTCTGTCATCTCTTGCAGCATCACTGACACAGGATGGCCATCTCACCAGATTGCAGAAGCTGGATTTGAGTTATAATGATAACGTCTCTGAGGAAGGGTGGGCTGTTTTCTGTCAAGGTTTAGCAGTATCCAAGGAACTCTCGGAGCTGGATCTCAGCCTCCGCCCGTCGTCCTGCCGGGACTGTGGGCTGTGGTTCAGGGAGTTGTTGGCAGCACTGGCACAGCTCCCTGCCCTGGCAGAGCTGGGCATGCAGAGATGGGTCCTCTCAGAATCCCAGAGGAAACAACTGGAAAGCTTTAATCAAGACAACAACAGAAACATTCGTTTTGACTGTTGATGAAGGTTGAAGGTTTCTGGAAGGCATTTCACGAGCAGCACATGAACCAAGTATTACATGTCTCTGACATAGGAGACTGCACAGTCTTTAATAATCTCTTGAAATACTTTCACAGTTACAGAAAACTCTTATTTAACCTTTTGCATAATAGATCATTCAGTTTAATAACATATTCTGTCAGATTCTCTGGGCCATGCTTACACTACTATAGACACTTAATCTGCACGTAGTGAATTCTGCAGTGGCTCCTGCCCAGAGAGCAGTGCTGGATTCAGATGGACACACTGCAGGTTTGCCAGTGGAGGGACGTGGGTGGGATGTGTGTTAATGCAGGTGGGTGGGCAGTGTGAATGTGGTCTCAGAAAATGCCTTTAATGTGAAAATACTTGAAACCTCTATGTTTAAAATGTTAGTTTCTTCCCCCTCAAAACTTTTGCCACTTTGTGAATAAATTAAATCTATATGGGAGATTTGGGAATCATCCCAACAACTCAACATTATTTATAAGTCCAGTAAGAAGAATGTAGAAGAAGCTGTTCTGCCTCTGCCTCCATGTTGCCACCTCACAGTGTAGATGAGTCCTGTGTACAGAATTAGCAAAAAATCAAGGTAAGAAAGAATTGATCAGTGTCTTTGCAGGTCTCAGGGTCAAGGGAAATGTGTGGTACATTAAATCAGAGATATGTCCTGCTACCTTAGCAGGATTTTGGACACAGACCAATCCATAAGTGTTCTCAGTAAGGCTATGCAAAAATTTCAGGATACTTCAGGGATGCTCCTTCTCATCTTGAGCTGTTTCAGCCTTACCCAGACTGAGCTTTTGAAACAGGCCATTTTATGACATGCAGCACAAAACCAAACTTCCATATGAAAGAGTCTGATCTAGAGCATATGAAAGCCAGTGGGAGTCCCTGCAGTGTCTTCATGCTTCCTGTGTTAAGGATTCACCCATCAACCTTCATACCACCTTGTGTCATGGACAGTTATTATCCTTACCTTAGAGATGAAGGAAATAAGCAAAGTCTACTATTCCAAGCCATAGGGCAGGTCTTAGTGAGAGCCCAGCACTCTGCTCTTTGCTCAAGACTTGTTAGAAAAAGTACCAGTTTGGGATGTATAACCAGTTCCTTTTTAATGTGATAATTACTTTTTTTTCTTTTTATTGCGTTTGCTTATACAGAGCCAAATTCTGGCACAGTCACTCGTGTCATGGAGCATGTTAACCCACACGTGAGCTCCAAGACTGCAGTAGGATTATTCATCGGTAAGGTATTTTAGGAAGTAAAGATATTAGATCTGCCCACTGTGTGAGGAGTCTTAGAGAAATCCTGAGGCAGCTTGAGGGATAAAGTACTGCTCAATTAGCTCTGAGTATCTCTACATGCTGCAGCAATCTCCTGGAGGAGAGGCACAACAGGATCAGTCAGTGGCACTTTCCTAACTTCCTAAGGCCCATCTCAGCAGGTTCTCTCCTGCAGATGCTGATCAGTATTCACCTTTCAGTCCATGTGATCCTTCCAATGTCAGCTTTTGGCTGGTCAGAGCTATCACCAGGAGCTGGCAATGCTGTACTGTTGTCTATTGATCATTTAATCCATGATTTCATGTGAAAGTCTCCCTGGATTCAGTTCCACTTGAAAAGTGCACTTGGCTCCCCCAGCTCTGGGAAATGTGGGTTGAACTGGAGTGTCTTGGTCAGAGGCAGCAGGGAATTGCTGCAGTGTGGGATCAGTTATTTCCTACACAGATCCTCAGTCTTTGAAATGAAGCAGAGTCCCTGTTTCATACAGGGCTGATGAGAGATTTTCAAGCAGTGACTTAAGCCAGGACAGTTGTTCTAATGTGGAAGTACCATCACCTCTGTTTAACAGCAGCACACCAACATCTCTTAATCACTTGCCTTCCTGTGACTTTCCTCCTCAAATCTGCCCCTCATCCAACTGGGAAATTGATCCTTTATCTGTTCTATGAGAATCTCTCTTAATCATTCCTTTCCCACTTGAATCTCTCTCTCTAATTCATGTGTAATGTTCAGTATCTGCTGAAATCTTCCTGAGTGAACTGGACTTCATTATTAGGGTTTCTTTCTCTTTCATAGCTGGGTTCCTCATTCTCAACTTCAGAACACATTATGCAGCAAAATCTCCCCTTGCTGTTCCTGATCCCCTGCTCAGTCCTTTGCCCTCTCATGATTGTCATACCTATTGTACCACTATAAAGTTTTCATTACTTTTATCACCTCTACTAAATGTCCTATCTGCCAGTCTTCCCAGAAATCTCTTTCAGTGATTTCCTCTGAATTATCATTCTCTCTGTTCCTCTTTGCCTTCACTTTGAGTGAAAATAATTCATAAGACACCTCAAAACAATCAAAGCAGCCTCAGTTACCCAATGAAATGGAAAATTAGAATGGAGACGTCCCACTTTCCTGCAGTCCCAGCTCTCTCCTGCCAACAAGCATATTAATGAGATTTCAGTATCAATCAAGAGCCAAACAGAAATGAGATCCATACTCTGGGTGCAGATTCAGAGAGCACTCCCTGGAGATGCGACTCTAGGAAGAGCTGGTGTCACTGACCTGCCTTCACCACCTCCTTCAGGATGCAGAACCTTCCCTGAGGCAGCTCAGACCAGGGGATGGAGAGCAGGACTGCAGTTCTGACCAGCGAGTTAAACTAAATAAACAACTCTGCTCCCACCCACTCTGCATTTTGAACCTGCTCAGTGGTCAGTCCCACCCAGCTCTATGCTCTGTAAATGCTGCAGATAAAACTCTGGAGGGGGTTGAGGAGTAACTGAGCAAAATAGAATAAAAACTAGACAAGGACATTTGATGTCTGGGACAAACAGCTCTCTGTAAAGTGCTGTGGGAATACATGGTTGAATATAAATTTGGCATGCAAGAGTTACAGCAAGGAGTGTTTGTCGTGGCTCTTTTGAAGAACAAAGGTGTTGTGATGTGCCAGAACCAAAATCATGGCAGAATGTTGTGTCCTTCAGACTCACTGCTTTCATATGAGCCTGTCACACACACACAGAGTCACGGAGCCACCTCAGAGAAGGGCTGCACCACAGGATGTAACAGCTTGCAGTCATTCAAAATGCTGTAGCTGCAGATTGTCAAAACATCAGTGAACAGTTTTGCAAAAGTCTGGAGATACTTTCAAAACAGCTTTCTACACCTCTGTAAGGCAGGATGGGAGGATGGTAATGCAGGTTCTGGTACAAGTGTGTGTGTTCTGACTGCCTGGAATCCTGCTCTGTACTTCCAAACAAAGAACTAATCATTTCCGGAGGAAAAACTCATTAAATGACTGCTAGTAGGTGGGGCCACAGATAGTATTTCACTGTAAATATGTTTGTACCTCACTGACTGGAAAACAGGTTTCTAAGAATTTCAAGTAAAATACTTTGGGATTCAGAAGAAATAACACTTAATTGCACCAGATTCCTACAGGTTAGATTGATTTCCAGATTAGATTAATTTCCACCTAATCAACTGCCTTTATATTTTGAGATAACATGCATTCAGAATGAGACATCTCAAGATTCTTTCCAAGTCTGCCTAATTCATCTTGGGTTAATGTGGACAAAAGCACAAAACCAAACCTAAAAAAATAATTTGTTTTCATTGTAACACTCACTGATTCAAATGCTTTAATATTGCTTGTCTCCTGCTTGCTTATCTCTGCTCACATTTGTCCTTCTTGTAAAAGAAAAGAGCTCTGTGCAGTTTACTGCACAAATTTCATTTCTTTTTTTTCCCTTTTGATCCCTTTACAGGCTTCTGTTTTCCTCTCTTTTCTTTGTCTTTTTTTTTCCATTAGATTCTTAGGTGTCAAGGAAGGTTCAATCCCTTTTCTGGTTCATCAACCAAGACCACAAACTTTGGATCTGAAAAAGAGAGAAGAACATTTTGGTTACCTCGAGAAAAAGGCTAAAAGCAGAGTCATGTGGATGGATATTCATGATGCAAAAAGTCAGGAGCATTTTGGTCTCCAAAAAACCATTTTATTCTGGATTAGACTACATTGTTTGCAGCTGAGATAGACTGCCAGTAAGTAGTTCATGAAGAAATTATGGAATTCCAGAAAGACAGGAATACTTTAGGTTCAAAAGAATCAAAGACCGAGGACTTGCCTTTCCTTTCTTGTTGTCCTGTATTTTTTAATTCCATGTGACTCACTGATGATACAGACCAATGTTGTTTTGAAGAAAAAAACCAAAACAACAAAACAAACATAAAATCACATGAAAAATATGTATTGTTCAATGTGTTTGCACAATGGATCTGCAAGGATTTGCAGAAAATGTGTCCAGAGTGACTTGTAGGTTGTCCTGCAAAGTACCCGTTACTGAAAACACAGCTCTCTGTGGATGTTGGAGTGACCTTCTTAACACACTTACCTTTAAGTTTATGGCCTTTTTATTCCCTTTTTCCATACGTATTCCCAGGTGGCAGATGTCCCCTGATGGCACACTTCAGTCAGAGGGTCTATCACAGGGTTCTCATGCACAAGGACCAGCTCCAGCTCCACTTTGGTTGGGTACGATGCTTCTGCCACCCTCCCAATTCCCAAATTTTATCTTTTTCAGTTCCATTAAAATTATAGGATGAGCCCTGAGTGATGAACTGCATTCCTTCATTTCCTTCTCTCCCTCCTTCTTCCAAAATGTTTGCTGGTACCTGTGTCCTTAAGGCCCCAAACACAAGGCCTTGTATTTAGCACACAGTCTGAAAGCTGTTTGAGGAGATTGTAGTGTTTTCAAGTGGGTCAGTGAGCTGATGGCTCTGGGCAGGTACTGCAGACAGTTATTCTCCATATGCAGTTCTTTCAGATTCTGGAAAATATGTGTGCAGGAGGTTTAATAAGTAAAGGATTTTTCCTTAGCTCGATATATAATCCATGTACAGAGAATATTAGGAAGTGCACAAGTAGGGTTTATAAACTGTGAAATTGTTGGGATGGTCGTGAAACAGAGAGAAGCAACGTGAGTTTCAAACACTGATTTTTGCTATTATTTCTATTCTGACACCCCTGGCCTGTTGCTGCACCACGTACCTCAAGAGATGAGGAGGCCCTCCAATCCTGTATTTAGAAGCAGCTGAAATCCACAGAATTTCCATGTTGCAGCAGACCCTTCTATCGCTTCTGCCTGCATTTTACTGATGTCTTCTGGCAGACTTCTGCAATTAATTCCTGTATCTTGTCCCAGCTATAATCTCCCTAATGACTTCAGGAGAAAGACTTCCTCTGGAAAGATACTGAATTGGTTTTCAGACAAGCTAAGGCATTTAAAATCTGTCAGTTCGTTTACCTCCACAGGTATCTAGACACAGCCATTAAAAAGATACATTATGTCAATTAAAAAGTAATCTTTGAGATTTTGTTTTTAGGGAAAAAAATCTCCCAAGAAAATGCTGTGGAGTTGCATTATGGGTGATAGATGAACACAGAATATTCTGCTCATTAATGTCACATTATGTCTCACAGTATGGTGGAAATGTTGGCAAAGAAATCCATGTTGATTCCTCTGCTGGAAAGATTTCTTATGGGGTTAATTTTATTTCTTAGCAGAAACGTTAGTCTGCTTCTTCATTTCCTTTGTGTACACAGTGCAGAGGAGAGCAATTTAAATGAATAAAATCTGAAAATGAGTCTTTTGCATAAATTACTACTTTGGTAAATGTAACTTTCAAGAAGAAAATTGCACTGGTGAAAAATCCTTAGAAAAGAAGTGTTATGTTATATAAAAAGGAAGGTGAAGCCTGAGCCCTCAAATGAGGGTGTCCATGAATACTGTTAGCACAGCTTTAGAGTGTGTAATTGTTCATTATCAAACGAACAGCAAATACTAGTGGAGTTAAATGCATTAACAGTATCACATCCATTTTTAAATTGCCCTCTGCTCCGTTTGTGACATACTGATTCTATGCAAATGCAGCTCTTATTTTCCACAGGAAACAAAGATGCAAAAAACTGCAGGAGTCCCTCCAGTCAGTATTTCGTCTTTATGACTCAACACAAAGGTCAGTGTTTCCACATTTTTGCTGTTTATTCCCTGCCTGGACGCTGAGATGTCAGTGATAATGAGTAACCCCGGCTCAGGTGTGTGCCAGGTGGAACTGCCTTCTCCCTGGAGTAGGGAAAGGTGACACTTGGAATACCATTAAAGCAGTTTTTCCTCAGATCTGATATTCTGGTGCTGGTTAATCCAGTGAAGGACCCAGGCGCAGTGCAGAGTCTGGTGTTCCTCACAAAAACATGGGAAAGGGAAGGCCAGCACCAGAGGTGATGTGGAAACTCCTCCAGGCAGGTCAGGCTTTCCTTTCAGGTGGATTCCTCAAACCTGGGGGCATCCCGCGGGGCAGGTGGGCTCCATTCCTCCCGCACGGATCTGCCTCGGGCGGGTGGAGCCCACCCCGTCCTGCCTGCAGGGGCAGTGCTGGAGCCGCTGGGGGATTTATTTGCCGGGAAGGGCCAGCACAGGCACCTTTGGAGTAACAGCTGATGGTGTGACCACAGGCAGTTTTGCAAAGGCTCCTCGGAGGAGGGCAGAGCACCAAGTCCATACTCTGGGGGTGAAGTGACGAACCTCCCCTGCCCTTCCCGCAGGGTCCGAGCGCGGCTGGCACAGCTCGGCTCTGCACGGGGGGCTCCACCTGGCAACCCCCGCCCTCTCTCTGCTTGGAAACGGGCTCCGTTCCCAAACAGTCAGCCTGCTGACCAAATCCATCCGCCGTGGGCAGCGCTCGCCCGGGGCCGGTCACCACAGGTGGGACCCGGGCAGAGGGTGCGGGTGGTCGTGGCTCAGGTAATGCCCAGATCCTGTGCAGGGATCACTTCTCTGTCAGCTCAGCTCCTGTGCGGCAGCACATCAGAAACACACCCACCTACCCACGGGTTTTCCTTACGCTTTTCCTGCCTGTATCTGTCACCCCAGTGTTGCACACCAAGAGCTGTAACCCTTTGCAGCCCGACCCCGTTTCTGTTGTTAACGCAGCTCGCTCCTCCTGTTGCTACGGTGCCGTAACGGTGCAGTAACACTTTGTTTTGTCTGCCAGCAGGTCATGTCGGTTCCTCCAGATCTTCACCTGCACTATGTGCAGGCCTGCCAGAATGTGGGCCAGCCTGAAAACCCCTTCATTGCTCACGTGCTTCAAGAGGCTGATAACAATGATGAAATGTAAGGAAGTAACACACAGAGTGTTTCAGATGCTTCTGAAAGCCTTAAACAGGGTAGCAGGATGAGGAATTGAGCATTGAGAAAGTTCATGCAGTTTCAGGCTTAAGCACAAATCAAATTTAGCATTTACTGCTGAAGTTCTGGTTTGACTCATCTTGGCAGAAGTTTGTAGCTATATATCCTTTCTGGGCAGCTTTACAAGCAGTGAAAGCAAAAAAACGAGTGAAAAATGTACAGGATGGTGCCTTTCTGTCCCTTAAATAAGCCAAACCCAGTATCTAGCCATCCTAACTCCCTTCCTTTTGTCTTGCTCCCGTTTAAAAAGCCTCAGCTGCATTCAGTTAGATTCCAGCTAGTCATGCTTCCCTGAGCTGTCTCTGAATGCTGCCAAGCTATTAACCACCCAAATTCTCTCTCATTATGTGGCTAGGTAGAGCTTCCTCTGTGGATGCTGCTGGGGTCAAAGTTAATTTTCCTTGAGGGAAAAAAAATTGAGAAAATTAAGTGGTTTGTGTTAGGTTTTGATCCTGAGGGCAGGATAGAGTAAATAAAGGAAAGGGAGCATGTAAAAAGAAGATGATGAGGTAACCCCTGGGATAATCTTTATTTCCATCTGCCTTCTGCTCATCTTGCTTATTCCTGCTTGTTCCATATGCCAGCACGGTCTTGCAGATGTGCAGTGCCTTCAGAAAGGGACAGCTTGAATCACATCACCTGTCCTGGTGTTACCAAAGGTGCACAACCATGTGCAAGCACATCAGTGAGGACAGGCATGGGCACACCTCTTACCTGGAGAGACAACTCATTTCTCTGTGTCATATTATTTCTCCCTGTGTTCTTACATTTTGTGTTACTGCAGATCTACAAAAGGGATCACATTAAAAATAGCTGGAAATAATCACCCAGTGCCTGTGCAGAGAGTTACGGATGATGATCTTGTAGTTGTTGCCTCTGTCTTATGCCACACTCCATTTGTCAAAGGTAAGGTTTTTCTACGTGTGTTTGACATTCCTGTGCTAATATAAGAAAACTTGATCAGTCTTGATTTCAGCCTTAGTTCATCTTGGTTTCTTTTTGTTTAGAGATCAGTTAAATGTAGATATGCATCTGTCACATTCCTCATTTTTCATGTTTTTTAGGTTTGGATCTTGGTTATAATGTCCTGACTGATGTTGGAGCAAAGACCGTGGCAACATTTCTCCAGGTACCAAAGTGATGTTTATCTTTCAGCATCTTGTAATTTATTTGGCCATGGAAGTATTTTTATGTGTTGTGTTGGAGACAAGAATGCATTGGTTTGGCAAAATTCCATTAGTTTTGACTTTCACATTCCAATCCACCCTACCAGAATTTGATTGTATTCTCTGTGGAGATTTTTAATTTCTGATAGAAAGACATGGGATATTTGGCCAGAGTGTCCCAAGGAAAGAATGGTGGAATAAACTACAAGGCTTTGAGGCTTACAGTTCAATTCAAGAAAGGGAGTAATGGTTGTGTCAAGTGTGCCAGGCCCTTTGTTTTAGCTACTTTATCACCTGTATTATGTTTTTTGGTAGGCCTAAACATAGGAAGCTTTAATGATCCCTTTTTATTATTGTAAGTACTGGAATACAGATAGACAGTGGTGAGGTGTCACCTGGTCCCTGTGTTCCCAGAGCTTGGGGGGTGCCATTAAGTTCACAAAATGCCTGAAGTTCTGCCCCTGAGTTTGATCACCTGCCTCCTTTGGTCATGCTGAGCACACATCCTAAGTGGTTTCTGTACACCCCTTGAGGACCCCCATATGACAGGTTTTTATTCCTTTACCTCATTATCTGACATACTTTGGCATTTTTAAACTACTTCCAGTCAGGGGCTGCCTGAAATGCAGCCAAGGACAGAGTTTTATATGTGTATCTACTTTTTGAAAAATATAGGTGTTCTCTGGAATAAACTCTCATTGCTTCCTGCTCTGTTTGTTCCTAAGGAAAACTTCTCTCTGCAGTATCTGAACCTCATGTTTAATGACATTGGCACAAAAGGGGCAGAGCTGATAGCAGGAGCACTTTGTGTGAGTATTTGTCTGGGAGGTTTAGGCAGTGGCATCTCGTTGGATATTTCTGCTTTTGATGACCAGTACTGGCTGTCCTGCCAACATCAGAGCTGGCTGAAAGGGGCCTCTGTCTTTGCTCCATTCAGCATGTTGCTGTATCACAGGGATTGCCTATTTTCCCAAGGCAGACCTCAGAAATCAGATTTCACACAAGAGAAAGTTGCACTGTGCTGCCATTAACACTTAATTATCTATAAAAACAAAACTATGGCAGCTGTGTTTTTCTGTGTGAAAATGCCAAGCTACAGGATATATAATGCAATCAGTGTTTTCCATTCTTTTTGTCCCCAAAACATTGTGTTAAATTTGCTTGTACCTTGATGTCAATATTTGTCCTGATTCAAGACATCTGAGACGTGTTTTCAAAACTTTGCTTTACAGCAGTAGCATAAAAACAAGTTTGTTATTTTTAATGTGGTTTCCCAAGGAAATGAGCCTTGTGTGTAAGATTTGTTTTGTTTTTGAAAGGGAACTCATGTGAGCTCTTTCTTCCTCCTTCACAGTCTTTGAACCCTGAACTGATTTCAACTCAATCTGACAGGCCTCCAAAACACCGAGGCTGTTGTACAACACTGGGCTTGTACAATGCTTAGCAGGTTTCAAGCAACTTGATAACTTCACATCTTAGATGCCAATTTAAGTAGAAATATTTGCCTCGATTATTTTCATGGGAAATTTGTGAACTTGGGAGAAACAAAAGTTTTCAAATACTGGTGTTTTTATTGCAGACTGTCATGTGTTTGATGCCACCGAGAGGAGCCTGAGCCAACAGGCCAAGATATCACTTAGTTGTCTGCATTATCACTTAGACACAATTCTTCTCAAGGCTTGTTTTGTCTCTGTGTGACAACCAGTGAGTTTCACACACAAAAAGGACAGTGCTGTTTTCCAGGCCATTTTAAAGGATTTTTTTAATATATTTTATCTAGAGGAACCGAAGTCTTGTGCACCTGAAAATGACTGGAAACAAAATAGGAAACCAAGGTGGGCTGTTCTTTGCTTCAATGCTACAATTGAACTCATCCTTAGGGAAGTTGGATCTTGGAGACTGTGATCTGGTGAGCAAACCCAATAAAACTATCAGCAATGACATAAGTCTTTCAAGGGTATTACAAGGGTCCTGCAGAGCTTAATTAGAGGAGAATGCCATCTGTTGTCATTTATTTTACATTTTGTGACAGCCAGAGGTAACACAATATATAATATTGCAATGTGTGCTTGGAAAGACACATTGCATAAAGCACCTGGGAAGTCAGAACTGATGATATTTTAGAGCCACTCTGTCCCTGGGGATGTAAGTGCTTCTCTTTCACATTTTTTGAGGTTTGTTTCTGCTGCTCATTTCTGTTGTGCTAAGTTCTGTGTAATTCATGTTGAAGAATGGGCTTTTTACTCCCTGGATAATCCTTTCCTTCTGAAGTGTGCAGTGCTGTAACACCTGAAAGTCACCCATCCCATAGCTCTGTTGCTCCTACCAGACCTTGATCCATAAAGGACATAAACACAGGAGTGCTAAATTGAGTAGAAAAGCACCAAATTTCCTTTTGGATAACCTGCCTCCTCCTGGAGTGGGCACTGAGACTCCTTCACAGTGCACAGGGAAACTCAGGAGGTTGGAATGGCCTGTGGATCACTTTTAAAAAGCTGTATTTGTTTCCTGGAAATTCCGAATTTTCACCTAGACTAGAAGGGGGAATGCCCCTCAGGAATTGTGAAGGTGTTATGCATACATGAACAAGAAAAGTGTAGCCAGTGTAGGATTTATTCAAAAGCTTAGTATGTGTGTTCTTGGTAGGGAACTGATTGAGAGTTGGTTTAAAATTAAAGGGCTTTGGGTGTGGACCAGCCTAATTGGAAAGTAGCATAAATATAAATTAGTGAGCAAAGCAGAAGGAAATAAAAAAATCCAAATTGACCCATGTTCTAGACTCTCACTTCTCTGTACCACAGGATTCATAGTAAATATGAATTTACCTAGTGGATGAATGTCAGGATAACACACATAAGCTGATTTTGTTTCATAAATCAGGAAAACCAAAATAGAGGATAATTTTAATGGACATGTATCTTTGAGATCCATTATTCTTGCTTTTTATTTTGTGAGTTGTCGTTTGTACTACTTAGACTGATCTCACTCTACTATTCCATAGGCAGTTGGCATTGGTATTATCACAGAATCTGTTATGCATCTGTAAGCAGTTGCCTATTGGACTCCCATCTCTCCAGAGTACAGAAGGCAGAAATTATAGTCATCATAATTGGGCAACTTGATCTATATGCTGAACAAGTTTCTCTGAAGAGTTTATTTATTTTCATTTCCAGGGCCTGCAGTGCCTGGTAGCAATAGCCACAGCCCTGACTCGGAACAAATCACTCAGAGCAATAAACCTAAATAGTCCCTTACTTTACAGCCAAGAGGTATGTAAATGACGGGGCTGTCAGCTCAGAGAGTGGAGATAAGTCAGTGCTGATCTATTTATGGACATCTGAACTACACAGCTCCCTGGAGTTCCTTGCAAACTGAAGTAAATGGTTGCAGGAATATTCTTTCTTTTCTCTATATTCTCTCTTCTCCCAGGCACTCAGCAATAGGACAAGGGGGCACAGGCTCAAGCTCTGCCAGGGCAAATTTAAGTTGTATATCAGAAAAAATTCTTTACAGAGAGAGTGCTCAGGCATTGGAATGGCCTGCCCAGAGAGGGGGTGGATTCACCATCCTTGGAGGTTTTTAAACTGAGATTGGACGTGGCACTGAAAGCATAGATTAGCATGATGACAAAAGACTGTCAGTGTTAGCAAAGACTGGTTCAAACATTCAGTTTTTTAAAAGCAGATTTTTTTAAGAGCAATGACTGGGAGGAAAACTGATTAGATATAATAATTAAACATTGATGCTTCTATTTGCAGGGATGTAGCTAATACTGTAAATCTGCAAATATTTTTCTAATTTTTTTTCCATTTTCAGCTTCATCACAAGATGTTGTTTCATAAGGTTTTTTTACACAAGATACGAAACAGAACACTGCTGTGGACCAAATCTTCATGTTGGTTGTGTATCTTGCTTTTACTGAAGCAAGACCATATCTTATCTTAAAGTTCAGCCTAATAAAACTGAGTGTGTGTTTTTAGGAAGAGAGCACAGTCCATGTAGCTCGGATGTTGAAGGAAAACTCTTCTCTCCTGGAGCTGCACTTGAGCAAGCATGAAATGAAAAACTTTGGTGTAGAGCGACTGTGTGAGGCCCTGTATGAAAACTCCAGCCTGAGATACCTGGACCTTAGCTGGTAAAAGTGATTAAGTGACACATCTCTGACTAACATAAAAATTAATTTTCTTAGCGTCTTTTTTTGGTTTAAAATAAAATATGTGCATCTCTCTTTCAGTAATAGAATAACCTGTGATGGTGCGAAAGTTTTGGGAGAGCTACTAAAACACAACCAAACCCTGGTGATCCTGAATCTGAATGCAAACCGAATAGAGGATGTTGGAGCCTTGTACCTGAGCGAAGCCTTGTTGTTGCACAACAGGACTCTGCAGGCGTCAGTACTTGCACAGGTTTCCCAGAGACTGCAGGTTAACGAGCCACTTTGCAGTGGCAGAACTGGCATCAAAGCTCTGTGCTTTGATGTTGATCTAAACAGGAGAGTCAGGAAGTTGCAAATGTTTTGGTCTATTTTACCTTCTTGGGGGAAAGCAAAAATGTGAGTGAGAGATTGGGTGGGATTTCTTTGCCGAGCATAGGTGTCTGCTGCCATGTGAGGGGCCCCGAGACCTGTGGGGCATCCTGAGGTGCTGCAGGTGAGCCCCAGTTCTGCTCAACTCTCCCACAACTTTTACAGTCACTCCAAGAGGTGTGTGGGGAAGGCAATTAGATCTGTCAGTTCTTTCTGCACCTTTAAAGCGCAGGTCCCTGTGATGCACAGACCAAAACAAGAGCTGCAGGTCTTCAGAATTTTGAGATAATCAGATTCCACGCAGGGATAAGGCACTATATTTGTTGATTCTGATCTTCAACACTTAAGAAAATCCTCTATTTAAGTTTGCTTCCGGGTGAACCCAGAGGAGCTGTAATCTCTCCATCAGGGTGTCTTTCACAGCTGTGTTAAACCCGCTCCGGCAGGATGTAAAAGCTGATCAAAGGTGTTACCTGAAGCCATTAGTTTTAAGTAGCAGACTGAGGAGGTGGAGGCTGTGAGGTGCCTCCGAGAGCCTTCCAGGTTCACTAATGTAAAAATAACTGCCACTCCACAAAGATCAAAGCTTAGCCTGGATAAACGCCAAGGCTTGGGCATCAAGGCAGACTAGAGGTGAGACTTTGCCACCATGGAGCAAGTCACTGACACCGAGGAACTGAACAGAGAACAACCTGGGCTGCACGAGCCTTGAGAAACAGAACAAGCCCATAGTCCAACTGCCTTGGTCAGACTGAAAAGGATATTATATAGTAGGACTGACCTTGCTACAAATAAAGACTTGTACTACAAATTACATATAAAAGTTCAATATATATATATAATATATATATAAAATAAAATATACAGTAAGTATAAATCATAGTTAAACTCTTTAACTAAGAGATGGGAGTTTCATGGTTTGGCACACACATTGTGTAACTGTTTTCTCTGTTTGTCAGGTTGTCTGTAGTAAGCTGCAATATAAGTGGCAAAGGACTTACAGCTCTTTCAAATGCCATCAAATCAAACATGATCCTTTCCTATGTGTACATCTGGGGGAACAAATTTGATGAAGAGGCCTGTAGGGTAAGTGTTTGTTTCTGAACTCCTCTGAGAGGATTGGGTTTTGTTCTTACTTGTTTTTACCATTGCTGGGGAGGCTACAGCAATAGTGAACAAGACACCTGTTTAACTGTTTGGGTTTTTTAATAATTATAATATGGTGGTTCTGGATTGAGATTCAAGATCAGCATACTGAAGTGATTAATTACTCTCCCACTGTGTGTCATCTTCTAGAGCCTTCACTGCAGCCAGAAGGAAACATTACACGTCATACTCTGTTTTTATTTTCAGTCATTTTCAGAGCTGATTCAGACGGGTCGCCTGAAGCCTGACTGCACAGACGTGTCCCCATACAAGGTGGATGGGCGTGTTCAGCTGGCAGAGCTGTCCCACGGCCTCCAGAAGCACAACTACTGGGCCCCACGGCACCAGGTCGTGGCAGAGGGTGCTGCCAACACCAGCCTGGCAATTGCAGCTGTTTCGGAGTATTTGTGAGTGAGGCAGCAGCTCAGTGCACCCCACAGGCCTGAGCTTTTCCTATCTGTTTTCTAGTAATTATAGATTATATGTGTCAGACTCGCTGTTGTTTCTTGAGTTTAAAAGAAATCTGAAACTGCTTGAAATGGTATTAAGAGATAAAATATTGAACGAATTGCCTTAAAAATCAGTGCTAAATAATGCCCAGTCCATGGAGAGTCTATTACTATGAAAAAGTAGCACACTGGCAGAGCACACTGACAAAAGGTGATGCCCAGGATTGCTGGGCAGCAAATCAGACATGCTGCAGAGCCAGATTCCTGCTTGGAACCAAGAGCTTTGGGTAAATCAATTTGTTACCATTGTATTCCATATACTCTCTCCTTTTATTTAGTAATTGCATCATTTAAATCTTCTTCCCACAGTGACATTTTTAAACCAAGGTAAGTGAACTTAACATAGGCCACGGTCATGCTGGAACTTTAAAGGTAGTGAACCCAATTTAGTGGGATATACATGGAATTTTGATTTACTTGAAGCATGTACTTGTTTCTTGCACTACAAATGGAAACCACCACCAAACCTGGTGCCATTATTTCTTCCTCTCTCTTGAAAACTGTCTGAAAGTATTTCTATCATTATAGCCCTGTGGCAACTCCTATACATGAGTTAAGACAACATATGCACGTGATGGTAGTTAAACACTGTTTAATGGTTTGGATGAAGACTTTGTAGAGGTTTGGGAATGACTCAGTTTGGAACCTTTTTCCATTCACTCTGCTCATCTCTGCAGAACTGACTCGATTTATGCTCCTGAAGAGAAAAAGTCACCAAGCAGGGCAGAGGAATAATCCATGATTGTGTGTATGAGATCCAAGTATGAGGGGAAAAAGGCATGAAAGTAATTTCACCAAAACCAGCTGAGAAGCAGCGACATAACTGCTGCTGTTCTGACCCTGGATTGCCACAGTGGCAGAAACAAGGAGATGGAGACACCCCTTCCCCAGCTGAAATGACCAAGGCTGTTCTGAGAGCTGTTGTGTGTGGAGGTTTTTTGCTGTTGGTTGCTTTTTTCAGTCAGATTCTGTTGCTCCAAAAAGCACCTGTTATCACAGGAGGTAAGCCCAGAGCAGGTATGTTTGTTCTACACACCTGCACAGGGCCCTCCTAACCTGCAGCCACCGTGCTGAGCACAAAGTCCATGTGAACACCCTGTTTTAGAGAGGAGCTTATATTTTAACTATTGTTAAACAGGAAGGACAGAGCAATGAGAACTAAAGTCGAGGATAGACTGAACGTGGTTGGTTGAGAACAATCTGCACACTATGAACATTCCTTAGTTTTTAAATAAATAGATAAGCCTGTATTGGTATTTTTCTGAGTGTGGCTGCTCTGGGGCATTGCAGGTTACACTCTGATAGTCTGCTAAGAGCACTCTCAGTACTGGTAACAGAATTTCTTGCCAGAAAGATCACTAAAAGACTCAGATTAAGGTATTTTTTTCATTTGTCTTTCTTTCCTTTCTCTGGTATATGAAGTTCAGACTAATTTCACCAACCGAATTAGGCCTTAATTTACATGAATGACATTCATTAATCTGCTGTGCTAGTGGGGAACCAAATCTACCAATCAGTCCCAACTCTAACCAAGAACAGTATTTTATATTTAGTGATGTGGTTAAGATGGCAACAATATAATATGCAAAATGTATCAGGATAAATGGCATCTACTTTCAAAAGTGCTGGTGTCTGTTTGAAACACTTGCACTGTATCTGAACCCTTGTTTAGTAGCAAAATGCTCAGCCTGTAAGAGCACTCTGCATTATTGACAATACCCATAAAAACAGCTCATGTGTTACAGTTTACTTTGACATTCTTCTGTAAGAAAAGGCTGCTGAGTAATTCCCACTGAATTCTGTATAAACAGCTTCCTAAAATAATTATTTGTGCAAAACCTTATAATGCTGAAAGAGGACTATGCCAGAGGGTTTTAGTGCTTTTCTTTCTCTGAAAACCAAATCTTGACATCTTTTAAGAATTTATCTTGTGTTCTTTGGAATGAGAGTATTTATACAAGCTACAATTTTTTGCCATGTTCTAAGTTATTCTAGTAGCTAAGAATAACTTAGCTAAGCATAATCCTGCTCTGAAGACCATTTTTTCAGCTTTTAGAACTTGCAGTATTTTGCTGAAAGGCAGAATTATTGCCCCAGTTTTAAAGGGAAGGAAAATGACTGATCCAGCAGCGCAGTCACCTCAATGCCACCGTGTGCTCCAAGGGCCACCACAGTCCCTGTTCCAGGGTGCTGTGATGGGTTATGTGGGACTGTTCCCCTTTCAGTGCTGCCCCTTCTTGCAGTTATGAACAGGACACACAAAGTGAGGCCAAATTACAAAACAAGTTTATTAAAGTCTAACATAAAACACTTCAGGCTAAATATGTACAACCCCCTCCCTTTCCAGGGGATTATAAAATCGAGAGTTGAGGTATATACAAATAACAGAGGAAAAATTGTATATACAGGACAGATACTTTAAAAATAATTTAACCAAGAAAATCAGTTATTAGTCCTTATCTGAACTTAATTCTGCAAGGCTTATTGAGCCTGTATGGGATCACAGCCCTGAAATCCTTCACGTGGGACTTGTCCATACTTGAAAATTGCTTTGTAACAAGGATTTCAGAATGGTTGTCATGCTTTGTGCCCACTTACAGGCACAGGTTTGGAAGTAAATGTCATATAAGGAGTTATTCTCATTTAAGTATTTCCAAGCAGCCAATTCAGAGATTTCTAGATGCAGATAAGCTATTCAGGCAAAAACTTGCACCAGCTTCAGTACAAAATTGACTGAAACAACAGACAAATCATGTCATTTTCTCTGAATGACTGTTAAAATTCCTTCTTTCCTTTTGCAAGGAGACATCTGCCTAAAAAGCTTCCATGCTTTCCCATATGAATCCCTTACAGAAATGACCAGTACTGTTATAAGCCTTGTACCTCCAGAAGGAACCCAGAATCCTTAAGCCCAGGACTCAGATGTGCAGCTGATTTCCATGCATCTGTTGGCAAAAGGTACAGTCCAGACCTACAGCCTGAACACACCTACAAATATATTTATATATATATATTTATTTAAAATCTATATTCTAGTAAATGAATACAGTTTGTAGAGATCATACCTCAGCAGCTGAGATATCTTCATGAAAAAATGAGGCTAAAAATCAAGATTCTCAGATGGGGACTCAAGAGTGCAGGGCGCTAAATTATTGCTCCAAGACAAAACTACAAGCCTGTGTACTCTATTAAGAAAGGTTAAAATTGTTGTCTTGTAAAAAATAATGATTATCTTCTTGTCTATAAAGAAAACTAAATGACTAATAAAGCAAGTGTTACTGTTATAAGTATCTAAACAAATCCTGTATAAATCTAAGCACTGTATTTTTTAAAAAAGTCTGAAATCTAAGAATACAGTAACAAGCTATAATTTTAGAAATATAAAAACAGTCCAAACAAACATTGTTATGGAATGCATTTTCTATGTAGGAATGTAATTACTTTTTAGGTTTCTTTCTAGAGCTAGTACTCTCTCATGATCATTTATCCTGACATGTTTATCTTCAGCTCCTTTTCTCAGGTAAACAGCAGCATGTCATTACTTTGTCTTTCAAAGCTGTTTAAATATGCAAGTTATCAGTTGTATGGTGCTTTTTTTCTCAGTATTCATGACTAAGTCTATTCTATCCCAAGATTTCTGCTCTATTTTCAGAGAGAGAAAGTAAAAAGGAAGCTTAGGACAAGCTACACACAGTCAAGACCCCGATCTTTGGGGTTCTTCAGTCTTAAAGGGCAAGGCTAAGGAATCTCTGAGGGGCTACACCAACAACAGGAGCTAAAAGGGAAAAGAGGGGAGGAAAAGGAGAAATGCCAAAGAAACAGGAAAGAAAATACCAGAGAACTTCATCCTTTATCCTCTGCCAGTGTTACGAACATCAGCTGTTCATAATGTTGTGGGACAGAGAGACAAAGAAATGAGAGGTCAGGCAGGTCCAGCAATAATCAGCTCCAGTGGGCAGAGTGAGATTCCTGCATTCAGGATGTTCCCATTGGACATGGCTGTACTCCTGCTGTCTGTGGTAGACTTCAACAGCAAATTCACCATATATTAAAGCATAAAATATGATTTTTTAAAAGCATGTCATATACTAAGATGATCAACATAAAGAAGCAAAAGTTCTATTACTTTACAAATACAAACATGGAGGAAGAAGAAAAAAATAAATCTATAGTCATGCTCAGGAGTCAAGGGATCACTTGCAGAATATTTAAATGAAATCCTCCAAGAAATTTTTCATGAGTCTGTTTAATTAAGGTGCAGATTAATTATTAGTCCATGTAGAACAGGATCAGTTAAGAGGTATCTCCTATGCTCTTCTATTTATCAGTGTCTGGACACAAGGCATCAGTGGAAATAAATGCTAGCACCAAATTATAGCTTTAAATGCATTGTTGGTACAGTATGATCACTGTTTCATTACTACTTGATGATTACTGAAATAATGCTTACATTGTTAATGGCACAAACTGGCAAAATGGAGCAGGAAAGTACTCCTGTTGTCACCTCGTCTTTTATGACCCTACCAAGACACTAAAAATGCTCTTTAAACATGTCTGTTGCTGGTAATAAAACATCATTACATGGGCCTTGCTGGGTGCCAGGTTTGTGCAGTTATGGTGGACAAGTGACATGAGAGTCAAAGCAATACACAGAAACTTCAATTAGAACAAATCAGTCACACTCTAACAAAACCTTCCCTGGAAGAATACCAATCTGCTCTGTCATTCTTTAATGCCTCTTCATGTAGTGTTGTTATTTTCACAGTGAAGGGCAGGATTTATTTCCTCTTCTGTACCTCCTGTCTAGCACAAGAAGCAGCACTACAGTAAAAAAATGATTACAAAGCTCTGATTTATGCCTCACAAATTAAGTCACTGCATCTTTTTGTCTCATCTACAACATGCATGTCCCAGCTCTCCTTTTGTTGCTGTTTGTGCCAAACCCAGGGAGGTTCAGGGATGTGGAAAACAAATCTGGGACAAGAAAAGACAATGGTGGACTGACTTACATAAACAAACACAAAAAGGCAACCTGTTGGAAAGAAGACCCAGTAGTATCTATGCCCTTAGGACTCTCTGACTTGCCATGCTACAGAAAGAAATTAACCTTCCTTTACTTGTCAGGAAAATACACCCAAACCTTTCTTTCCCTCTGGTCAGGCTTCACCTGCAGATGGCACTTCTGGCAGCCTCAGCAAGTCTTTGCAAGCACCTCAGCAGAGCCCTGACCTACCTTCACCACGGACCATTCCAGCACCTTGGAATGCAGGCTTATTAGTATAGTCAAATTATGATCTTCCCTTGCACCTCTGGGTTAATAAACTATCAAATATGGCTTAAAATATCTGTTCTCAAATGACATTGTGACACATCAAATCAGCACAAACATGAAAGGAGATCTCCAAAATACATAAACATATTTAACAGAGAATTCTTAAGGCAGGTGTTGCTGGAAAGGAATTGTCTCCTGGAAATCAGTGTTAATTGCAAATAGAAGTTTGATTGTAGATTAGCACAACTCAGCACTGCACGATGGAAATGCCTTACAAGTGTCTTTACACAAAGGGCAAAAACAGAACAAGTCCAATTCAAAGAGGTGACTGTGTGATTATGTTCATGTTACCAAAGGTTTGCAGGGTCACTACCAAACTACCTCGATGGCTCTGCACTGCTCTGTCAGTACAACTGCTGCAGGAAAATAAACTGAGGTTCTGAATATCCAGCCACAGCAGACCTCAGCAATGTTTCTGATGAGGGGGACTGGCTCCCTGTCACGGGAAGCAGCATCTGATGGTCTTCAGTCCCAATGGGAAGAGGAAGTGCTAAAGACATCTCAGAGGGCTTCACATCTATGGACTCAGACAAAGGGCTTTTCTGGCTCTGAATGGATTCTTGTTCATTGAAAGAATTATCGAGTGCATTAGAATCAGGGGGAGTTTCAGGTCCTGAGGGAAAGAAAAAAACAAAAACCAAATGTTTAATAGCTCCTGTGCAAATTCCTTTTCAACTGACTGTCAAAGCCAACACTTGGTGTGTCACAGGCTGCCTGGACAGCTGGGATTTCAGTGGCTTCCATGTGCTGGAAAGCCAGAACAAGCTGTAAGTACAGTGTAAACACCAGCAATCGCATCTGCTGCTGCTCACAGTGTGACAACCAGAAGGATGATGCATTCCAACCTGATCTCTACTTGGTATAGTACAGAAGATAACAAATCCTTAACAGTGAACAAAGGGCTTTTGGAAAGAATGCAATTGTGAGTTTCCTCGAGATGTTCCATCCCAGAAAATCTCAAACCAGAGCCACAGTCAAGCATCCTCTTTTAACCGAGATAGTAATGTATCATTTGTCCATAAACGTCTTCAGGGGAACACATTTCTTAACTCCATTCCAGCCAGACACATTATAGATTTTATCGAGTCACTTGAGAAATTACCTTCTATTCCAAACTGAAATCTCTGTTAGTGGGCTCCTTGCTGCCTTCCTGAGTGCAGCCTGACACTGCTCTTGGATGTTTCTCTGATTAAACCACATGGGGTATCTGACCCTTCCCCTTTCACAGCAAGCTCCAAAGCCTGTTATTTCAGGGCAGGGGCACTGTTGTCTGCCCTCTGTCCCTCCACGAGAGCCTGGCCTGCCTTGGCAGCTCTCCCAGCTCACACTGTCTGGCTCTGCCGGGCTCTCTCCACACTTATTGCTGCTCTCCCATCACCACTGGGCCTTCCTGAAGTCAAATCTCCCTCTGCACATGGCTCTTCCTTTCTCATTCTCTCCTTCCCAATCAGATGGGCACAGACACCTATTATTCCTTTTTCCATGTGACAGAGGCAAGGGATTTATGATCAATACACAACGATGGACAGATGTCAAGGTGTAAAGAGTCAGTTTTGAACAAGGCTGGATAGCTGAACATCTCTAAAGCAGATGCTTTTGCCTCTATAGAGAGCTCCTAGCCAAAAATCTTTTATTTTCTAATTTTAGGATTGGATAAGCAAAGTTTTATTCAGCATTGTGGCAAAAGGAGCTGATGTGGTTTCTTAGCATTTCTTTG
Organism: Pithys albifrons albifrons; assembly: GCF_047495875.1. Lineage (NCBI taxonomy): Eukaryota > Metazoa > Chordata > Aves > Passeriformes > Thamnophilidae > Pithys > Pithys albifrons. Next base: position 22,697,608 of record NC_092468.1, read on the forward strand.
CACAAAGAACTCACCTGCATGAACTTTCGTTTTGTGCTTCTTCAGATTTTTTATATCTGTGTAAGAATTTCCACACATTTCACAGATAAATGGTCTTTCACCTAAAAAATATTGGTTTGGCAGTTACAACAATTTTGACTTTGAAAGAAAATACAGTAAGAGATGTAGCACAGTGGATTTCAACGTTGTATTTAAAATACAATTCTGTAACTCCTATTTTGTCTTTTTTTCTGTATTCAGAATTTTTTTTCCAGAATAATAGTATGAAATAAAGCAAGAAGGCCTAGACATTTTAAGTAAAGCCTTGCTCATACATCAACACCTACGCTGATGCACTGATATTACTCTGAAAAAGGCAATTAAAAAAAAATCATTTTTTTCTTTACATTATGTTAGCCCAGAGATATATAAATTAAGAAACTCTGCTGCTTTCACATACAGCCCAATACAGTGCATTTTAAAGGCAAAGGGTAAAGGTGGAATATAATTTATAGTGTAGGAAGCAGCTTGTCTGAAAACTGACCTGTATGGGACCGAAAATGTTTATTGAGCTCTCCAGAGGAAATAAAACTCTTTTCACAAATGCCACAGATATATGGCTTCTCTCCTAAAGGAAACACAAGGACTTTGTTATTTCAATGGATAAACCAGAATACACATAAAGAACAAATCAAATTAAAATAGTCTGTGATTCTGTGATTCAAAAGGAAGGTAATGTCCAATGGGAGAAAGAGCTCCCTAAACCGAAATCTCAGGGAAAAAACCAAGAGAAAGGAGCAGGATAAAAACTCCAGAGGTAAATTCCAGGTCATTACCCATCTCTAACCCCTCTGCAGGATCCAGTCCTCCCTTCCAGGCCTGTCTGGCACCGCAGCGCTCCCTCCCTCCCTCCCTCCCGGGTGCCTTCCATCTCTGGGATTTTGTGCCCCCTCACCTGTGTGTTTTCGGGAGTGGGTGATGAGGGAGCTGGAGACAGCAAAGGCCTTCCCACAGCTGTCACACACGTAGGGCTTCTCCCCGGTGTGGCGCCGGACGTGGTAGGTGAGCGTGCTGGCCTGGGCGAAGCGCTGCCCGCACCGGTCGCACACGTACGGCTTCTCCCCGCTGTGCTTCCTGCCGAACAACACCCCAGTCACCTCCAGCGGCAGCACCCACCCCAGGAACCTGCCTCAGCGAGCACTTTATCCCCAGAGCTCCTGCTCATGTTCTGTGATGTGTTACAGCAACTCCGAGTTGGTTTGTTTGCAGTTCTCTTGGAGCGCAACTCAGCCTGTTCACTCTGGGATCAGCACATCCATGATTTTCACAGCAGCTGAACTGGAATACAGGCCCTGCACATGTAACATGCACCTCGGGATCTCAGCATGCTTTGCACTATAGTGTAGTGAAAGACAAGATGATGATTCCTAACAAGGGAATATCATTCCTGCTCCTGCCAAAAGCTCCACACAGACAGCAGTGAGAACTGTCCTGTCACTTCCCACCACCACTCTCCTTTCTGGTGCTACAAGAAGTTTAAATCAAATCCTGCACCACTGCCATGAGGATACCAGTGCACAGGCTGCAACATTCACACAGCACAAACCTTCTCCCCAGTGGGCAAGTACATCCATGGAATTACTCTTAGGCACTGTGAGAGAAGTCCCATGAGAAAAGGAGCTGAAATGCCCAAATTACGTGAATGTATAACTCTTGCTGACACTGCAGTAAACGTTTGTTTCAATAAACTCAAGGACAAGCATTTGCAGGACCTCCCGCGTGCCCACCTGGCGTGAATCTTCAGGTTGCTCGAGGTTGCAAACTGCAGGTTACAGACATCACACTTGTAAGGCTTCTCCTCCCCGTGATGCATCCGGCTGTGGAACACCAGCTGGCACTTCTGAGCAAAGCCCTTGTCACACAGTTCACACTTGTATGGCTTCTCCCCTGGGGAAAAAGAACACTCTTGTGCTCTCTGTATTTACATAAGAAAGCTTTGTAATCCATGACCCGACCAAAGCTCAGGTGTCTGTTCTAATACTTCTTACAAATAACACCTTGGAACGTCCTGTAATCAGTCCACTGAAGTGGAATGTGCTCCGAACACAGAGGATAACAAGACTTACATTGTGTTTGGGGGGAAAAAAACCAGACAACAATGTTTTTAATAGTGCCACTTTCTCTACATTATTTTAACAATGCTGCTCCCACGTTTTCAGACTTTTTGCTGGTTACTTCTATTCATCATTCAAAATATTCAGGATGAACCAGTAAATCTGCCCAACAGCAACAAGTCTTCAACGTGCAGTCTAGTGCTCACTAATCTCTTGTTAAGAGTCTGCTGCAGAATGCAGGTACTTCTCTGACTACTCATGTTCTCTTAGCGCTGAACAGTCTCCTGTAAGGGCTTGTGCAACTCTGCAGTCCTCAATGACAGTAAAAAAATGCATTTCTCTGCAATTCCGTGGCAGGGCACAATCAAACCACAAACTCAACAATTCCTAAGTATATTGTGTACATAAAACCATAAAAATTAAAAGTATTACACATCTAACGTGCCATCTAACAATGACCATGGAATTCCCTACCTACTCATGCAAGAATTCCAAGGACAATACCCTCAGAAGTACAAGGTACAGCTGACATTCCTACCAGTGCCATCCCTGAATTCTGCTCACAGGCAGGCTCCAGCAGTTTGCTGTTCATCATCTTTTTAAGTCAGACACGTTGTTTTAAAACACTTGAGTGTTTCTAACTGATTTCTCTTCGATGCTTGATATGACACAAACTCCTGGTAATGTTACTGAATGCACCACCACACATTCCAGCTGTCTGTTTTACTGATAAAATCCCAAATGCTGTTGTAGCCAAGTTCTCTAACTGTTTTTGAAGACTCTATCGGACAAATTCTTTGCCACAAGACTGCAATTTCCCCCCTCTTTTGTTCTCAAACATATATTATGATTTGAAGTTTATAAAAAAACCCACCAGAAATTCTGGTATCAAATACAGCAAGTTTTTCATGCTCTGCTGACAGTTTTTGGCACTCCATCTCTCTAGAGAGCTAAAGAACAGCCAGCTTTTCTGAGTCTCTCCAGTAATCAAGGTGCTCAGACTAATAAAGTCCTCTCTACCTTCTAAAAGTAGAAACTATGATTTTGTACTGAAAAATGCTGAAACATTTCATGCTACCAGGATATCAGTACCAGCAACAAACAAAATTTAAAGAGGAAGAAATCAGAAAGCAAAGATCTTTCTAGTCCTGCATTCAGAGGCTGTGTGTGATTCCAGGTCTCCACAGCCCACGGCTTACCTGTGTGAGTTCTTACATGTGTTTTCAGCTGATTGCACTGGGTGAATGCCTTCCCACACAGCTGACACACGTAGGGCTTCACCCCTTTGTGTATCCTCATGTGCCGACGGAGGCTGCTCGCCTCGGAGAACACTTTCCCACAGGTGTTGCACACCGGCTTGGCTTTGGAGTACTTCTGGTCCAGCTCCTCTCCCGAGCTCTCCAGCTGGTAAGAGCCCTTGTCGCTGGCTATGTTGGACATGCAGTGCTCCTTCAGGGCACAGCTCTGCTGAGGCTTTCCCCGTTTCTGTTTGGCTGCCATGGTCTGAGCCAGGATCTCCTGCGCAGCCAGCGTCTCGCTCTCCACCACAGCCCCCAGCTGCAGCTCCGAGTTGTCGCTGCCCTGGGCAGCCTGCTCTGTTATCTGCGTGGCCAGTTTGTTTGCATCTAAAAACATCTCGATGGACGTGTTCTCAGCCACATCGTTCTGATACTGGAGGGATTTATTCTCCAGGCTTTTGGGGGGGCTGAAATTCTTCTTCCGCTTTTTGGGTTGAGGCGATTTCTTCTCCGAAGCTGCTTTCTTTGCCAGGGGATGCACCAGCTCTGCAGCAGCAGCATCTGCTTTCTCCCGATTATTGTAATCTCGGAGAGTCAGAAGGCAGGTCTGCTGATTCATTTCAACGTTCCCAGTGATACTGGATATCTCTGTTGAAGAGGGATTAGCAATAAAAGCAAAGTCCTCCATCTTGATCTTGCATTTAGTGACCACTTCTTCTACTTTGAGATAGTCGGCAGCCTGGTGAATCTCTTTAACATTCCAGCTGCAAGGAAACAAGACTTGGGTGAAACATTCTGGACAAAGCAAACATTTGTTCTGCACCAACTTTATCACACAGGGACACAGAGCTGCAGAAAAGTTACACTGTCAGAAAATGTACCTTGGAGACCTCACAGCAAGGTCTAATCTCTCAGTGCTGTAGTGCCACAGGGCACTAGAATGTCAACTACTCCTAAGCTGAAGGTCATTGTCTGGTGGGGTCTGCACACCCTCAGACTGAGGAATTTATTCCCATTACATGCCTCTGTAGAATTTTAAGTTAAAAGTCAACTTACCTTGTAAGATGGTGATGCCAGACATGGGCCTGTTGGTCCCAAAAGCTCAGACATCACAGCACAAAGGGATAAAAATACATAAATTACCATTCCATAATCCTCCTGGCAAAAGTGTCAGGTAATTTACAGGCAGCACATTTATCTCGGCACCTCTGCAAGACTCATAATAATCTTGTTTTATCAAACAATTTGCAAAGAGTCTTAATTCTGAATCAGCTGCACACAGACACCAAGGAAGTCCTCATTTCAACCACTACACTATTTTTCAGTTCTTACAACACAGAACTTGATGGTTTAGAAAAAATTGATCTGGAGAAGGTGCCAGCATGTACCACCAATGCATTTATGGATTTAGAGCACTTTAAAAAGATAGTAATGGTAAACAACGTAATCTATGACACAGCAAATGCAACTGAACAATAAGTAACTTGCACAATTACCCTCTGTACGTGAATACAACTGTTTCAGTATCTTGTACCATATGAGCAGTGGGTTCAAAAATCCAGAAACTCTCCTGCTGCAGTCCCAGACATCAGGAACACTGAACCCTTTTGCTCACATGTTACAGTCGAAGCACCAGCTCTGCTGCTTGTAATGCTTGTAGCTAATTGAAAAAAACACCCTGCACCTGGACTTAAATTATCAAATATGAGTTTTCCCAGTTCAGTAGGGCTTTTTTAAGGGGTTTTACACCTGCATTTGACACCAGACATTGAAAAAGAAGGAAAAATCCTGGACTAGGTACTTCTAAGTAGCCACTTCTAAGTTCCCTCATGAGGGATGATCTCTTGCTGACAGAAAAGCGCTGAAAAAATCCTCGCTGTACATGATGTACAGAACAAGCACAAAATCAATGCAGTATTGGGGGGAAACACTTCTCTGTGACTCCTTTTAGGCACTGTAATGTAAGACTTTAACAGACCAAGCAAATTCTAACCAATGTGATCTTTTAAAATCGTCATCCATTCCTCAGACTGTAATCTCTACCACATACAGTTTCTGTGTGATTTTGAAGAAACAACTACTGTAATTCACCTCCAGAAACAACACACTTGTCCTTCCCTCTCCTGGTAATCACACAGGATGTTTAATCCCTGCCAACACAGACAGAGAGGGGGACTGGAAATTATCAATCAGTGAAATATCAGACAACACTTGTTCTGGCACTGCTGTGTCATCTGGTATTTTAAAGCACGCCCATAGATGAACTCCAAGCTATTAATATGTATCATATCCGCTGCTATTGGTTCCTCCAGAACTCAGGAAGAATCCAGTTCTGTCTTGCCACAAAGTTTATTTCCCCATTCTCTTCCCCGCCCCCCACCCCCTTCCCGTGCACTTTAATAGCATAAAATACCTGTCAAGGTTTAAGTTTCCCGTATAAATAAACTCCAGGAGCTTTTGGAATCCATCAGCTTTCACGTGAGTCTGATCCAAGACAACATTATTGTCAGACGTGTCTCTGTAGAAGGCCCCGAAGTACTCGCTGAAGGAGGCGAGCACGTTCCTGTGTGCTTTGAACTGGCAGTCGCCGATGACCACGGTGCAGTCGCAGAGGAATCCCGCCTCCCGCTGCTTGTTCAGCCTCTCCAGCAGGTGCTCACAGTGATGGGAATACTGCATTTTGACAACGCGCTGCAGCCGCTTTGTTCTGACCTGCGACAGCCAGGAAGAAGTAAAAAATTTACGTGCGCGATTTCACGTTGTTTTGCCGCTAACAGAGTTAATGGTCACGAAGCAGTCGCTGTCGCGATGCCGAGGGCAGTCGGGCAGGACCCGCCGGGCTCGGCCGGGCCGGGCTCAGCGCCGGGGCTGTCACGCCGTGTGGGCCCGGGCTGCGACCCCCGGTCCGGCCCCGCGTCCGGCGGGCACGGCGCGGTCACCGGGCGGTCACCGGGCCCGGTCCTGGGCCGTCTCAGCCCCCGCACTGCCCCGGCCCGGCCCCGCCAACGAGCGGGACGGAGCCCGCAGAGCCCTCCCCGGCCCGGCCGTGCCACCCGCGCTGTGCCCCCAGCGCTGTCCCCTCCTGTCCCCGCACTGTCCCCTCCTGTCCCCGCGCACCTGCGGAGGGCCGCGCAGGCAGCGCCGCGCTCAGGCCGCCATGTCCCGCTGACGCCGCCGCCGCTTCCGGGACGCGAGTTCCGGCCCCGCGCCGGGGGAGGACCCGGGAGGGAAACGAGGAATGGAACGGGGAATAAACCCGGGACGATTCTCCCCCTGCGCCGCGCGGCTTTAGTTAAAATAACTGGGGTGAAAGGGGTTTAAGAACGCAGAGCGACCCTTGGGGAAGAAAAAAAAAACCGCCGCCTCGGCGGGTGTTTCCGCCCGGTTTCGAACCGGGGACCTTTCGCGTGTTAGGCGAACGTGATAACCACTACACTACGGAAACGCCGCTGGTCGGCGGTTTTCCCGGTTATCCCCTTAATCCAGGCCCATCCCGTCCGGCTCCGCTGTCTCCACCGTGGCCTCTACGTCTCGTCTTGCCCCGCGCGGTATCCAAAGCACCGGGATCGGCGGGACCCGCATCTCAAGGGACTGGGATCGGCCATGGACCTCCATCCCAAAGGACGGTCATCGGTGGGACCTGCATCCCGAGGGACAGGGATCAGCCATGGACCTGCATCCCAAGGGACAGGCATCGGCCCAGGACCCGCATCCCAAGGGACGGGCATCGGCCCAGGACCTGCATCCCAAGGGACGGGTATCGGCGGGACCTGCATCCCAAGGGACCCGCCAAGCTCCCCACGCGGACCCGCAGCCTTCCCCGCCTCCCGTCCCCTCTGTCCCCGCAGTGCCTGCACCAAGCACTGAAATGCCTGATCTTGGAAGAGCTACAGAGAAGAACTTGGGTTTGCCAACCTTTGCAAAAAAGGGAAACGCAACTCCAGCCGGTGGGAGGAGAAGTAATAAGAGCCGGGGGAAATGAAATAGGAAAGGCTCCAGAAAAAAAGAGTGACAGGGAAGGGAGAAGGGAAGCAAAAGACAGCTGGGAGCAAGCAGCGACAATGTTCTGTTGAGTTTGGCAGTGGCATCTGCAAGATTTCTTAACGCTCCTGCTGTCATCCCGCAGAGGTTTCTAATGGCTGCAAGGATGTGTGTGTAAAGAGGTGACCAAATTAGCATCCTTTTCGTGCTTGTAACATCTCCCAGTTCCATGTGGAAAAACACTTCTGGGAATCCACTTCTGCACAACGGTTGCAGCTACTTCTCCGTCCATCCCCCATGTCGCCCACACAGATATAACACAGTAACATAAAATAATAACACAGTAACATAATTGCACCCGTTTTGTTCCCTCAAGATCTACAGCAGTCCCTGAAGATTTAATAACTGTAAATAAACTAATAAAAATACAAATTAACTAATGTATATGTATTACTATTGATATAATATTTTCAGCCACAGCTTGATAACCAGGAGGAGGGTCCTGTTTAGGTCACATGCTGTAACCTTCTCTGAGGAGCTGAATAGTTGCTGAGTTGCTTGGATTGTGAACAGATCAAACACATTTTCAGTATTTTTTTCAAAACAAAACACATAATTTAGATATACACATTCCAATGTCCTTTACCTGTGACATCCCCTGAGTACCTTGACCAAAGTGAGATGCTGCTGTTGCCATGGAGTCTGGGGTGGAAAAATACTTGTCCAATACCACTGTAGTTTGATTCCTCTAGGTATCCAAAAAAATGTGGGATAGTCACATTCTGGGGAGATGGGAGGTTGTGGGGAAGAAATGGCTCCACTCCAATTCTACTGTGAATGAATCACATCATGTTGACATAAGGATTTACTTCCACTCCAGTCTCTTCTGGTGTTTCTGGTGGCCTCTTCCCTGGAATTAAGTTGAATGCATGGTCCCAGGAGGTGCTGGGCTGAAAGTCAAAGCTCCTTCTAATAGGAAGCTTTCAGTGTGGACAGAAGGCTTCTTGCTTCTCTGGGTGCCTCCCAGGCAATGCAGATTACTGTGACAGAGTACAGTGAGGCTGAGCCTAACACAGGGCACACAAAATGTTTCTAAAATACATGTGATTTAATAGCAGATTTTACTTAACATTTAATGAAAAAGAACCTGAGATTAGTTACTTGGAAGCAAGATTCTAGGGAGAACACCAATAAAAATGGTCTGTTTATTCCTAGTTAGTCCATGAATACATCTTTCTGAATAGGTGTAAAATACTTTTTTTTGAGAGGCTCCTTACGAAAATGACACTGTACAGCACATGTAGCACTAAAGTGGGGAAGAACAAGAGCTCTACACTACTGCTTTACACTCTGCTGTACCTGCACAACTGCACTGCCTGGGAATGCCTTGCTTTTCCACAGAAATCTCGGTGTCAAAAAGGAAACACACAAAAGCCTCTCTGAGGAACATGATGCAGCAGGGGTGGTGCAGCTGGTGTCCCAGGTGAGTGCTCCAGGGAGCAGGTACTGCAGGGCTCATCCACCTGGTACAGGGTGGTCATGGCAGAGGGAAATAAATGCCCTCATCCAGTAGAGTATGGGGGGCTGTCACAGCGCTGCTTTGGGGGAAGAAGGTGGGATCTGGGCCTGGTGCCTCATCCAGGGGTCCTTCACTGGGGGGGGCAGGACCTGAATGTGGGCCTGTGCCCCTAAGTCCAGCCCCCAGGCAGCAAGTCATGGCCCTAAACCCCAGACACCAGACCCCAAATCTTGGTACCAGGACCCCACATCCCTGGCACCACCAGCTTAATGCAGGCACCAGCCTTCAAACCCCAGGTACCAGCTCCCAAGTCCTGGTAGCAGCCCCCAAATACTGGCACCAGCTCCCAAACTACAGGTACCAGTTCCCAAATCCTGGCATCAGCCTCAAAACCCCAGGCACCAGCTCCCAAATGCTGCCAACAGTCTCTAAACCCCAGGTACCAGTCCCCCCGTCCTGGCACCAGACCCCAAATCCCGCCCCAAGCCGCAGGCCTGCTCCGGGTCGCGGATGCCTTTCGCAGCTCCAGGCCCCAGTTTCCTATTCCCAGATCCCGATCCCGGCGGCGGCGCAGGGCGAGCGCGCTCCCGGCCCGGGCGCGCTCCCGCGAGCACGCGGCGCGTTCCAAACTCCCGCCACTCTGCTCGCCCCGCCCCCTGCCCCCTCCTCACCCAATGGCGACGGGGGAGCGCGTTCCTCCGGCCAATGGGGACGCGATGGGCGTGGCCTCGACGCTTTAAGAGGCTGCGCGCGGCGCTCCGCGCCGCGTGTCGCGTGGGGAGCGCCCTTGCTCACTAACCCTAATGGCGCCCGCGCTCCCAGCGCCCGCCCGCTGTTTTTTTCGCTGACTTTCAGAGGGCGAGGGGAGCGGCCCGGGGGGTGGGAGGGGAGAGGGGACGGGGTCCGGCAGTAAAAAACGTCAGCGAGGGAGCTCCCCACTGCGGCGCACCCTGGGGTCCCCGTCCCGCAGCCCGGGGCGCTCCCGCCGCCGTGTGGAGGCCGCGGTCGGCCGGCCCAGCGCCACTGCCGCCGCGAAGAGCTCGTCTCTGTCAGCCTCGGTGGCGGCCCCCCCTGCCCCGGGCAGCCGCGGGGCCCCAGCAGAGCAAAACGGGAGCGGCGCCTCCGCGGCTCCCTCCGCCGTGGGATGCGCGGCCGGCGTCTCCCCCGACACCCCCTCAGCCCCCCATTCCCGCCCCAGGGGTCCGCACGCCGCGGGCGGGGGCTCCAAGCGGTCCCCCCGGCTCTGCCGGGGACCCCGAAGGGAGCACCCCCCGCCTCGGTGCCCACCGGGCTCGCTGTGAGCCCCTCGGCCCGGACGGGGGCGGGATGAGCCGCGGGGCCGAATCTGGGCAGGGAGCCCCGCGGCGGTGGAAGCTCGGGAATGCCGAAATATGCACATCGAGTTTAGGAAACGTTGAGTTCTAGGAGCACAGGGCTGAATTTGCGGAACCGCGCGAGACTGAGCACGGAGAGCTGGGGACAAATATTTCCCTGAGGTGTGGAACAGAGATTGTGAGAGGAAGGTGTTGCAGCTTGTCCCCATTCCTCTCCCTGGGCCCTGGCACTGCCATGAAGAGAACCTGCCTGTGGTGTGCCAGGCAGAGCACCGAACTTGCCTGCGGGGTGCCAGGCAGAGCACAAAACCTGCCCATTGTGTGACAAGCAGAGCACAAAACTTGCCCATGATGTGCCAGGCAGAGCACCAAACATGCCCGTGGTGTGCGGAGCCACAGCACCGTCTGCCTGAGGAAGGAGTGCCCAAAGCCCATCCCATGCCATCACCATCACGGGAACAGGCTGTTCAGTTGCCTATGCTGGTGGCTCTGACCACAGGCCCCAACTTCCTCGATGTTTCTGCATCACCCATTTGCAGAAGGTCCACTGGAGCACGTGTGGGACCGGTGCGATGGAGCCGAGGGTGCCCCGCCGCCCCATCGTGGATCTCAGCAGGGAACAGGCATGGCCCTACAAAGGGCTTGGGCATCACTCTGCTCACATTTGCCAACCCTTCCATAATTTCCCGAGTGTTTGACCAGTGCCATCTTGTGGCCTCCTTTCCTTTGCATTAAGGATGGGAGTGAACTTGGGTACTCAGTTTTGTGATTCTGTTTGAAAGAAACCTTCTGCTGCCAGCATAAATAGAAATGGGAGAGACTGACCCACACAGTTGAAGATGTGTCGGTCCTTTCTGGTCGTGGAGTCTGAATGTTGCTCAATTAACCACATCCAGCTAAAACTAGCACAGGCTCTGCCACTGGTAATGTTCTTTCTTGGTTCAAACGACTGTGTTTTCACTGTTTAGTTTGTTTCCAAGCAACACCTTTCACTTAGCATCAAATACTTCAGTTCAGACTCAAGGCCAAGCATGCAAAGCCAAGATACTTCGTGTGCTTACTACATGACATTTTTCAAAGGAAACTCACTTTGTCTTACAATTGTATCGCTGAGAAAAGTCGTCTCCTAAATATATCTGGGTTTGTGTTATTTACAGGATTTTTTTCTGCTGTCACTTCTGAAAGAGGCAATAAGATTAAACTCGCAAGTTTCTGCATGCATGAAAAAGTATGTGCTCTGCAGATCCACATGTCAGAGTAAAAATGCTAAGAAACTGAGAACTTGGTCTACTTTTGTTTCTATTTATTTATGGAAGCAAGGAAAACTGTGCAGTGTGGGATTGTGGCACAGACTACAACAAATGGAACTGTTACTACTGTTTCTGAACAGTCTGCAGGTGCCCACCTGGCCCCAGTGAAACAGTGAAAGGTGCTACTATGGCTTTTTAGGAATGAAAACAGAAGCCCTCAGCGATTTCTCCCCTGAAGAGTTTAAAACCACTGGCAATTTTGTCAAAGGAATTGTATTCAGTGTCTCTCCTCGAAGCAGAGCTCACCTGGCAGCGAGCAGTAGTTACCTGTGAGAGGGAGCAGCTCCACCTCGGTGCCAAGCTTGAATCGCGTGGCATTAAGTCGATTTTCTTCCCTCAGAGTGTAAGTGCTCTTCTTAATATCTCCAGATTTTTATTTTTGTTTCTGAGTCTCATAGTTCGTTTAAAGCTTGTGTGCGCTGAGAAGGTTATGATCAGTTCTAGCTGTGACACAAAGGGGTACAGAGGGAGGTGATGATGTTTGGGAGAAAAGCAGCTCTTGTTCTCTGTAGTTGTGGGAGCATATTATTGAGGTTCATACTCTGGGCTGCCACTCAGCTGGTTTGGGATTTAGGGTTGCACATCCTTGGTGGCTTGCTGAGTGCCAAATGCTCAGGAATTAACACCCAAGTCATCAGGAGGTTCTGTAGGAGATGTTTAGACAATGAGCTGTGAAGGATGGCATGTCTAAGGTGTTATCCCTGCTCCAGGTCAGTCACACATCTGCTGTATAACGTTTGGTACATGGACAGTGCTCTGGCCAAAGGTGATACAGCCCTGTCTGAAACCCCAGCAGCATGAAATGGCCTCACTGCACTCATATGTGCCAGGAGTGGTCATCTTTTAGTGTGCTGTTTCTATACACTCCAGAGTTTTCTGTCCCTGTGGGAAATTGCTTCTCTTCTGTGGAGAACCTAGAAAAAAAATCAGCACAACATGGATGAAATCCCTTGGGAGATCCCACAGAATTGACAGCATAGGAGGAGGGGTAACATTACCCTGCTTGTTCAAACAGCCAACTTCTTCTGAGGGTGTTTGAGGAGCTGACAGATTTGGGGCTCCTGAAGGGACAACCATAACTCCCCCACTACCACATTTTCAAGTGCCCACTTTTAAGCACAGAATCCCAGCCAGGGATGGATGGTTCCAGCTGTGGTGCTGTGTTCCATGCAGGGTCCTGAGCTGTGTTCCACTCCTGGCTCTGCCTTGGCCTCTGCCTTCAGTCACCTCTCAGTCATTACCCTCTTCCACCCTCTGAACAACTTGCTGGATGGAAAAGCAGCGGGATTTTATCTTACATTGCTTTCATTACTCTGTGTCCAGTTTACATTTTAGCTTTCTTGCATTAGTTTAGAAACAATCATGATTGTTTGGATTGTATGTGATGTGTCAGTGCACAACAAACAAACCAAGGAAGGTTTAAATCAGTTCAAGAGGGTTATATGCAAAGATGGACAAACTTAAGCAAATTAGAATAGATTCATATGTTGGTATGACTTTGTGTGCAAATTTAAAGTACACTTTGCTATGTGTATGAAATGACTAACAGAAAAGCTGGAATTTTTTTCACTTAATGAAAATTCTGCTAAACACTTCCCAGAGCTGTTGGCAGAGGAGACAGAACATGCAAACCTTGTAAGAACAGCATCAGCAGAGTTAACATTGAACTATGATACTGAGTCTAACAAAACAGTTCAAGCTGACCTTGCTTATGAGACAACAAAAAGTGTCTTAAGGAGAAATAATAATTATCAAAGAGTAAAGAATGGTTTAATTCAAAGGCTGTTTAACCTCCGACAGGTCTGGCAAACATTAATAGAACCCTACCCTAATTCTGTTTGTAGATTGCCCCACAAGGGGTACTTTGAAAATGTGGTTGGATGTGGTATCCAAGGATATTTATCAGCAAAGGGCATGGAAGAAGCATCCATCTCAATCATTTTTGCATAAGTAATTCAATGGTAGTGAAGTCATGCAATCAAATCTTTGCAAATGCTAAAAAACATGGACTAAAGATGGTTTAAGAATACAGTAACTCATTGTACCTTTCTTTGCCCAGTTCTCTGCATTCAGATTAACACACCCAAGCTGGGAAGTTATTTTATCAAAAATAAGTTGGGAAAAACGAACCCCAGGCAGTGCTAAACCTCTGGCACAAGAGCCTGGGAGAACCACTCTGGGTCTTGGTCCTGTGCTTGGTGACTCTGACCTGCTCGATGGGTCCCATCAGGTGTGTCTTGAAGCAAGAGCTCTGCATTGCCTGACTGCTCACAAAGCTGGGGGATGGCTTTCACCTCCTGTATTGACAGTTCTCAGGCTGCAGAGGCACAACTGTAACTTGGGTGGGCCTATTAGTATTTTAAAATTAAGCTTTATTAGTTGGTACTTTAATTTGTGTGTATTCTGGCTGCAGTCCTGGGTGACAACTTCCAAACCCTCAGCTCTGAACAAAAAGAACAGTCATCAGTGTTTGAATTCCGTGTGTACTTCCCAGGTGTATCAGACCTAAAACTGGTAGTGGTTTAGGAGTAGAAGGGACTTTTTTCTACCTCTTTTTGGTCAGCTGAATATCGTATTTCAAAGATTTCATTAGGGGAAGCTGCTCCCCTGTGGCCACTGAAGTCTTTGTTTTCTGCATCTTGTCTGTGCTGTGCAGGTCTGTGGGATGTGCTCGTGCTGTTGGTCCTGTTTTTCCAACGGTAGATGGCAACAGCCATTCATTTGTAAAACATCCGAGTGAAACTGGGCGCATTACAGAATTTAATGTGCAGGGAGGATCATTTGTGGGTAGGAATTTAAGTAAAAATATGTGGAAATAGTTTTCCCCCTTTTTTCCTTTTTTCCTTTTTTTTCCCCCTAAGTACAGACAAACTGCCCTTAAATCAAAAGATTTGCAATTAAAATAAATTTTTATGTAATCTAGTTCAAAGCAAAAGTTTGGAAAGATGATATTTAAGCTTCATGGGAAGGTGCTATAATGAATTGTCAGGTACTTAAAGTGCACTTTTCAATGTATATTCTAGATAAACTCAAGTGATTAAGAAATGTTGGTTAACACTTGATTTTTATTCCCTTTCAAGTTTGCTCAAAACATCACTAATTTCCAGGTTATGTTTGGTTGAGAAACTAATTAAAACAAAACTTTGTATAAATTAAAGAAATTTATTTTCTGTCTATAAGGCTTTCAGATTCACCTTGACAAATTAGTTTGACAACTTGACCTCACTGAAAATAATGTCAGAGATCAGCATTTGCACATATTCAATTTTACTTTTGCCTCTAAAAATGCATTGTGTGGTTTGAAACTGGATGTGCAAACATCGGCCTTTCTAGTGCACGGGATAAATTGCTTTCCACATTTCTCATTTATTTAAATAAATTTACTGCTTGCTTTTGTGGAATATACACTTTGTTTCCCAAAAGCGAATGTGGGAGCTGTGTGAGTGAGGAAGGTGATCGTCTATAAGAAAGTTATAACCGAGTCACAAGACTTTTGGGAATTTTACAGCTGCAAAGTGAAGTTCTCAAGCATTATCACAACACTCTGGTTTGCCACGATAACGAGTTTAAAGGCTGGAATTTCTCTGTTTTTATTGAAAAGATAATCAGACTTTCGTACATTAATGATGGAATATTGGCAGCTATGATAATTTCATAGAAAGCATTTTAGTGCTGCAATTATGATTTTAATAAGATTGTTTCTTACTACTGTATTGGCATTATCTGAATTGTACAGTTGGGCCCTTCGCTGTGCTCCGTGGGGGACAAAACAAGGCAGAAAGAATAAAAACTGAGTGAAACGAAGTGATGGAGTTTGGTCCCCGGACTGCTACTGGCTCCAGATGTGCCCTTCTGAGCTTCCTGGATTGTTGCTCTGTAAAAGGGTGGTGAGGATCCTGCCCCCCTGCTGGGGCTGTGGATGGGAAGTGCTCAGCAGCACCATCCTCTTCTCCCCTTGCCCGGGGCAACAGACCCATCCAGCCCAATTGTTTCCGGAGGGATCAGGCTCTTCCTGCATAACGCTGTTCTCTAGGTCGCAGAGTTTCAGGATCAGAAACATTTACCAAGTCTGCATGGTTAAACCTTTTCTCTCCAGTCCAGCCTCTGAGCTCCTAAAGAGCAGAATTCCATCACTTCTTTCATCACTCTAATATTCCTTTAAACAACTGTATCATGGGATCTATTGTACTTAGCTGTAGTATGTCTACCGTACAGTCCATGTTTTTCATCACAGGAAGCAGCTTGAACTGCTTCTAACACATGGAGTAGATGTTTGTCTTGTTTTAGAACAGCTTTATATCGTTCAGCTGCCTTTACAGCCTCTTCTGTGTCCAAAGATAAGTACGTTTAAGGATAATCCTGAAGTTTTTATCTTCTGCATCATCAGCCCACACTTTCGTTGCCATTCCATATTGCACTGCTCCAGGCAGCTTTGAACAGCCTTAGCCTGACAATTAAGGGAGTGAACCGGCAAAACTGCTAATTTCTCTCCCTTTCCTTCCACTCTTATCTCGTATTCTGGAAGGTACACGTCTTTATCTGCGTGTTTCCAAGAAGGTGTTCAATTAATAACTCAGACAAGTCAGAGCTGATAGGATCTTTTCATGTATTAATTTAACTCTTCCTTTCAAATCGAGTGCCAGAAAAATCACTGTTTTCATGTTTTCTCTATTTATTCTGGCTGGATTTTTTTATTGAAGTTGCTCGCCATAGTCCTTTGATTCTGCTCCCAAGAAATTATCAGGGATTACAGTGGTGGCCTTACAGGTACCGGGGGTTCTCACTGATGTGCTGAGCAGCAGCTTTCTTCTGTATTAATGTTGATTGCAGATTGTTTTTAGTTACAGTAAAAAACCCCAAACGACAGACTTGGCTGTGCAGGATACAGAAATATTAGGGTTTTTTTTTACTGTTTGTTTGGGTTATTTTCTGATAACAAGAATGATGCAACTCAGCTGATGAGTACAACAACCTTGATCTTCAGTGGACAATCACAAGACTTGCTCAAATGCAGTGGTTTATTTGTTTGTACATGTGAGTCATTTATCTGTTACAGAGACCAATGTTTTAGAGCTCCCTGTTCTTTCATTAGACACAAACAACAATATATTTAGTTTCCACTCATGTTGGTCTTGCAGCAGGTTTAAATTTGCAATAAGAGCTAAGCTGATTTGATATTAAAAAAAATCCTTTTGGGTCTTGTCTACAGTTTAAATTCATCTGGTCCCAGGGGAAATCCAATGGGAGATGCAGAAAAACCACAGTCACTCTTGGCTAAACTGGAGGTGAGGACACATCTCCACGGAAAACAGGTTGTTTAAAGGACATCAAATGAATGAATTTCACTGAGTAACCAGCTAACTAAAACATGAATTTCTATACTGGGAAAAAAATCTATAAAACCTATCTCAGGGAACCTTTTTTTTTTTGGAGGTGTTTTTAACGCCAAAATATTACTGATGAAGTATTTTACATCTTTCTATCCCTATGGCTTATAAATCCATGTTCTAATTGCTTTCAGAGAGAACAACTGAATTTGAAACTATCAATCTAGACGGCAAATTCTGAAAAATGACAAGTAGATTCTTTTCTCCTGGTTTTTCTTGTGAAAGCTCAAGAACCTTTCAGTGAAGAATTTCTCTGAAATAAATGGATAGAACCTAAAGGTGGTGTGAGCCAGTGCAAAAATTGTTATGCAGCACAGAAAAAAAGGAGAAAATATACCCATTAATCAGCATTTTGATATCATCCATTTTCCTACCAAGTTGATTTTTCATTATTCAGTCACCAGGACTTTCCATAGTGATTTTTCCTTCAGGAATGCCAGTTTTAATGTAGCAAACTCTTGTCACCAGGACAAAAAGTTGGTTTACATCCAGTGAGGATCATAAACACATGTGGACTAACAGTTAAATCTCTGATTCTGTGATTACTACTGACCGCTGTTCTGGTTGTCAGTCCATTTCATGGAAATCTTGTGAGTGTAAAGTTCAAGGTTAATAAGCTGGAGGATACAGCAGTTTGGAGTATTTCCAGTATTTTGCTTCTATTTCAAGTTTATCTTGGTAGTGCCACCAAAGCAGGTGCCATGTGAAGGTGCAGGTGCCTTGCTGGCTCCTGAGCCTGCTGTGTCACCAGGCTCAGCTCAGCACTGCAGGGTTACACTTTAAAATACAGTTCAGTCTCGTAATAGGAGCCAGTTCACATCATGTTTTAACTGTGTTTCTCTGCTCTAAGTTCTGGCCAAGCATTTCGGATAGTTCAGGAATACAGCTTCAAGAAAAATATTGCAAGAAGGAACTATTTTAAAAAGGTGAAAGTCTATTTCTCAAAGCCAAGTCCTGTAACAATTTTCTTTTTTTTTTAAAAGTATAGTGAGGGCTTCAAGTGTTTCCCATTTTAATGCTTGTGCAAGGTAAAATATGCCCTTTAAGTGAGCATTTTTGTATAAATAAGAGATATGTACATTCATTGATTGGAGGGTTGGGAACCAAATGGGAAACCTGAAGGGGATGTTTTTGGACACTCGATATAGAGGCAGGTCTTGGGCTGTCCCAGGTTCCTCAGGACCATGTACTGCTTGACAAGGAGGAATATGCACTGACAGCATTCCTTAAAGGAATGCTTCAAGGGCAAAATTATACCATTTCCATAGGGTGTAGCCATCAATCACCTGGAGGATGTTCTTGTACACCAAGTACAACACGGCAGAGCTTTCCATGACCTCAACGCAGTGGCCAACGAAGGAGCTGCTCCAGTAATTACAGATTACATTAAGTATCGAGTAAAAGCCAACAGCCAACTACCAGGCAAACCTTTTATACATTATTAAAATCATATCCTTCCCAGAAGATTCCAGCTAATAAAATTGAATTCGATAATGCAATCAGTAAAAAGCAGGTTTAAAAAAAAGCCTTCTCCTTTGTTGATAACATCCCAAGAAATCCTGTGTTTTATATAGTGCCTAGTATACGTAAGTGTGAAAATAATCCCCCAGGTATATTAACAGTTTCAGTTGCACGTTCTCTGAGACTGCCTTGAAATTTTTATAATTACATTTTATTAAGAAATAATTGTTATATATCAAGTGTGGCTTGCACTTAGATTAAAGATTGAAGACTGTGGTTACCTAATATTTCAGCAATTAAAATACTAGGAACATTTTAGAAAGTATAATACTGGAAGGCTTTTTCTTGTTTATTAAGAAGATAGTTCTCCTTCCTGAGTAACTGGCTGGGACAGTTTGTTGCAGGCCCTGAAAATTAAAAAAATATTAGAGGTTTGACATGAAAATAGGAGGAGGGAACAAACACTTTGTACATAAGGAGACCAATGTTTGTTGTTAATATTTCTAATAAATTACTTATGACTAGATATATCATGTGTTTGGTCACCTTAAAGGAGCCCAGGTGTGCCTGACTTTCAGACCAAAAGATTTTGAAAACCTGGCATTTTGAGGGATTGACTAAGAAATTCCTCTTGTCCAAGTTAGTATATTTTATTATATAGTAGAACCAGAGTTACTTGTATTTGAGAACTGACACTGAACAGCAGCTGCTTTTGTGAGGTTATTGTTCAATCTTTGATTTCACACGAGTCTTGAATGTTAAAACAAGGCATATACAATTCACATATATCATATACAAAGCTTAGAAAAAAGTTAATATTGAAGAATATTCTGCAACTAGGTTAGTTTTCTCTTTCTGTCAGCCTAAAGGGTCCAAGACCAGGCTGTAAAGCTGTCAGCAGATGAGCTGAGTCTGCACCGAACACCCAGAACACGGCTCGAAGCAGAATGTGGTGCAGATTCCCTGAGTCGGTGGTAAAATGATTAAAAATAAATAAGTCCAGGATAAAACAGCTTCATGACAAAGTATTTTAGACATAGAATAATGTAGTTGCAAAAATCCATCTTTTCAATCAGTAGCTGGCATGGTAGTACAAGATCGAGCTACGCCCAGGTGAGGACCCACATGTTTGTTGTGTCTTCAGTTCTCCCAAAATGATGGGAAATGTGGCAACTTTGTGCATTAGATCACAGCTATTACCCAAAGCCAGAAGTACTGCCTGCTCTGTTCCTAAGGAAGGGCATGGAAATGCCACTTCCAGGAGGACTTAACTGTGAGTTTGTCCTTCTTAATTTAGGCGGTCAGTTACTCAGGTCTGGATATATAGTCTTAACTATGGCATTTGAATCAAAGTTGCCCCAGTAAATTCTATTTTTCCTTGCTTGAAGCACTAAACGGATTGAGAAGTAGCAGTACAGAGGCCAAAGTCAGCCCTCGTGCAGGTCCAGTGCAGCCCTTGGAGCAAAGCCTACTGAAACTGGGGCTCAGTTTGGTTCTCTATCTTTGCTGTGTGAGTAGAGATTCTGTTTCAGTTCTTCAGAGGCACCCAAGAAAACTTTGTAATTGATGTTTTCCACTAATTTTCTTTCTCTGCTGGTTCTGTATTTTGGTTGAATCGTGTTTCCCCAGCTTTCAGACGTATGCTTGAATGCTGGAAAAACTCACTCTCATGCATAATGAAAGAGGAAAAGTAACAGAGGAGGAATTTATTGGCTGGAGTCTCCATTCCTGCTCTGTATCTTGCTCTACAAGCTCCCACAGCAAGTGAGTGGTGGAGCCAAAAATAGAACACCACTTCTCTGACACCCAGTCCAGTGCCTTAACCCCTGCCTCCCGTGAGAAACTTTGTTTTGGGTTTCTGTGCAGTGCAGAGATAAGATCATATTTTATTTTGGTGCCTAAATTGATCTCTAGGGTGAATGAATAAAGTTGGGAAATAGCCAGAGAATAACACAATGTAAATAGTGAAACATAAGGAGGTTAATATATATATGTGTATATAAAACACTACAGCTTCTCATAGTGCTGTGTGGCTAGATAGGATTAATTAAAAATATATTAAGCATTTGAGTTCTCTCAAGTTTGTTTTGAGCATATGAGGTCTTCCTCAGCAAAAAAGCAGGATTTCTTTTGCACAGATGGATGATGTTCTTTGGCCTGGAATGTAGTCTCTGGTAGCCTTTGCTCTGTTGGGGTAATAGCAGGTGTTGTGTTGCCTCTTTGGGATAGCAAAGCAATTTGGGAAAGTGATGGAATTAGTGTGGGTTGATTAATGCATTGGAACTGCAAAGCATCGCTGCTGTTAAGGATTGAGTATAATAAGCATGTGTAAACGTAACACAGAGATGTCAATTTGAAATAATTAACTCCATCCAGTACTCTCAAATGGTAAAGGCAAGAGTGGTCTCTAGAGGTGCTGGCTCTGAAACAGCCACCCCTCTAAGTTTGATTAGGAAAAGTGTGGCCACTCCAAAACACCCAGCTCAGACAACAGGGATACTCACCCTGCCCTTGGCTTTGTGTCCACCAAACCTTCCAGGAGATCCATGGCTGCTGTTGTGTTCTGTTATACCCAGCTCCTTTCCAGGTTTTCTCCTCCAGAAAGAATTTGAGTTCTGGTAAATCAGAGAGTTATCACCTTGTGCTCAATTTCAGGCAACATAAGAGCTTCTCTTTCCCAGCTTTTCCCAACACGTGAACAAGAGGCAAGTTCTAAGTGCCAGAGGTGAAACCTGGATCCCACCTCTCTTTTAAAGGAATATAGGTTTGAAGAGTAAACATTTATAAAAGATTTATTTCCAAAATCTCTTCACACATCATGAATGTGTGTGTATGTAAATGCAGGGGAGAGACGATAGCTGCAGGACAGAAGAGAGGTCACTGTAGCTTTCTGTCTGTGTTCTTTAGCCATGTTTATTGTTTTTATACAAACATCTGCAACACAAACTGCTCAAATGCATTTGAAAATGTCCCTGTTTCAGGTTGTTTCAGGTACCTGGCACACATAAGTTGCTGGGGACAAGGTGAAGCATGAACTTACAGCACCACTGGGACAGAGACATCCTTCTCTGCTGATGGCAAAATAAGACATTTCCTTGCTCACTGGCTAGAAATGATTGGGAATTTTTGGCAGTGCTTTGCACTTGAGAACTCTTTATTTCTCACCACTGAAACACTTTGTGGGAACATGCCAGTTTCAGTGAAACTTCTGTAATAAAAAGTTTGTTTTCAGGCTAGAATGTAGAGGGAGTGTGATCTAACCCTGATCTGCCTCTCAGAGAAGAAGGATTTAACCCCCAAAGTCTTTACATTCCAAGAGAGCCCTAGTTCTGGGTTATGATGTTGTTACAGTGCTCTTTTTCCTGTGCTTCTGTAAAAGCAAACAAACAAAAAACCCAAACAACAAGCAAATCCCACTTCTAAGGTCATCTTGTTGTGATTGAGAGTGCTTCTGAAATTTTGAAAGGATTTCTGGGATGGGAAAAATTATTTTGCTTTTCTTTCAACTTTGCACCTCACCACTCCGTCATGAACTTTGCATCTGAGATTTTGCTCTTGATGAATGAGCTCTCAGCCATAAAGACGGCTGTGAACTAGGCTTAAGGACTTTCCTGAAAACTGAAAACAAAAAGGGTAGCCCACAGTTACCTTAGGAAACGTGGGGAAGGAGAAAAATGAGATCTTCGCCCTCCTGCCTCCTCTGCAGAGTTTTGTGATTTGTTCTTCAGACAGATTCGCCCGTGCAGACACTGGCTGCTCTTGCTCCAATGTGAGATGTGAGTAGAGCATCACTGTGTTACCAGGGAGGGTCTGCTGGGGTCTCAAGGGACTGGCAGGCAATGGGATGGCTCTGGTGGAACTGATCCCTTCATGAACATCACCCATGATGGTCTGTCTAAGGGAAGTTACAAACTGACTTGGCTTTTCACTTTCATGGGCCTTTAGAAATGCCAGTGCGTTGTAAAATAAATGAAAATTCCATCTGTTGTTCTTTCTGGAATATGGTATCTACTGTTATTCACTGCTTGCTGTAGGGTTGGCTATAATTTATTGTCATTTTCTGTGTGACAGTTGAAATAAAAGAGCTGAATTTGGACCTCATGGTGTGGGATGACCACTGCTTATACTCTGCCTTCTTCCAGGCAGCAGATGCCAAGAGGCTGCTCCTCCAGGCGGTTGGAGAAGGGAACTCATGGTGATATCTTTACATGGAGTTGTATCTAAGTGAAAAATTTAAATGTTACAAATCACTAAAAAAGTACTCATCCTCCTCTAGGAAGTATCTGGGGGGAAAAATGGTTGAAGAGCTGTCTGGTGGACTCTTAGAGTGTGCTCATATTATGGTGATGAGTTCAGAACAAAAAAACCCGTAGAAAACAAATGGGAATACTTTAGAAAATTTTCCAGAGACAGTTTGAAAAAGGATTACTTGGTAATCAAAGTATTGTGATACTGTACTTGATGGGGATTTAATATAAGTACAGTGGAATTCTTTTGGGATTCCATACTAGCAGAAAGTTCTGAGCAATGGGATCTGGACTTATGTCCTGAGCAGAAATAGCAGCACGTAACACACACGAGAGTAATTCCTGTGTGATGTGAAAGGAACTGGACACGCCCAGCTGCTGCCAGCTCTGAGCACTGTCTGTATGTGCCCTGTGTGGATACGAGGTGTGGGTCCATATCTGCTTTCATGAGCCTCCACAAACTGAAGTAGCAGAGCTCTAAGGATCCTTTCCTTCTTCACGTCTCCCAGAAATAGCTTCCAAATCAACTATTAGTGTAGTTGTGCAAAGTTTGGCAGTGTATTCATGCTTTAGTACTAATGAGTGCTGTGCACAAAGTGATCTGAAAACACCTTTCAAAGAGAACAGACATGGTTTGTCTCAGCCAGTGTGGAAGTCCTACAAAATTCCTAGTGAAGGATTGCAACAGTGTGGGACATTTGCTGGGCACTGGAGTGCAAAGGAAGCAAAAAAATTTTACGATTTTTCTAAGTAATTCTTGTAGTACTTCGAACTTGCTTCTGACAAACTGTTTATTTCACTATTAATTTTAATAAATTGAAAGCATTTTCATTTCTAAATTACTCAGTCTTTGAACCTTGAGCCTGATTGTTTTAATTCTGCTGGGACTGGAGGATGGGGTTCTTTGTTTTGGTACAATAACCAGCCATCATTTTCTGTTCCCTGCTCTCTCAACTTCTGTTCTTTATGTGATGCTATTTGCATCTTAGCTCCAGCAGGCATCAAATAAGATGTTTAATTAAAAATGTTATTGGAGGTCCAATTTAAGATCAAAGATCACATGCTATCAGAGATCTAGTATTTTGATACCACAATAATAGGTACCTTAGAAGTAGTCAGATGGGTTAGATTAGATAGTCATTTATTTTAGCTCGTTTCCTTTCCCTTAGTACTCATTCCAGATACCATAACCTGATAGAAGTTTTAAGAAGAAGCAGTAATTTTTAAAGTGAAAAGGACTCACAGTTTAAACAAAACTGATCAAAAAATTATGGAAGTAGGAAATTGAGACCTTTAGAATATATATGACCAAAAGCATAATAAACATTGACTGGGACCATAATCCTGAATGCTAACAGAAGTCCGTTTGTTGTAACAAACATTTCATCTAATTTAATCTTCAAATGTATTGCTGCCAGAAAGAATAGAACTTTCAGGCTCTAATGTGTTGGTTACTCTTGAACTTCAGCTTTAACTAGTGATGCTGATGGTGTCTCCCACTGAAAAGACCATTTTAATTATGGTCGTCATCCATCTCAGTGAGGTCTCTGCATGTGTATTATTTACAGATCATTCTTTAAACTACTAAATAAGTTGTGTACTGAGATGGGAACAAGACATAAAATTAGGTTCTGTTGCCATCAGAGCACAACCGTGGATGAGTTTGGGCTCTTGTGAGTGCAGAGCTCACAACACAATGTTCAGAAGAAAGCAAAGGCTGCGTGAGATCATTCCCTGGCTGTGCATCTGCACTGTTAGTTCTCAGGTGTCACAAGAAATTGATCACCTCTGAAAAGATGCAAGAACCCTCCACTTCTAACACAGCCCATGGCAGTTAATGGAACCGGGCAATGTGTTCTCACTTGTTTATTTTTGTTCTACTTCTGAGTTACCTTGATTTTAGATTAACTAATCTAAATGTCTGTTTGGTGGAGAACAGTATTTTTTTTGTATTCTTTCATACATATAAATTATTCTAACAGCTCTTCCGGATAATAAATCATAACTAGGTTGGTTTCTAATGCATTTGAACCGTCAGCCAGTATGTGCAGAATGTTATCAGTTTTCACGTGTTACAGATAGGCGGCGTGGAAAAGTGATTTTCAAACAGTGTTGAGCCACTGCAAAGATTTTTCCATTTGCTTCTCAGCCTCTGCCTTTGTGCAGTCTCGGGGTGATTGTGTTGAAGTGGGTAAGGTCTGCCAGGAGGGACGCTCCCAAAGCTTCCTTTGGCACCAATGGAATCCAAAAATTTCTTAACTGGGTAGAGTTCTGTGAATCTCCCAGGCAGGCAAGGGAGCAGAACTCCAGCTCCTGCTTACCAGCCCCGAAAAGACTTCAAATGACTTTCTATTTTTTCTTACCCCAAAGTGGCTTTGGAAACACGGCAGGAATGCAAATAAACATGTAAAAGAGTCAGTCTAATCAGGCGTACAGTTCTCAGAACTTCATTACTCTTGCTTATCTGAAAAAACTGCAAGTAAGAAGGGAAATGCCAGCGGGGCAGAGATGCATTGTCACATTGGAAATTTCATCTTAGGAGGGATGTTTGTGTGTGCTAACAGAAAGCCTAACATCCCAAATTCTGTACTTGGGTTCAGTCTTGTGTATGAAAACTATTTTTAGAAATGAACTCGATTGAAAAATCCTTGTTTTCCGTGTAAATGGACATCTTGTTTAAATTCAGAGGCAAAGAAACCTGAGGTTAAGTGTAAGACCCACAATTCAATTTGCATGTTGAGTAATTCAAACTGTAATAGAAGCTTTGTCATGTTAAGGTTAGGTCTTTCCCGTGGCTGTTCAAGTGGGCTCTAAAGACTTTTTAACATGTTGCAGGATATTAAGGGGGGAAGGTTTGACCTACATCCATTTTTTCAGACCCACTTCTGCAGGTTTCATCACACTTCCCGTGTCTCACACGTGGGACATTGCTGAGGGCAGAATAGGTGCCCAATTGCCTACATACAATTTCATCAGGAAAGGTGTATGATTTATTGCCCTGTAAAGGGTTTTGACATGAAGCCTGTGAAAAGCACTATATAAATGCCAATACAATATAAAACGTCACACAAATACTTTGCTCATTAATTCCGACCCTGTGCTTTTGTGCTGGAGAGAAATGAGAGTGAAATATGAATGTGTTCCTTATGCTTTAAAGGGAAAAAATGGGTTTGTGGATTTTATAAAGGCTGATGTGTTAACTTGCCTTTGTGGTTCCTTTAAAGACAAGCAGCAAGAAGCCCCCTCTTTGCCTGGTAGTAACACTGCGACTAAGAGCAGATAAAGCCCCAACAAAGAGGAACCCCCTGAGTTTGTGATGACAGTCCTGGGTCATGACACAGCTCTCACCAGACAAAATGATTATTTCATTTTTTCATTTCAAAATTTCATTTATTTCAGCACTACTGGGTCTGGAAGCCTTTCTGCCATCACCCCATTACAGTTTTACAGCTTATATTTTGTCATGTTATCTTCTTTAAAGAGCTTAATATCCAAATCTTCCCCAGCCTTCATGGCCTGTTTCAGAACGTGGCTCCAGCAAAATAAATTGTGCTCCACTGGAGAGTTTTACTGACTTGTGAGAGCTAAGCAGCCCCTGTTGCACATCTTCCTTGTCTTGGCCAAAGGGGACAACAGCTCCTCAAAGCCCTGATCGCACCAGTCCCCAGCCTCTTCCTTCTGGGAAGCCACTGGAGGATGCCAGGGAGGAAGGGGAAGGTCACCAGAAAACCCCCTTCCATGCTCTGCAGGGATTTTCCAGCCGTGCCCAGTTCACTTTGCTGAATATGAGTCAGCCTGGCCCGGTGGGTATAAATCACAAAACTCTTGTATCTGATCAGCTGAGGTTTTCTCTCACCTGCTGACTCACCTGAATGGTGGAGCTTCAGTTTTTTTAAACCTCCATGCATCAGCTTAAACTATCACTCAGTACTGAGCAAAATCTACTCCATTCCTTTATTTTGATTTCAGGTTGATTTTCAGCTTCCTTTCCCCTCTGTGTTTCTGCATGATTTTGATTGGTTCTATTTTCGCTTTAAATAGGATGTTCACTTTCTGCTGATTTCTGCTGACATTTTTCCCTTTTGATTTGTAGTACTATTAATTCCCCTCTGCTCAATGTTTTGTCTACATTCAGAACATGTTTGTTTTTCTCTAGTGGCCTGTAATTACTTTCCCCCTCCTCCTCTTTAAGTTTTCCAATTAGGTTCCCCACTGATGCTGCTTTAAGAGCAAGATGTACTGGGGGGTAACCTCTTGAGGATATGAGATTTTCGGCTGGAAAGTGCTTTTAGATGTAGACAAGAGCTTGTGTTGAAAATATTGATTGCACCTCTCTTTGGAACAGGGATAAATGAGTTTTTTGGGTGCAGTTAGTTAATGCATGAGTCCTGTTTTTTGTTCAGGGACGGTCCTACATTGCCACCTTCTAGAGGGACTGGGAGCAAAGGCACAACAACCCTGCTCTGCACCTTAAAACAGACATCCAGCTCTTCGGTTTTGGGAAACCTCTGTCTATTTCAGGTGAGGGATGGAGGAATGCAAAGGCACCAGCTGCAAGTAACACAGGAAATCTGGAAGGAAGGAGAAAATCAGGTTCAGTTCTCCAGTGTCCCCGTTTACCACAGGGGCCTCCACCCCCATCTCTGAGTCTTGCCTTTGGTCTGTTCATTTTTCTCTGTTTTTCTTTCGGTCTCAGTGTTGTGGAAATCCAGGTCCTTCCTACAGGCAGAAACAAGATCTGCTTCATAGTTGGCACCCTGTACCATTTTCGCAGGGAAACATTTCTCGAGGAGTGTTCTGCAGGGCTCGCTGCTGCTCTGTGCGTGTCTCCCCGCCTATGAATGCACTTCATTCTTCCCAGCCCCGTGTTTTCGGTGGCGCTTTCACCAGGGACACGCTAATTCCAGGCCTGGTGGAAACTCAGAGGCAGCTTTCCTTCCTGGCAGGCGCCGGTACCGGGCCGTAAAAGCCCCGTCGCATCCAAACCCGTTTGGGGATGGTTTTCTCCGCGCGGTTTCAGCGCGGGGTGCGCACCCGCGTGCCCGCGCCCTGCAGCGCCGCGCCGCGCCCGCCAGGGGGCGCCGCAGACCGCAGGGGCGCGCAGGGTGGTGCGGGAGCGCGCGGGGCGATGCGGGGACGCGCGGGGCGATGCGGGGGCGCGCAGGGCGATGCGGGGGCGCGCAGAGCGGTGCAGGAGCGCGCAGGAGGATGCAGGGGCGCGCTGGGCCGTGCTGGGGCACGCAGGGGGATGCAGGGGCGCGCTGGGGCACACAGGGCAATGCGGAGGCGCGCGGGGCGGTGCGAGGTGCCCAGGGGCGCGCGGGGGCCGGGTGAGCCCCCCCGGCGGCGGTGGCACCGCGCGGCTCTTCCGCAGGCGCGCAGTGGCGGCCCGCGGGTCTCTCCCCAAAACCGAGGGCGCGGCGTTCCCGGGGCGCTCCGCGGGCGCTCCCCCACCTCGAAAATCGTTTGAGGCTCCAGCACAGCGCGCAGACAGGGAGGCTTTGTGCAGGAGTGTGCGTGGAGCACAGCGCGAAGCAGGAAAAAATAAAGAAAAGGTGGGGGGGAAAAGTGGTCAGAGTAGGTTTGTTAAGGAATCCGGTAAGTTATAGGAAGCAAAATTAAATGTCTGGTGCTTACACGACGGCATGTTTTACAAGGGAGAAGGAAACTGTGCAGAAAATGCATGGGCTTTTATTGTTGGTTTTCATTGCCTGTATTGTGGTGGATGCTTTATGCTACGGAGAGCAAGTTTAATTGAACCAGATCGCTGATTTCATATAGTAGGGGGCATGGGGTGGGTGGTGGTTTTTTTTTTTTTGGTTATGTTTTCGGAGTTAACCGTTTCGGGGACCAGAGGCAGGCAGGGCTGAGCTGCGCAGCTCCGAGCTTCGAGCCAGCAAATAAAAACACATTACATAAAAACAAACACCGAGCCCGGTTATCAAAGCCTCAATCTCTCTCTATTATTTTCCCTTGTATTTCGTGCCTTTTTTTTAATCACATCTGTCGTTCCCAGCCTTTCCCAGGACTGCAAAGCGAAGTGGACAGCTTCCATGTGACCACCTAGTACAGGAGGCATTTTCTTCTGGGAAACTTTGCAGTGGTTTTCTCCTTTCCTTCTGAGAGCTCAGAAAAGAAAATGTGCAATCTTCACAATGATTAAAGTCTCCGTATTTGTCTTCAGACTTACCGGGTTTATCCAAACTTTTGTGTGTATGTGTGTGTATCCCCCCGCCCCCTCCTGTGCATTTGTAAAGTAGCCCCATCTAGCAATGATAAATATCCCTGTTGATCACTTGATTGATTACCTCTCGGAAAGGTCACGCGGGCTTGCAGTAATTTCCTTTTGCCTAAGGCTCCCTTTTCACTTTTACTCCCGCACGACAGCTCCAAGTATACAGGATCTTTATTTTTGATTTTTAACCCCTAAATAGCTCCCCGAAAACAATGCGTTGGTGAAAAGAAGGAGGGAAATCAGCCGGCGGCTCGGCGCTGCCCCAGCCCTGCCGCGCTCTCCCGGGGCGGGTTGGGGAGGGAGAGCCTCCCTCCTCTGCTCTCCTGTGGACTGAGAATTCGGATTTAAACAACCAGACAAGCTATTAATTTACCCATGCTACCCAGGGTCCTGAACCCAATTAATTTCTAATAATTACAGCCCAAGGGGGCTGGAGAGATCCCTCTGCCTCTTTCTAGCCTTGCCACTTCGCGGCACCGAGGTCAGCATATAATAATAAAGTGTATATTTTGAAAGTGATCAGCAGAACAGTGAGTTATTGCAATGAATGAAAATTGTTTCCATTTTGGCTAATTGAGCCCGTGGCTGAAAGCTGGAGTTCTGAGACTAAATAAAGAGGACTGTTTCATTTCGACGTGGACTGGAAATCCCTGCATAGCTTTTCGGTCACCCAGCAAGAAGCTTAATTTCTTAACAGCAAACCTGAAATCAAGCGTTGGGTAAACAGTATTAATAATTGCATTACAATGATTAAATTAATCTTACTGGTAGCTAGGAGAATATAGATTGAGATTGAATAACACGATGTAAAGTTCACTGCACAAAGACAATAGCACAACAAATACCTCGATGAAGAATTCCAACTTTTCTCCGAGTAGGCTGCGGGGCTTGTTCAATTATAATGTAAGGAAGAGAAAATTTCCTGTTACGGGGAATGCACTGAAACCCGTGTGTGAGGGGGTGCCTTTGGTCTCCCAGACTGTGTTAGAAATAGATTTAATTCCACCTCTTCATCCAGAAAAAAAATAATCCCCAAATTTAAATCTGTGCTTCTGGCCGTGCATCTGCTGAAAACGACCCCGCATCCCCGCGGCCGGTCCCTTCCCATGCGGGCGGGAGCGGAGGCTGCCGGCGCGGAGCAGCTTCCCCGCACGAACGAAACGGAATTCCCGGGGGGCTGTCCGGGACCTTTCGGGGAGGGGGGCGAACCTTGTGGAGTCGCGGCGGGCGACACGGAGGGGCGGCGGGGGCGGCCCGGGACGGCGACCGGTGCCCCGGGCGGGCGGCGCGGCACCTGCCGGGCTCCCGGGGCCGCTGGGACGGCGGGCAGGTGGCAGTGACAGGCGGGCACGGCCGAGGTCAGGGCTGCCCGCCCGGGAAACCCGCATCTGCAATCCCGGCCCGGCCATGGAGCTCGGCCGCTCCGTTGGGAGCGCGTCCCCGGGCACGGGAAAGGACGCGCATCCCTGCCCGGGCGGAGGCTTTGGGGGGTTCTCCGCTTAAACCGGGAGGGGGTGAGTGGCAGGGGGAGTTTTGCAAAGTTCACGGGCCTTTTCTCTCTCACAGGTGAACCGGCGCCGCAGGTCGGTGCGGAGAGGGGTGATGTGGGGACACCCCGGGGCAGGCGAGGGTCTGGGGTCGGGTGGTGCCAGGACCCCGAGGGTAGTGCCAGGACTTCGAGGGCAGCCCCGGTCCCGGCCGGCCCCGCGCATCCCCCGCGCAGCCCGTGGCCTCTCCGCGGCAGTCCCGGCCCTGCCTCCGCCGGGGCAGAGGGACCCAGATCCGCCCGGGACAGCCCAGACTGGGCACCCAGAGGGGTGCAGGGGGTCTGTATCCAGGGGAGGCCGAGCCCCGCGCAGCCCCTTGCCCTTCTGCCCCTCCTACTCGGGGGGCGTTAGATGTACCCCTGCCCGGCTGCGGGGGGATGTGTGGTGGGCACAGAGCAGCTGCGTGCGCCTAAAATAACAAATCTAAGTTACAAATTAAAAATAACGACGGGCATCAAGGACGGCTCCGCAGAGCGGGTTCAAGTGCTTGCGCCGGTCTGATGGGCGTTTGGGGCAGCATCGTGGTATCCGCGCTGCCCCCGCCCCACGCCGGGGGTTGTCACCGGTGGGGTGCGGAGAGCGCTGGGCGGAGGGGCTGGGCCGGCCGGGGGGGCTTCACGATCCTCAGCACCGGCAGCCGGGGGCTTGGGGGAGGGGGATTGAAGGGGGAAGGGGCGATGCTGAGTATTTTATTAAAACAAAAAGTTGAGCAGCGTGTATGTACTGGCGCAGCCCCGAGTCTGAAAGATTGTAATTTTCTTTTATGGTGTCTGGCAGGATTTGCAACAGATATTAATGGGAACATAAATAGCGCATGGAAGGTATTGAACAAAACTGTTTAATGCAAGGAGGTTGTACCAGGGGAAAATCTATACGTAGTTTGGATTGATTCATACCTCGGACACAGCCATCCCCTAAAGGAGTTCCCAATTTCTGCGCGCTCCCTCTTTGATTGGCAAACCCAGTAATTAAAACAGATTAGAGCGGTCGGTGTTACTGTTTTTAAAACGCCTTTTTTCTGCCCAACTGGTGGTGGCTGAGCCGAGTTCAAGGTGGCGAAAAAGTGTGCGCGCTGGGAAAGTGTACGATTTCATGGTACGCATACATAATAAAACATGTAATCAAATTATATCTCTCTGCCTGTATATATGGACAGATCTACGGTGACTGCTGCCGGGTGAGAATAAACTATTTAAACGTTGCTAAGACGCCAGAACAGTATTTAATATCCCATTAAAAAAAAAGGCAGGAAAAAAAGGCAGGGAAAAAAAAAGGTGTCAGTTCTCCCCCCCCAGCCCCTGCCCCGCGGGATCGCGGGTCTCCCCCGCCGTGACCCCTCCCGGGTGCGCAGGCGGCGGAGCGGCTGCCCCGCGGTCGCGGTGGCGCAGCCCGGCGGCGACTGCCCGCCTCGTCCCGGCCCGTCCCGGCCCCGGTGCCGGCTGTCAGGGTCCCCACCGGCGGTGATGGATCGCTGCAAACTTTTTTTTGGCGGCGCTGAAATGTTGAAGAGCGGGGGGGAGCCGCCCGTGCGCATGTGCGAAGGTGTCCAAACTGACAATGCTGGAGAGATAGCGAGCCGGGATTGAGAGAAAGGGAGAGTGTGTGTGCGGGAGAGGGAGAGGAGAGAGGGAGAGGGGGAGCGAAAAAAGAGGAAAAGCTCCGGGAGGAAAAAAAAAAAGCCCCCCCCACCCCAACCCCACGCCAGCATCGGCCGCGGGACTGGCAGCATGCGATCCAAGGGCAGGGCGAGGAAGCTGGCCGCAAGTAGGTGCAATACCCCTTTCTCTTGGCTTTTCACCCTCCCTCTCTGCCATGTTGCATAGACATGTCTGGTGCGCCGCGGAGCTCGCCGGCAACCTGCAGCATCCCTTCCCCGCCGCCCGGCCCGGCTCGGCTCGGCCCGGCCCGGCCCGGCTTGGCGGGGACCGGGGCGGGGGTGCGGCGGCCGGAGCCGGGCTGGGGACTGCGAGCGGGAGGTGGGGAAGGAGTTGAGGAAAAGTTCAGTGGCGAGCGCTGGAAGTTGCTGCTGCTGCTGCCGGGGGCTGGAGTGGGGGGGGGGGGGGGGTCGGGGAAGGGGGGGGGTGCGAGAGGCTCCGGGCCCTATAGTGGGCGCTGTGGGCTGTCGCAGGGCCGGGGGCCGCGGGGAGGGGGGGCGTCGAGTGCGTGTGCGGGTGCGCGGAGGGGCAGCGGCAGCTCCGCGGGGGAGGCTGGCGAGGCGCGGGCGCAGGTAGCCGGTGCGGAGCTACCGGGGACCCTCCCGGCCCTGCCCTGGTCACTTTCGGGCTTGTGCCAAAATCCACCTCCCCGCGGCCTGCGGAGCCGCGCGTGGGGCGTGCGGGGTTGCGCGGTGCGGGCGGGGCGCGGGAGCCGCTCCCGTGGCCGGGATGCCCCGCGCGGTTTTCTGGGGGGCAGCGGGGCCGCAGGGCAGCGCGGAGCGGCTCCCAGCCCGCTGGAGTCACCCGCTAAAAGTTGATGTAAATGTTGTAATTTCAGGCGCTTTTCCAGCACTTTTTTATACCGTTTGGCCGCCCGAAGGTCTGTGTTCCGCGAGGCGAGGGCTCGGCCGTCCACACGCAAAGCCCGACTTACTTAATTATTTGTCTTACACTCACCCCATCTGTTTCTCCTTTATGATAGGCATCTCTGCTTTTAAATGCTGCAGTGTCGGGGCTCTCTCTCTCTTTTTTCATTCTTTTTTATAAAAAGAGGGATTCAACAACAAAACTTCGCCAGCTTTCGCGCCCTATTTTAAAAGCAACTGATGTCTTTATTTTCTGTGACACATCTGGGCAAGTTTCATTTGATATCCATGGCGATGGCAACTCACATTCCCGAGTGAAAAAACGAAATGGGCAGGAGAAAAAAAAAGTCAGATGAAATGTTGCATAAGTTGCGTGACGTAAAAAGCAGATGCTTATTTACTCTTTATTTGTGAAGGGGGAAAAATAGAGGAGCGTGGAAAAGGGGAAGCGAAAGATGTCTCTGGATCATCATCAGCTTTTTTGTGAACCTGAACAACAACAGCAGCAACCTGCGTTTGATTAGGTGATCTTTAAAGTGGATAATCCAACGCCCTCAATTTGAAAACAAATACATTGTTAAATCTCTAGGTTGCCATTCCTACTTTGGAGCTAATCATGGGAGTAAAAGAGCTCACATCCCCGACAAAATCCGACAGGTTTCCCTGTTCCTGCGTTGCTTTGCTCGCTGCGCAGAGATGCAGGGCTCCTGCTGCTGCTCATGCTCCGGCTCCGCGGGCGAGATCCGATCGACTGCAAAGTTTGTGCGTCTTGGCTTTCGAAGCAGCAGCAGCAGCAGCACCTCCCCCCACCCCAGACAGATGCGTTGCATTAAATAATCCTTCGGTTACAATCGACTCATAAAGGAAATCATATTTAAAAAGCCAGGGTTTATTTCTTTTTTGTGTTTCGAAAAGCTGCTTCTTTCACAACCCCGAAGAGCGTCTCAGTTTCATGGCAAGTGGAAGGAGGGCTGGAGGCGACCCCTGTAATTTAGTCGTTCGAGAGGAAAAGTTTTTAGCTTTTCATTTCTTTTCTCTCTGAGTTAGGAATAGAAAATCTTTTGTAGCATTCATTCACTTACCGTGGAAAAAGGTGCAAGATCGGGATCGGGCTCACTTCGTGTATTATTTCACTTTTACTGCTTTGTGCGTGAAACAAAAATTGCCCCGATTGCGTGACTGTCACCCATATCCAAAAAAGCTTTCCCCTCCTAATTAAGGGAAGATACCTTAAGTGCATTTTCTTGACCTCAGTATAAAAATCTTAATAATTTTGAGGCTTTGCCCCCCTTAAAAAAAAGTAGAAAGAAAAATAATTCAGGAGAAACAAAAAGAGCCACGCGGGGAATAGCTAGTGAATTTTTTAAATGGCCAGCTGTAAAAATAAGGGGAAACACACGCTCAGGTCTGTGTCCCCGCCACGCTCTCGGGAGGCAGCCGGCGAGGAGCGCGGTGCGGGACGCGGTGCGGGGCGCGGGCCCGGCCGCCCCATCCGCGCTGCACCTGCGTGGGCATCCCCGCTCCGCGCAGCGCCGGGACAGGCCCCCGGCCCCGGGGCAGCTGCTTTTCCACTCGGGTAGGTTTGTGCCCTCCTGCTGAAACCGTATCCCCGAATAACCCCCGCCCCAGCACGGGCCGCCGCAGCCCTGCAGCCGGCCCGGGGCAGCCCCAGCCACCCAGTAGCCTCATAAAGAGACAGAAGGTGATCAGATTAGGGGAACACACGTGAATAAGGAGGCACTTGTTACTTTTACACTTTATCACCACTTTTTTACAGGCAATTTAGTGCAGCCAAGGTAGATCCAGATCCCTCTAACCATCTGAGATAGTAAAATAACACTTTCCTAAGTTTCAGCAGGTTTTCCTGCGCCTGTAATTTGCCTCAGTCTAGTACTTAAAAGGCTTGATTGAAAAACAGAGCCGGCAAGTTTATTTGCCTGTTTAAGACTGTCCGGGAATTTGTTTTCGAGCAGGGAGATGTTTGCCGTGTCCCGGCTCCCGGTCCTCTCTGCGAGGCTGTTTATTTGCCATCGCTTTACCATCACCTCCCGCTCCGAGCGCCGGTACCGCCGCGGGCACTCGGTGCGGATGCCCCTGTCCTCTCGCACACCGCCCGGCCCGGCCCGGCCCCGCCGCTGCTGCCGCCGGTCGGCACCGCCCCGGCGCTGGGTTCGGCTCGGCTCGGCTCGGCTCGGCTCGGCATTGCCTGGCCCGGCGCTGTCCCCGGGTGGCTCCTGCGCGGCGGATGCGGGCACGGGAGGCTGCGGGGACGGGCCAGACAATCCCATTATATGCCGGGCACATTTTCACCAGGCGCTTCATTAACCCTTTTCAGGGCGGAGAGTGTGCGTGTGGCTTTTCGCTCCCTCTTTCCGCCCTTCTTTCTCTCCCCTCTATTTCTGTCTGGGTTTCTTTTCTTTTCTTTTCTTTTCTTTTCTTTTCTTTTCTTTTCTTTTCTTTTCTTTTCTTTTCTTCTTTTTTATTTTATTTTTTCTTTTGTCTTTTTCTTTTTCTTTTTTTTTTTTCCCCTTTCCTTTTTTTTCTCCCCTTCCCTCCTTCCTTTTCTCCCCTTCCTTCCCTTTCCCCACTTTCTATCTTCCTCCCACAGTCTCTTACTCAGGACCAACAGCCACCCCTGAATTTGGGACCAAGTTTGTGGTGATGCTGCGCGGGGCTGAGCGCAAGGTTGAGCTCTGCTGTCCCTCCTGGCTGCTCCCCGGCCACACCGGGCCGCCCGCGGTGGTGGGCAGAGAAAGGACACAAAGGAAAAGGACGGTCCGAAAAGCGAGCTCGTTATTAATACAGCCCTGCTTGTAAATGAAAAATGTAACCCTTGTTAATTAACGCTGTTTACATGGGGTACACGAAACTTAAGAAATGTTTCTACAAAGGGGAAGGAACTGTTTACAAAACTCTTTCAAAAGTGTGACATATTGCTGCAGTTCCAGCACTAAAAAGCCAAACACACTTACATGCCTTTGAAGTTGGCTGGCTGAGGCAACATTATTTGACTCGGATTCAGATATTGCTTGTGGGTATAACTAATGGCTTTTACCTAGTTAGTGGGCTGGGAGGGGCGAGGGCCTGGGCGCCGTGGCCATTGGGTCCCTCTGGAGAGCCGGGGCTGGCTCCCTGCCAGCTCTGTACAATGTCAACATTGAATATTTGAATTCCCAGACTCTATTTAACAACTTTCTAAATAAATAAACTCATTGTGTGTCTGTGTTTAAAATTATTTCACCTCTTTCATGAAAGCTACAGCATCTTATTACACCGTCCTCTCAGGCAGCTTTTCCCCCTTTTCTTTCCAAACAAACACAAACGGAGCTGAGCACGGGTGGGTTTTTTTTTACTGTCTCATATCTCTCCCTCTCTCTCCGTCTCACTTTCTGTCTGTCTTCTCAGAAAGCACGAGTGGAAGCTGCTCAGGCATCCTTAGTGGGACAGCTCTGTGCACCCTGTTATCTAATCATAACTAAAACCAAAGCCAGGTTCACCAAGTTGGTTAAATATTAATCATTTCTAAAAGGAGGCCCATGTGAGTGCCATTGCTGCAGCAGTGCCCTGTACATACTCAATCATTTTGGCTGCCATACCCTAGGCGGGCTCCAGGGACAGCTTTCATTGTTGTTGCCATAAATGGCTATTAGTGTTCGTATTCACCTATTCACCTACTTATTTAAGTGCACATAAGTGTGGATATGGCTGTGCTTCCTGGATATGTGGGCATTTGTGTGAGTTTATAACATACTTCTGTGTTTATGCCAGAGAGATGTGTGTGTGTGTGTATATATGTGTAATATCTGTATCTATGCGTGCACATACAGAGAAAAAGCAGGTAAATCCATTTGATATTTGTAATTGCAATTAATGTATGAACAGTGTATAGTTTAGAGAGAGACTGTTGCATGCACAGGCTCCTTGAGTGCTTGTAGTCCTGGCATCAATATCTGCATATCCACACAGGCTCTGAAATGTTGTGGATGCATATACAGAACACAGAGTTAATAATAGCAGCCTGTGTGTTGTTCCCTGGGATGCTTCCCAAATGCACTAATTGTGTGCTTCCCTGGTGGGAGTATTCATTTTAAAATATTTATTGCCTTCACATGTAAGTAGAGGTGTGTGGACAGAGAAGGTATTTCTGGCAGTCCTGGGGAGCACAGCTCCCTGATAAAGATGTCTGAGTTGCTGAAGAAGAAAGTGGGATGAATTTTCTGCCAGGACAGGTATGTGGTGGATGAAAGAAGGTGTCATTGGTTGCTCCAACCCAGTGTTGAAGAGGGAAGGGCAGTAGGGAAGCAGATGGAGTTTTATAAATCTCAGCTAATGAAAACTCGTCCACAGAAATCGCCTTGCTTTGCAGTAAACCATTCTTTAAACAAATGTACTTTAGCTTTGGAAGGGCTTGTACAGACACTTAGGTTTCCAACCAGGAATTCATAATATTTGTTTATTTAAAATTTAACTAGGTTTGCTGTCATTTTTGGAGCAAGTTGGTGTTCTTTTGCTGTAATTTAATACAATCAGTTTTACATCATTTTAGTTTAGTTAGGCAAGGAGTGGCTTATGAAGAGCAGAAAAGAGTTTTATCCCATATGGGTTTCAAACTAGCAAATGCAAGTGCCATGTTATTCAGTAGACTGAGCTAGAACTGGACAAATGCAGATTAGAAGTACAGTTTATATTTTAAGTAGTGGAGGTATTTAACCAGTAAAACAATTTACTGAGACCTGGGTGGATTTCAACATCACTGGAATTCCTTTGTCTTAATTAAGGTTGGCTGTTTTTCTAAAAAGATACGGGCTAATCCAAACAGGAATTAATTTAGGGAATTCCTGTAGCCTGTGTTGTACAGGGGGGCAGACCAGACCACTCTTCCTGGTTTTATAATCTATGCACCTAGTTAAAGCAGTGCCGTTTCATATGGAGACATAAGCTCAAGGCTGGGATCACAGGAATGCACTTAAAAACTAAATGGCCATTAAAAAACCCGGGCTCAGCTCAGACAATGCAGAACAAACGTCTGGCTCAAAGTCTTTTCCATCCTTAGCACTGCTTACCTGGATCACAGGCATCCTCAGAGCCCTGCTGGGCTCGGGAGTGCCCTGTCCATGGCTTTGAGGGCGAAGGCAATGATGGGTTTTGCAAAGGTGGGAAGGAGAACAGGGTGTAAGTGTTGAGGTTTGGGTACAAAGAGGGGGGTCTGGGGTCACAGGTTGGATCACTGCTCTGTAATGAGTTTCCAGTGGTTTCCTGCCATGTCCATGTGCAACTGGTCATGGCTGCAGTCCTTAACACCCCGAGCAAGAACCAGACAAGACTGGTATAGATCATGCTATGGACTAAGATCAGGAAGCACCTCCAGCCTCCCCCCGCTGCAGGGGCTGCTGAAGGAGGGTGTTCACTGGCAGGTAAATGGCAAAGGGAATGGAGAAGGAATGGGAAAGGGGATGGAGATCCTGAGGAGAAGTGCATGTTGTTGTCCCCAGGACTCGTCTCATTGCATTGTCATCTAAAATAAAAAATTCACAATGCTCAGGGTACAATCCAACCCTGCTCGATCATTCGTTGACTTTATGTTCCCTCCCTTTTGTTTGCATTTCCAGGCTATGCCGAGGCATTGCCTTCTCCAGTGCTGCTGGAAGAAAGGGCAGCCACAGATACGTGTGGGAGGAGGGAAGCTTGCCTGCAATGAATATTGTATTTGGTGCTAAATATGTAGCAAAGAGAAAGAAATGTGAGTTAATCCCACAATAAGAGTTGGGAAGTGAAACACAATTAGTTTTATTTGGGGGTTTAATACCGTGGTCTGTTTCAGTGAAGCATTATCTTTTAAAGTAGGATATGCACAATGACATAACCCCCCCTACCTTAAGGGAATGTCAAAGTTTGATCTCCAAATAAAGGAAATTCAGGGTTAAGGCTGAAATGTACCACATGGCCTCCAAGTCTCAGGAACAACAGGAGGCAAGGAAGTACCTAAAGTTGTGGGCTGCACTTTAAAATGAGTCCAGCCACTACCAAGCCGCCAGCGCTCATTGCAGATACTCAGCACTGTTTGAGCTGGGATTTGTGTTGACTAGAAAGAGCCTGGCTCAAAAAGATCTGTGATGATCCCAAGTCTTTTTGGAAATCTTGGCTGATCTGTTATGAGCTTGTGAGTTTTATGGTGGAAGGAACACAGGTCTGGGCTCAATTTATGCAACAGAAACACTGTCTCCTTTGACACCAATAGCTTTTGTTTAGAAAATCTTATATTGGAGCAAAATTTCGGTTCAGAAAAGAAATACATCCACGTTACAGCTTTATTCCTATTCTGAAGAATTGCTTTTATGTCTGAATGGGTGCACTACATTTTAGCCCCGTTTAAGCTCCAAACTAAATTTAAATTGCCTGTAAAATAATCTGCAGAATGGAAACTGCCACACAACCGTAGCCCTTGCTCCCTGACCCAAACCCATATTCCATTGCAAAGCACTGCACTGCTCTGTTTAGTGATTACAGTAAGTTAGAAACCAGAAGAGCAAGACTTCTATGAATAGGTTATTTTTGGCAATTGCATCACCAATTATGTATAAAATTTCAAAAAATATGAGTTCTGCCAGTTTGATCTCTGAGAGGGATACAGAAAATGAAAGCTTTGAGACTGCTGTAACATCATACTATTTTGTCTATTAGATATCATTAGATTACCAGAATACTGAGACCTTCATATCAACCAGTCTAACAAAAATTTCCCAGGTGGTTTAAATTAAAAAATTAGCCATAAATATATTTTGTATAATGCAATTTATTACGGATGTTTATTGTGTGCAGTGGGAAAATGTTTGGTTTCAGATGATCTTACCGTATAACATGTGCCCTACTGAAACTGTTTATACTGTGGCAGGCTGTAAAAGCCCCAGTCTAATTCCAAGACTGGCTGGGCTACATGCTTGGAAAGCCACAGGAAGGCAGAGCCCCTTCCCTGGAAAGCCAAAGGGGCAACAGTGTCTTGTATGGGACATGTGCAACAGAAGACTTGGCAGTGGGGACAGAGCTGGATGGCAGAGAAAACTTGAGGATGGTTCAGGGCAACGTTGTTTATTAAGGGAAAGGGGATAAAAATTATACCTGCTCTCAGCAGGTCCTGCCATACTGGCATAGGAGGCTCACCTGTGTCCAAGGGATACTTTTCTCCCACATCCCATGAATTTATCAAGCCTCCTCTTATTTCAGCTGGATTTGGTGAGTGTGGCTCTGTACTGATGCCCACCTATGACTCCAAATGTGCCCTACTGCAGCAGAGAGGGGGAACTAACGTGGCCTTAGGGACCTTGGGGCCCCTGTAATGGACACATCCACCCCATGCTGGGATGCTGTGGCAGGGAGCCGAGGGCTTCAGGAAAAGATCTCCTGCCTCCTCTCCTGTTCTTTTGCACAAAGTCCACATGCTGGCAAGGGTGAAATCATTCCTCAGTTTCAAAAAAAACCCAAACCCTCAAAAACTTCCCCCCAGCCCCAAGCTCCTTCACACATGTATTAACACCAAACTGGCAAAGCCAATGGAAAAGGATTTTGTGTTTTGGCAGCAGAGCTGGCTCAGAGCTCACTGCGGGCCTTATCCCAAACCCACTGGAGCTGAAGGAGCTTGTACCGACTTCAACGGGCTTTGGATTGGGTCTGGCCAGAAGGAATCTGCTTCTCTTCATCCTTGGGGGATGGGGGGTTGGTTATCAGCAGCTTTTGCTCTGCCGTGAGCCCCAACATGCAGTGCTGTAACAGATACCTGGATTTACATCAGTGTAAGTGAATTAGGTTGGCCCCATAATCTGGCCTCATTTAAGAGTCATTTTAGCCATTACAATGAAACATGAACACTGCTGATGGGGGGACTAGAGTGACTTTGAATACTTGTTTCCCACCGTGCCCCATCTGTTTTCCCCGCTCTCCATCTCTCTCCCATGGGTTGAGGACTGCTGGGGGTACTTGGGGGGGGGGGGGCAGGAGGGGTTCAGGATCTACATACAGCATCTACATCCCAAGGACTGTGGTTCTCCCAATAGCCTGAATTTGTACCTTCTGAACAAATAGCTTTGCTGCTGAAATACCTGATGCCACTAGTAAGTGCTCCATTTATTGCCTCCTGATTTAGTCTCAGACAAACAGAAGGTATGTGAGAGACAAGCACTGACCACTGGAAAAAAATCACTGCAACCATGTCTAAAGCACAGCTTGAATCACTGGTGGTGCC
This sequence comes from Pithys albifrons albifrons, assembly GCF_047495875.1. Lineage (NCBI taxonomy): Eukaryota > Metazoa > Chordata > Aves > Passeriformes > Thamnophilidae > Pithys > Pithys albifrons. The sequence goes on from NC_092468.1 coordinate 22,738,717, forward strand.
TATATTTTTGATTTAAAAACCATTTAACATTTCCAAGTTTGACAGAAATGATTAACCTTCCCCTCTTGAAAACTCTTTGCAATTTGAACTTACTGTGTCACGTTTTATTTACTTGCACCTTGGTAAGGAACTAAGCAATGCTTTTGGTGAGTTTTAATCTTGCCCGTTCTCTTTGTGGTTCTGTATAAAGGAAGAAAAGGAAATATGTTGTTTGAAATAATTTTGAAGTGATGTCTCTGTTTTACTTTTTTTAGGCTCTTGATGTATTTTTGGCTGCAGGGACTGGCATGGAGCATTGGTCTAAGAATATATAACACCGAAAAGCACAGGAATATCATCAGTGTCTGAGTTAACAGCTCAGCTCTATACTCCTGCTGTTTTGTTCTTACTGTCTCATGATATTTACAGCAATAATGAAAACTTGTTATTTGTAAAAGATAAACACTATGAGATGTTCGTCCTGATTCTTTCAGTTCTTATGGTAAGCAATGTTTCAGTAGTCACTGGCTGCCCGTGTAAGTGTTACTCAGCAGTTATGCTCTGCCTGAATAATTACTCTCCAGGACTTTGTGCTTCCTGATAAAGCCAAGGTAACTGAGAAATAAAGAAATGATGCACTTGAACACTCCAGGTGATGCAGATCAGAGACACCACCTGAGGAAATAAACTTGTGCAGTACTTTTCACCTCAGTTACCACACTCAGAATGAAAGAAAAGGTGAAATTGCCTCTATTGAACCAATGCCCTGAGTGAAAACTGAACTGAGACCGAGCCAGAAGGGGTGGTACAGAGTCAGACCCAGGGGATGCAGCAAAACTTCCCAGCTGGGGCTTTCACCACGCACCATGCTGAAGGATCAGTTGTGGACCAAATATAGGAGATTTATTTCCATCCTGACATTATTATTTATTATGACTTCAATTAAAACAGCGACCACAGAACGTAGCCAGGACTGGATGCCTGTTGTGCTGAGCTCTGTGCAAACACGGGCAGCCCGCACAGAGCTCAGGCCCTGAGAAATGCAGATTAAATTTCGGGCCTGCTGCCCTACATGTGCAATTACAGCATCATTGCAGGCAGTAATAAAATCCCAAGGAGAAGTGGGCGCTCTAAGGAAAATCCATGGAGTCAGGACTGAGGAGTGGTAGGCTTTCCACTTGCACATGGGTGGACGTGCTTCAGCTTTAATCCCATCAGACCTTTCCCCCTGCAAGGAAATGGCCCTCCTGGCTCCGTTTTAGCCGACCCTATTATTTTTGGCTCTGTCCATTAATCTGGGGTGATCAAGCTGCATTAAGCTATGAGTATCCTTGCAGCATCACCTGCTTGCTTTCAAAGAAAAGAGCTCTGAGATCCCAGGGAAGGAAGAAGGCGACACCGACAGGTAATCCAGCCCCATAAAACCCCTGGGTTGTGGTTCCAGCCCACTTTCCATGCGGGCACTGCAAGAGGGACCCGAGAAGTGTGGCTGGCAAGTGCCAGCAACCAGAAAGTCTCTCAAGCCTATAAGGTTTATTAAGGTTCTTTTTAAGTCTGTGCCAACAAAAAGGGTCCACACAACCTCTAAGCAAGGCTTCATAAGCCCCGTTTTATGTTCGGATAATTTGGAGCCAAACCGTCACGGAGTTCACATAGCGAAATACCCCACGGAGCATCGCAAACTGCGAAGGAAATATATGGAGGAAAGAGAGGACTGATAATTTTATGGTTTTCCTCGAAGCTAAGCAGTAAAATGGGCTTTATTTAGTGATTTCCTAACTTCTGATTGCAATTCTGTTACCAGCGTAATGGTTTTAGATATAATATTTTGTAAACAGGGAGAAATGTTAGAAGCCAAGGTGGTACAGCTTTCTGCACAGCGTTTGGACCTGCTGTGGGAAGCAGTGCCACACATTCCTGGTTCCCAAAATGTTTTGACTTTTGGACCAGACCCCTAAGCAAGACATGGCAGCAGCACTCAGCTTTGCCCTAGGAAGCCATCCAGCATGGATGGGTAGCCCTGGGAAGGACTTTGTCCTTTAAAGACAAAGGAATAGTTTGACCCAGGTCCAGGGATGAGCAATGTACACTTAATATTGGAGTGAAGCATTTCTAATTTAAGAGTCTTGATTTTACAGGTGAGATAATCATCACAATCTCAAGGCTCATCTTCCAAAACAGGCTATTAAAATCCTTTGTCCCTTAACCTTTTGTTTAAAATATGTATGTGTAAACTGAGGTCCAGACTTCCTTTGATGGAATTTACAAGATAAATCTCCATTATGTTTGCTCCTCACACAAATAACTATTTTACACTTGGCATAGCCCATCTTTTAAAAATCTATTTTACAATGTAATAATTCACACCCACTTCTCTTTGGGAAGTCTGGGAAGTCATTTATAGAAGGGAAATTAAACATGGCTGGGTATTAGGGGCAGTACTGCTGATACAAGCAACAGCTCAAAATGTTGAGGGAAGTGGTTATGGATATGGGAGAAGATGCCATCTTGACCTTGGCGGTTTGTTTATTAGACACTAAATCACAGACATTTCTTCTTCCAGTTATGACTGGTCTGAGGACACAGATATGACCTTAAAAGCCCTTTCTGGGGTTTTAAACAGAATTTAGACCTCGTCAGTGCTCAGTATTTATGCAGCTTGAATGAGAAAAGGGAATGCAGAGACCACTGTGGGAAAGGAAAAAAAAAGGTGAAGAAACTAGAGAAAAAAAATGAAATACTCATTCCAATGGCTGTATTTCCTTTATGAAAGGTTGCTCCTTTTGGTGCCACAGAGCAGAGATAATGTGAGAGTATTTGATGTCTTTTTACCCACTTTGTTTATGCAACTTGTGCACACGACAGCCAGTAACCATCAAACTCATCCTGCCAACCTTCTGTATTCCCTGGAATGAAGGGCAGTCTCTCACTGTCACCAGCAAAAGTAGCACTGGAAATAAGGTGGAAGTGACCAGACAGGGCAGGGATACTGGGGGAAAGAGGACTGGGAGATGCAGATGGATTGCTGTCTGACCCCCGAGCAGAAGTATGCAAACAAATCAGCTCTGCGGGCACCTTTCTGTGCAGGAATAATTCAGGACATCTCTTAAGAGATGATGGGTGTTTTTCAAATACTAAATAGGTCCCAAGTATACTGGTCTATGTGGTTTCGTCTCCCCAGTGCTGTCCCAGTTATATATATATGTGTGTGTGTGTGATCTCAGCAAGCTGACATGGCTAAATCACCTCTGTGCATCCTGACCTCCTTAGTCTCTCGTTTCAGAGGCTCAGCATGAATTTGGGTGCTGGGCTTACTCTTCAGGTCCACATATTTCCTCCGTGCTTGTGCTCTGCAGAAATAGCTGCGCTCTGCGGGTCGGGGAGGATCCAGCTGAAGGGAGGGCTGGAGGGAGCAGTGTTGCTTTAGGCTCCCTGCCTGTGGAGTGACATATCAGAAGCAATAAGTCTGAGTCTGAGCTGATGTCTCACAGCATTGGAGAGTGGGCTGGAAGGCTGAACTTCTGCAAAAATGAAAGCAAGGAATTTAACAGCAGTAAAAAAGAGGTTAAGGAAAGAACAAAAAGGAAAGGAAATAAAAGTGATATGAATGGCTAGAAAAACAGCTGTGTCCAAATATTAACCTCTGCTGCTGTATCTGGACACTGGACTGAGTTAATAGAAGTACACAGTGAATACATGTTTCATTGGAAGACGCTACTTAATTTCAGAAATTAGCTGTATCATCTTGATACAGAAAATATATTAGCAAAAGATATTTTATGTTCAAATCTGCCAATAGCTTGGACATATTCTGCAGGAGGTTAGCAGGAGGATATATGTTACTGGTGGGGTTTTCAGCCAAACTCTCTCACTCTTGGAGCTTCTTAGCCCTTTCTTTTCCAAGATATCTTTCCCCTGACCATCAGAGGAGCAGGAGCAGACAGACCTTTCCCCAGCCTGCCCAGCCATACCTCCTGTCAGCTGCAGGAGCCACACAGGCAGCACTGGCTCGAACGGTTTTTTCCTCTTAGCATGCTGAAGGAACAGCCCCAAAGCACAGGAGTTAAACTGGTGTCAAACTGGTGTGAGAGCAGAACCTGCTTTGGCAGAGGAATGCAGTTGTGCTGGCTGTTCCTCCTGGGATCTGTCCAGGATGGGGAGAGAGCAGATACAGGGCAATCTTTACTCTGTCAAGGTTTTTCTCTAGTCTCTAACACTTAGAAGTGGAAAATATTTTCAGTTCTTTAAAGTAATGATTTTTCTCTCCCTTTTGGATTTCTGATGTCTCTGGGATTTGTGTTCTTTCATGAGCATCATTTGTTTCAGAGCAGAGTCATGGTGAGACAGCCTGGGCTTTAATTTCTGGGAATATCTTTACAGGCTTGTTTTCATGGCTATATAACAACATTATTCTATCTATCCATCTCCCATTCCACTTCCTGATAGAGTGAATTATCAGGACTAACCATCAGTCACTCGTGTTTTCTAGCCCTTGGTGCCAGTATCAGTTTTTAGGATATTTTTCTGGTACTACAGCTATGCTGATCTTGGTGACTATTAAAAATATATATAATATCTTTAAAAAACTCTGTTAAAATGTGCAACACCAGCTGAAAAGATGCAAAAATTAAGCTTGAATTATATCATTACTGGCTTCCTGAGTGTTCGAGTGAGGAAAGACAGTTAACTAAGCTACGTTTTTTGTTTTGTTGTGTTTTTGGTTTTTTTTAGTCAAAAAAGCCGTGTGGAAGAGCAGGACATCTGCTTTTCTAATTATGCCCTAATGAGCTGGGACTGTGCCCCACCTAATGTTGTCCTCTGCAGCCTTTCAAGTACCCAGGCTGTCCAGCTGATTTCCTGATTTTTGCTTCAGGGTTTCTCAGGTTTTCAGAGGGTCACACAGTGTGTTCGTGCAGTTGACATGTCAAATGGCCTGACATGTGATTGGACATGGGGGTGGTGGGAGATGCAGGGCTGAAGATCACTCAGTACAACAAGAAAAGAAAGATTTTGAGGCCATGTTGTGCCTCTGCTGGGCTTCACCTCCACGCAGCTGTGCAGGGACCTGCTCAGCTGTGCCCATCATGGTCAAATTGGGCCCTCTGTTTCACACCTGTTTGTAAGATAGTTGATGAGTAGGGAGGCTGGCTTTGTGTTGGACAGAAGACAAGTGTTTCCCTGTACAGTATTTTGCTGTTCAACTTGTAGGGTCTCAGGGAGAGTGTTTTGCACCCTGCTCCATCTGAGTGTGTGTTTGCGGAGTCGCCATCTCAGGTACTGCTTAGTTAGTGGTGGGTTTGGGCCAGGGGATGATTTGACTTTTGGGCTTTGGCAAACTGTGCTGCTACTTCTTTGCTGCCGTAGTGTCCTCCAGCACTTGAATCTGGGGGTGTTTCCATCTCCTGGGTGTAAATGCACATGTTAACAGCAGTCCCGAGGTGTCATCCCAGAACTGCTATCAACAAAATGCTGTTCCTCCTGGAGTTTGGGCAGAGGCTACTAGAAACATTTCTGATGTTTTCTTGAAAAATACCTGGTTTTCTTCTTTTTATTTATTTATTTTTTGGTAGTGTTCTCACTTGTTTAGTATTGTGTCTACTGGCACTGATTTTTGTCAGTGTTGGTTACAAAGTCCCAAAGCAATAGGAGGAAGAGGTTTTTTTCCTCCCCTGTGTGCTGTTCAGATCATGTTGGAGATTAACTCAGGGGAACGACAAACCACTCTGTTCCCAGCAGTCTCCCCATCCACAGCTAAAATGTTATGGGAGTGAGTGTTGGATACCGTGTCTAGTTTTATTTTCTGTTACAACTTTGAGTGCCAGCACTTCCGTTGTTTCTTCTTTCAGGCCTATGATTCTTTGTACTTTCCTTGATGTATAGAAAAACATATAAAAAAAGGGAAAAGTAATTAATTTCTGGCTGCAGGTTCAGATGACCATCAGTCAGCAGCAGAACCCAGCGTGTTTCTTCAGTTTCCTGCTGCCTTGGTCAGTATTGTTTGGGAAGGGAGATGGGAGATGGTTTTAGTGTGCTCAGAGCCTGCCTGTGTCCTGAAATCTCACAGTGTGCTGTGTGTGGGGAGAGCTTTGCCAGTTGTATTTGAGGTGGTGGAGGTGATGGAATAACACCATCTCACTCTGGTTTTGGTTAATAAGCAAGAAAAGATGTGTTAATCCTATCAGTGTCTGATGAAACCAGCAGGGCCAGGCTGTGCTGTCCCATGGAGGTTTTGCTGACCACAGCAAGGGCGAGGTGTGTTTTGGAGGCTGTTGCTGTCAAGGAGTGTCCTCTGGAGAGGGCAGGAATTGCTGAAAGGTCTCCAGCTTCGTGTGCTGCCCTCAGCACTGGGCCAGTGGGATTTCCCATGTCGGTAGTAGCATTTCCCACATTTATGGGAACCACAGGCTTTCCAGAGCCAGCAGCCACCTCTGGGCTGAGCAATACCAGAAGCAGGAACCTGTTGATCCGTGCAGAGCACGCTAGAGCTGCAGAGTGAGGGGTGATAACTTCAGTTCCCGAGGCTTTGAAGGTTTTGTTGTTTTTTTTTTCCTTCAGTGAGGAAGGGGAGTTGTGTGTCTGATGCCCCAGGTGAACAGGCTGGAACTGTTAGAGGCTGGTGCCCGCACGTGGGTGAAAGTGTGTGTGTCACTGTGGGCTCCAGCACCTCTTAGCTGGCTTATCCATGGCTGGGGGTTCAGCAAGTGGTGCCCAATTGCTGGACCTGTGAAGTCTGTGGAAAACCTGGAAATTAATTTCTGACCAGACTGAGGCATCATTTGCCATTTAAAATTGTAGATCTGTGTTTATCCAGTGTTAACAGATGTAACATAAATGAGTTTCTGTGCTGTCTGCTGGTTCACTAATGGCACTTGTTTGTAAGTGCTTTATGTTAGCAGCTATTTGATGGTGCCCATTAGTTTTTCCTTGGTTAATGTTATATAATAAAGTGAATGCTGGCCAAAAGCAATAGTAATACGATAAACAAAAAATCCAAATGCTGGGTGAGAAATGTAATGGAGCGAGGGCTGAACTCTGGTGGGAGTTTGGTTTAATCTAAAGGTTAAAAAATGTTATAATTTGGGTTTAAGTAAATTGGCTCTTTAGTCCCACAGGTCTTGCTCTTGTACTTCTTGTGCCTCCAAAGCTTCCACTAATGCCGATGGGAGTCTTGGGCGCACAAGAAATGCGGGTTCAGGTACTAAAGTTACAGATTGGCTTGGACCAAAACCCCTAATCCAAATACCTCCGGCTTTTGAAAGCATTTGCCAATTGGATTTGAATCTGGACACAAACATTGTGGCTTGAGCTCATCTGAGCTCACTTACATCTGTGTAAATCTGTAGTATGGCCCCGCTCCAGCAAAGCACGTAAATATGTGCCTAATTTGACTTCAAGGGGACTATTGTGCGCTTAAAGCTAAGCATGTGTTTAAGTGCTTTGCTGGACTGAAGTCCAAATACATGGGAGTCAATGAAATGACACCAAATAGTGCAGCGTAAGTGAGATCTGAAATGAACCAAAATGTTTGTGTTTCTACCTGGAAATGAACACCCTGTTCACATCCTACGTATCCTGCATGCACTTTGTGTTTTCATCCATCTACACGTAATGTATTCTTTACGATAACCTGTCCGTTCAATACAGTAAAAAAAGAAATATACTTTGAATTTTCCTGCTCTATTACTCACGTTTCATGAAATGTGTTCTTATGCCAAGTGTCTGTTTATATATATTTATACATGTTGTTTTTTTATTGATATTGGCAAGATACAAGAAGAAAAGAAATATTTTACAGTTAAAAACTTGTAAACAGTTTTATCCTTCATTTAAAACCTTTCTTAAAGAGAGTTTACCTGACATGGTCAAATTACTTTAACTTGTGTTTGGTTTTGCCAGTCTGACCAATATGAAAAGTATTTATTTAAGATATAGGTTTGTTTTCAGCTGCAAATACACATGTTAAACATGTTTGCAATTAACTGACATGTGAATGTGCCTTTACACTCAACTACTAAATGTCACTTGGTGATTGCCACGCTACATAAAGCTGTCAATGAATATTTTCACATGAATACATTAATACCAGTTAAAAGATTGTGAATGGCTTGTCAGCTGCTGCAGCTCATTGCAAAGAGAACACAAAAGGGTTAATTGAGCCCAGCCCCGCAGAGGTGGCAGAGGCATAGACTAGAATTGGGAATTAAACCCAAAACAAATACAAGAAGAAATAGCCCTCGTGCCTGAGTATGACAACCACAATGCAGGCATAAAGAGGTGTAAGCTGCAAACGTCTGTAGGTTATTAATGAGGTAATAGAAGCAAAATTAGGTATCAGCAGGGTTTGGCTCTGTTTGAATAAAACTGAGATCTTTTATCTCAGAATATGCTAGGAAAGACTCATAAGCTGTGATTTGGTGGTCTAGGCTGTGCCCTTCTTGGTTGTGGGAGTTGACTCATGCCATTTAAACTCATCAGTGTTTTCCACTCAGGGCAAACAGATGTGGGATCAGATGCAGAGGAAGGTTGGCGGGGAATAGGGAAAAGGTTTACATGGCAGTTTATGAGGAAAATCACTTTTGTGTGCCTACTTTTGAATCAAACGAATATTCTGTGCTTCAGCTTTGTGTGTCTGGAGATCTGATGCTATTTTCTTGCAATGCCAGTTTAGGGGGAGCACATAATGGCAGTGCTAAAACCCCTCTGTGTCTGGGTGACCCCTGCCTGGGCTGAGACTGGCTCCCTGTTGATTTTGCCAGCTTCCCTCTGGATTCACTTCAGCCTGGCTGAGAGCAAAGCATGGACATAGACCTCTGGTCAAGGCTCAGTATTTGTTCCCTTTAAGAATAAACTCTTCTCCAAAATAACGGAAAAATACTTGTTTCCTGACTCTCAGAGAAGTTGACAGCCAGAGATGCTGATGCATTGCTTGGAGTGATCTGCCCTGTCCTGGTCCCTCCTCAGCCCCACTGTCACTGAAGTAAGTGGCAAAACTCCCATTAACTTTAATGATGCGGAATCGACTCTAAATGGATAAGGTTTGTCTTTAAGAAAAGTCACTAAAGGATTCAATTACACCATAAATGTATTCGGTGGTTGTGAAGTGATTCTGGTGTATGTACAGCCAAACCCTGAATTCCTTCTCAAGTAAGTGTCTGGGTGAGGATTGATTGCAAATCCTGCTCTAAGTTACACCCGTGTAACTCCCCCGGAGTTGATGGCATTCCTCCCTGCTTCCCTTGCATGGACAGTGCAGGGAGGCTGAGCCATACAGAGCCTTCCACATCCTGCTGCTGCTCCCCTTGGGTGGGAGCTGGGAGGGATGGAGCCTGTCCCTGTGGGTCTGCAAAGCTCCTTATGACCTGGAGCAGCACCTGTGGTGTGATGGAGCCTGCACCAAGGGGGGTTTCGGCCCTTCAGCCTTTGAAGAGCTCTGGAATGATGTAATCCCAACCCTGTAAGCTGCTGTGGGACCGCTGGGTTGAGAGATGCCTTATAAATCTCAGTCGCTGGGTTTTGTTACCTGCCTGCTCTGTTACATGACTAATGACTGCAGGTAAAGAATGGGCACTGGAGAAACGGGTAATTAACAAAAACATCCTTCTGTGTTTTCTGCTCAGCTTCCATGACTGGCATTTTCAAAAGCTGGGTGGATATGATTTGTAGCCTCCCTCTTTCCCCAGCACAGAGGCAGGGCTGGTTTGAAACCTGGCAATCCCCAAACGCTTCCCTAGTTTCCTGCCCTTGCATTTGATGCAACCAGGGCTGGTTTTCCAGAGAGTTGCTGGTATCTGCCTTGACATGTCATTTTTGTGCTAGAGTTGGCTTTTTTTTCTGGAGTGTGTGTTGCTTTGAGAGTGGCCTGGTGCAAGTGCATTAGCAAAGTGAGCCTGCCATAAAATATTGCTGCATCCAGCTGCCCCGTCAATAGGTCAGGCTATTTGTCCGATCCAGACAGGGTGTCTAGTTCTCCTGGCAGCGTCCCTCGCTTTGGCATGGGAAAACCTGTTTTGTTTAGCACTAGGGAAACAATATGTATAAATAGTAATGCTTGAACTGAAACACTCCCGTTGTCTTTATGCACAGTGTGCTGTGTTACTGGTTATTTTATGATAGATTTTTTTTCCTCCCCTGAAGGACTTGAGTCCCAGCTTGCAGAATAGCTGCTGTTGAGTGGAAGCATTCCTGCTATTTTCCCCTCAATTCAGAGGAAGCAATGCACTTGTTGTGTTACCTTGGTGAATCGAAAGTGGTTTTCACTTCCCTTAATTAAGGCTGCTTTGGCTCTGGCCCCTCCAAGATGGAGAGTGGAGCGCACTCAGGAGCGCTGCCACTGATTTGAATTCTTAAATTCCTCTCCTTGCAAACTTCAAAGGCAAGTATATTGCTCTGTCTAAGAGGCACCAATTATGTAAACCCTGGCCTATTCAGAATGTTCCATAATTATTTATTTTCAAGGAAAGAGGTTTTAACCCAAACTAGACAGAAAACTGGCATTTCTCCAGTTATTAGATTCTATTGAGAAGGGTATTAAACAATGGGCAGGGTAACATGGTAGATTAGTGTCCCTTCATCTTCCTGACCTGGGCATGTGTCAGAGCTGTACTGAGCTGACCAAAATTACTTTGATTTGATGGCCATTAAAGGTCAGGAGCAGAATGGGATCAGACGTCTTAGTTGAGACTGAAGTACACAACATTATATATTGATAGTAATTAAGCTGTTTCATTTAATAAGCACCATCAGATTTTAAGGCATTGTTACAGTAGCGGGGCTGGGAGGAGGAGAGCGGCAGTTGTGATATAGGCTGGGGGAGAAAGGGAGAGAGAAAGGGTTCTGGAATGAGTGAAATGTGTCCCTGGAGTAATTTTTTATTTTATAAACTGGATGCAAACCTGATGGAGAACTATGGAAATGAGCAGTCATGCTGGATACATACACACACTCTCTCTCAATATTCCTATACTGTGGGTAATGAAAAGTGCCTTCAGGGATGGGGTGGCCTTACCATTCATCAGTGCCATAGCATTAAGTGGGTAATAACTAAGAGCTCACATATCTAGTGTGTATATAAATTGTAGCTCCTCAGTATATTTGCTGCAGACTGTATTTAATTTATACAATTCCTTAGCTTTAAAACTGTCAATTGATAACATTCAATCTGCGAGCCTGACTGATAAAAGGGAAGGGAAGAAGTACTCTCTGGTGGCTAGAGCAGGAGAAGGGTGTAGGGGCCAAAGATGCAGGTGGGCAGCAGAGTGGTGCTTCACTTGGGTTTTGCTGAGGCCAAACAACCCCACCTTTGCTTTTCTCTTCACCTGTTTCTGACACAAGCTGGTCCTGCTGCTTGGCAGGTGTTGAATGTATCTACAGTCAGCAGGGAACCAGTTGCCATGAGGATGAAGGGTTCTCTCTCATCTCCAATGGTGATGAGAATGGCATTCCCCTGTGCTGCTGACCCTTGTGAGTGTGGGAGATGCTGAGTGGTGGCTTCCCTGCATCCATATTACAGAGATGTCTGTAGGATCCATCACTGTGTTTGGGAGGGTTGGTGATGAAGCTAACTGACTTTTGGAAGGAGTTAGATAGGAAAGAAGACCCCAGAGCAGGAAAATGAAGGGATGTGGGTAAGTGTGGGTTCTGCAGGAATTAGCTGTCCTGTGATGCACAAGTGGATGTTGAACTTGGCCAGTGCGTGCTAATCCAAGAGCTGACTTTGCCCTCGGACACAGCAGTGATTGTGGATGTGAGTCTCCATAACTAAGTGGTGTGCCAGTCACTTGAACACTATAAAGAGCGTCAAGCTCTCACACTTCAATAAATTTGGGAAGTTGAAGGGAAAATGGCTGAGCAGTTTGGAATTCAGCTTGTGAACCCAATATTGCACATTTTTCACTGCTCGAAACAAACTGTTATTAACAGGGAGCTTTGTTCTTGGTCCATATTTCAAATGCCTTTGTGTCGGGGAGAGACTGGTCCAGAGCTTGGCTCAGCTTCCCTTCATTGTAAGATGTACTGGTTCTTCCTGACCTCAGGCTGCTGCTGGGCTGCAAAGACTTCCCAGCACCTGCTGTCCCACACAGGGCCTGTCCCATGGCATGGTGACAGCACCTGCATGGGTGGCTGTGGTCCCTGCTGAGACTCAGCACTGGTGAGACTTGCAGAGGTGAAACTGTGCGGATAGTGGTGATTCTCACTGGTGGTTTTGGTGCTGGACCTGGTATGAGGCACAGCAGGTGCTTTGTATCCCAGTTTGAGCACCCTGGACTGGAGGCAGTGAAATCACCTGATGCTGCTGGGGGGGTTGGCCAGGGCATTGGGCAGAGATGTCTGTTGGGGTCCATCACAGGTGAAAGGTGTGGCAGAGCAGGAGGTGCTGGTCAGGGCAGATCTTCAGGAGAGCTGGCATCTCTTTCTCCTGGTATATGGCTACATATCTTGCTGATAGAGGGACCAGGAGGTTAACTTGGCTTTCAGGGTAATTTCTTCCTCTATATGAGACTTTGAGAAATGTCATGCCTTGCATGTGGAAGCTTTTTAAAAGCAATTTAATATATTGATTGGGAAGGAACAGTAATGAGAGTGGACCAGATGGGGACTTTGCAGATGAGGCATGCAGAGACTGTTGTTCTTATGAAAGAGTTGTAGCAGGTGCTGGTGTGGGCTTATGTGTTTGCTGGAAATCCTTTTTGACATAGTGGTCTGAGACAGCCTTTGATTGATTGACTGTCTTTGCAACCTGGGTTCAGGATTCCCCAAAACTCCAAATGATGCCTTAAAATGCAGTTTGACAACATTTTCCTTAATTCTGAGCTGATGGACCTGATGCTCAGGTTGCAGTTCTGTAATTCAATTAAAAGGAAGAGTGACCTACTAGTAGTGCCTGCAGGAGCAGGACAGATATTCTTACAATTCCAAAAATAATTGTGTAGGATGGTCTGAATCCAGATGCTGTTTTATAAGTTCAACTGTAGTTTTAAATGCCTGAAACCTTGAAGTTGCTGTTCACTGGTGCCATGGAGCACAGCTCCCACGGGGTTTGCTGCCTTCAGGCAGCTGAGAGTGGAAATGATTGTGCGAACTGGGAGGTGCCGGATCCGTCCGGGAGCAGCGTGGGACGAGCAGGAAGTGCGGTGTGGGGCAGGCATCCAGGAAGGGGATGTGAGGAGGAGTGGGCACCACGTTCCTGGAAAGCTGGTGGTGAGGAAGCGCTGCTGGCCATGGGTGGACTAGGGAGTGGAGGCAGAGTGCTGGCTTTGAGTGTGGTAGCCTGCAAGACAGAAGACACGTCTAAGTGGAAATGGAGTGGCTGGGCTGGATTTGGCATTACTTTGGGCTCAGATTCAGGAATAACCCCCTTTTTTTTGGCTTAGCAGTGCTGTATCCATGTTCCTCACTGGAGACACTGCGTTTCTTAGTGAAATGGAGAAGTTGGCTCTTGCATCCACTGCCTGCTGCTCCCTGCATGTGTGACCCAACTTCTCCAAGCAGCCCATTTTTCAATGACAGCTGAGCACCTTATTTGATCAAAATAACTCCATTAGAAGAGGGTTCCAGTGCAATCAATAAACAAGCATTGAGTAGAGATAAATAAACTTGAAACAGGCATCATAATTAACCTGCTGGGGGGGAGAGCAGAATGATTTAGCAGTGTTTGAACATTTGGCAAAGAAGTTTCCAGCTGGCACCTGTTTTGACCAAACTTGTTGAATGGGAGAAGAATCTCCTGAAAAATTACTCAACATGGCCCAATTCAGAGTTCTGAGCTTGCAATGACCCAAGATAGGAAACGAAAAGGAGTGTTTGCCAAAGAAGGGCTCCAAGGTCTTGGAGAGCTGTGATGGAAATAAACCTGTTGAAAACTAAACAGATCCATATATTGCCCCAGCACAAAAGAAGGAAGGAAGGTGATCACAGTGAAACGCTGGTGCGCTCCATGAAACCCCTGTGCCCTTCTAAGAATACCCTTTCAGTATGTGGGTCAGGAAGCAGCGCGACTTCAGCCTGGATGCCTCCTAAAAACAAAGCGATTGTTCGGTGGTATGTTAATGTAGCAGGTGCAGTTTTATTTAAACAAGAGGTAGCTATTGTTTTCTGGAAGTGTGGTGATTTACAGGCTCATAGCTTATCCTGGAGGATCAGGGTGTTAAGTCATGTGCATGTATGTGTGTTTTAGCCCAGGGTGGCCGTTCTCCTGTCGGCATTTCTGAGCCAGGAGGAACTTAAAGGGAACGGCACCTGTAAGATCAGGGATGTTAAGCCAGGGGTGTAATAGGTAAAAACTACTACAAGTGGGGATCTGGATTTGGAATGAAAGGGAGGTGTGGTCTCTTGTCCATGTTATGGTCTTGGAGGCTTGTGTAGGATCCTGGCTGATCTCAGTGGGATTTATGTGTGAGGATTTGTGAAAAGAACCTGGCCTTATAAACACTGCTTGCATGGCGAGCTGTGGGAGAGAACAAGAATTAACAAACTTCTTCAGTCCTGACAATTATTTCAATGTGGCACCTTTGTGGCTGAGAACAGAAGTGTCAAAAATGCAACATGTGATCTGGCATCTCCCCTCTCCCTCTCCTTACTGATTTTGCTTTTCCTGAGTTTCATCCTGAGCAGAGGGGCAGCAGGAGGAGCCCCTTGTCCCATAGCAGAGACACTGAACTATGTGGGCTGGAGACTGGTCCACCTCCACCAGGGAAGTCCAGCTGATTTTTCTTCCCACGGAGCTTTAACACCACGGCAAGGGGCTCCTGCTGCTGCTTGGTGTTAGTGTGGTTCTATTTAATCTGGTCTGTGAGCTTGAATAGGTCAAAAGGCTGATGTGAAGCCTATCTTTGATGGTAGCATGTTTGTGGGGTTTTGTTTTACCCGTTTTTTGGGAGGAGGCATCAGATAACCCGAGCAGGCTGCGTGGTTGGGGAACCGTGTCTTGTCCTGCTGAACTGCACAGCAGCGTTTTCATTCCAGCCGTACCTTGTCTGAGTCTCTCTGCCTCTGTTCAGTGTGCAGGTATGGATGCAGCCAAGCTCTTCTGCAGCTGCTGGTTATTTATGTCTGTTTTCACTATTCTGCCTTGAGAGCATATTTCCAGAATGGTTGGGTTGTTCTCTGCTGTGCTCAGAGTCCAGAAATTTTAGAGACTGGATAAAATAGTGTATTCCAGCCCTGAAAATTCTACTGTATTTCCCTAAATATGGTGTGGGGGCTTTTTTTTCTCTTCTTGACTGGAGAAGAGGGTCTGGGCTTGATTCTTAAATTTTATTGTGTTTTAGAGTGAGAATATCTTTGTTGGGTTACATACATTTTTACCAAAGTGGAAGCATTGTAAAGAAACATTTAAATGACGCCAAAAATAGAGGCTTATCCACTTACATGATTAAATCTGCAGATATCAATGCTCTGGAGTGAAAAACATCTTGTTTACCCTTCCTTTTAGCACTGGGGTTGAACGTGATGGGGGCGTGGTGTTGATAACAGTAGACTTGCCCAGCAGTGGAGTCTGCCCTGTGCAAGCCGTGGCCAACCCCTTGGAGAAATCCTGGCCAGGTTGTCACTGGGATGTGCTGGGATGCTTTGGAGGAGGTTGGGTGGGAGCTGACATCCATGGGCTGAGCCCCTGGACCTCCCTCCCTGCCCTACTCCTCATCCAGCTCAGGCCAGTGACTTTGAAATGGCAGCTTAGTGCTGCACTTTCACTTGTGGTGATTAATATTGCTCTAATATTTGTCTGATGGCAACTCCCACCGACGGGCAGGGCAGTGCCCTGTTGTGCTGCTCATTGTATGAGCTGTAGTAAATGACTGTCCCTTCCTCAGTGAGATCACGGGCTAAAATTAATTGTGATTTTGGACATGCAGGGTACTTTCTGGCTAAGGGCTGTTGTTATTATTTCTAATTTTCTTTCCATAGAAACAGAACATTTTATTACTTTCACTGAAGAAATCTGTGTTATCAGTTTCCTTTCATGCAACAAAACACCCTCCTATTCTTCTTTAATAAACATTAAACACTTAAAGCTTGTTCTGTTCTTTGCATGTAGAAAACACTGCAGAAATGCCAAGTGTCCTTCTTACTATTTTTCCTCATGGAGCTTCCAATTCACTGGATCCACCAAGCCAAGATAACACCATCTCAGAGGGCCAGCGCTGCGACAAATTTACAGTCTGGGAGCTTATATCTTTCCAGGCAATTGTCTTCAAACAGACAGTGCATTTCTGCGTGTCGGAGTCTCAGAGCTGGAGTTTCTTCTGAGAAATGGCTGGGCCTGCCACCACTGAACCCCTGAGTGACAGCAAGTGCTTTTCGGCTTCTGTTGTGATTTTTTTTCTTTTTTTTAAGAAGAGTTGGCAGCCTGAGCTATTCTCAAGGATTTGGAAAAGAGCCACAAACAGGAATTATTGAACAATTGCTCTGTGAAACTTAAGATAACAGTTTGTTCCACCACAGTGGAATTGCTTTGTGGTAGAAGGAAATTATCTTTTTAGCTCTTGATTAACATTATGTGAGAAAAATAAAATTAAAGCCTGATTGTATCTGTGGTTGAATGGAATGTGTGTTCGTGCGAGGGGAAGAGGGGACAGATGTTTGTGGGTGACACATACAGAGATGAATGTTTGTGACACCTCAGATTGTAGGTGATTCACAGATTAGGAATGTTTTTAATGTTTGGAAAATTCCTTATTGCTTCTTTATTGCCAGATTAATGCCTGCTCTGTGCTCAGTGTGAGTGTAAATACTAGATCATTAATGAGTGTGAGCGCCTACTATAATGTGCAGGTTGGAAAGCATATTTTTTGGTGCAAATTAATATTCTTGTGGTTATAATACGACTTTTAGTGCTTTTAGTTGGTTCACAGAATGAAACAATAACTTGCATCTCCATAGTTACTCTATAAAATAATACTCTTGCCCGTGAGTTTATCACTCATGCTTATTAAAAGTAAATAATACTGTTGAGAGCCCAAGTACATTTTTAACATACCAGCACAATCCAACTGCCCTGGAAGTCAGAGGGAGACTTTCTGTTGGGAAAGCAGATACTGAGGAGAAGGAATCAGGAGCAGGGCCAGTGTTTGGGGTACTGATGGCAGAGGGGTGCACCTGTTGAGCAAATTCCTCATTCAAGTGCAGGATTTTGTTTCAGCAAGCTCTGTAGCAGATCTCTTAGAACAGGGGGAAATGCCTTTACAAGTGCTCCAAAAAGGCCATATCCATGTTTTCTTCTACTAAAATTTCATGAGCATGGATAGGAGTTGCCCTTTTCTACTGACGGAACAGTTGCTTGAAATGGATGCTCTGAGGGAGTGAGGTCCAGGGGCGTGCACGAAGGTGATTTGTGCAGTGCATGTGGGGTTCTTGAGTCCCAGTGGCTTTCCCAAAGCCCCGAACTCAGCTCCGCAGCCGCATCTTCTCGGCTTCCCGCCTGCCCTGGAGCCCCAGCGCTCCCCGACAGCGGCAGCTCGGACACCCTGCCACTCAGAGGGACGCTCTGAGGATGCCGAGTTCCAAACATGAACTTTCTGAGCAGGCCAAATTTCTGCTGTGATCTCCCAGCTCATTGCCTGTGCTTATCTGTGTTTGCAAGACACGCTGGGAGATCAAAATATGCCCCTTTTGAGGCGATAGGAAAGAGACAAGATGCTACTTTAATCATGTCTGATAAATTCTCACTTGTAATGAGAGCCCTAATTAAGGGAAATTACCTATTGGAAAAGAGTTAAAAGGGGCCCCCATACTCCTTCCAGCAAACTTAAAGACAAAAGGAAGTTTCTAACAATGGGTCAGTGGAGATGCATTTCCGCTCGGCTTTAAAAAACAAGGTACTGTCTAGCTGATGAGTGGCGAAGGCGAGCAACGAGGCTTTGATGAGCCTTCTCCTGCTTCCTGATATTGTGACCCTCTTAACAAACACCACAGACGAAAATCAGCATGCCTTCGGTATGCTGTAAGTGCAGGCAGGCTATCTGAAGAGATGCCTCACTCGCAGGATATGGTTTAAATCCTGTTTTGAATAAGGTTTACATCCTTGTCACTGAAATAATATTTTCGTACGGTAAAAATCAATGTGAAGAGACGGGCAGACAGGTCCCTCGATATGTAAACAACATATCTTTGATGTCACTTCTTACTTTTTTTTTGTCCCAAGGAATATCCAAGAATTTAGCAGTTTAATTTTACTTTTATGGATCTCTTTATGATGCCAGAAGGTGTGCATGGTTCTTGATTTCAAAACCCCAGGGTGGGAGGCCCATGATCTGGGTTCTGTTTTACCCTTATTGCTCTGTAATCAGCACTTTTGCTTCCACTTGGGTGGTTGGGGAAGTTCTGGTTTTCCAGTCAGCTCTGTGATTAGAATAAAAACAAGAGGGATTCTCTCTGGGTGCAGGGGGGAAAAAAAGAAATAAGAGGCTCTAGGTCCAAGAGTTTTGGTCACTGTGATCATCTGGAATGAGCTTTCCACATATCATTAATTTCTCCTCGATGGTGCTTGCTGGAGTGAGCTGAATGTGGTGCTCCAGACATACTTCACATACTGATCTTTCCTTGGGCTGGTTTGCAGTCTCCAATCTGTGTCTTGCAGGGAGCATCGGTGAGAAGCAACGTACCTACTCTCCTGGTGTACAAACTGCAGAGTCTGTTTGCAGTAAAGCAACAGAAAGCTGCATATGCAATAAAAATACTGGGGTTTGCTTGAAAATACAGTGAATCCCAGTTCCAGTGTCAGATATCGGTACCTGGACTGGATGAACAGGAGCTGTTTGCAGTCTCCCTGTCAGGACTGCTGCAGCAGCACACAGAGTGAGCTCTAGGTTCCATCTCTGAGCCCTGAAAGCATTTGAATTGTCATCCAAATTTTTCAGCCTGCATTGGTTATTAATATAAAGGGCATCATTGATCAAACCGTAACTTTGTTCCCTGTTTTATACTGTACTTGTTTATTTTTTCTTTCTGTGAAGCAAATCATCAGCAATTTTCCCCATCAGTAAGATTTTTTGTTTCACAAAACCACAACCACAACCAGCAGTGGCCTGAGTCATGTTATTTCTTTATTGTTAGGTATTTGTAATGTATTTTTATTACTCATGATATGAATGTGGCTTAGGCGTGTTTAACCACCACGTTTGCTTCCCAACACCTCTGTGGGATGGGTGTTGCTACTAGCTCTTGTAAAGTAAGAGTAAACTGGGTAGCACAGAAATGAAACTGTTTTCCTAGAGATCATGGAGGAACACAGGGGGCTGAAATGGGGATACAGCCTGTGGTTTGGCCAGTCCGTGTCTTAACCACGAGCTCCTCTGAGCTCTCTGGAGTGAAACATGTGGAGGGGTTGGAGCCACAGGGCGGGATGGGGCATGGGCACTGCTCCAGCTTGGAACTCCTCAAGTGGTTTGCGTTGGCATGCCAGGAGCTTTGGAAGGACACTTGCCTTTCAAATTAATAGCACGCTTGAGGATTTTCCAGGTACTGCTAGAAAATTACGTGAGCACACTCCCAAATGTAAAACCAGATGTGCTGGGGTCAGACCACAGGTCTCTCCAGCCCAGTGGCCTGTCTCCTGCAGTGGGTGGCCAGAGCAGAGCAGAAGGTCAGGAGACGTGAGTCATGGGATGTCCCAGAAAACTCTCCTGTTTGGCACCAGCACCTCCCTGGTGAGGAGGTGATAGCTGCACACACTGAGTAGTCACCAGGAAGCTGCTCTGCAGGCTCAGCCACATGTTTGTGTAGCTTCGAGAGCAGCTCACCAGAGTTCCAGCTACCTTCTGAAAACACTTAGCTGGTTTGTTGGCATTGGGGTTTAGCTTTCAGTCTAAGCATGGAGGAGCTGGGTGGAGTGCTGGCAGTGTTTGTGGGCTGGAAGATGGCGAGTTTGCTGATGCTGAGCCTGGTGTGTGATGGTGCATGTGACACCTCACCTGCTGAACTGATACCTGAATGACACCTGGAGGTGGCCCAGTTCAAGCAAAATCCCATTGAGCATAGTCTTTTGAAATGTAGGTGTTGGTTACACTGACAAACCGTGTGGATGCTGGTCGATGTTGTCTTAACACTTTAGTTTCATTTGATGTAATCCAACCAGGGGCTGTTTGGAGTGCAGTCCTGCTGGCATCCCATGCAGGCTTCTTTCTCACTGCCTGGGAATCCATTGCCTCCCAGCAGGCAGAGCTGGTGAGCAGCAAATGCTGCTGCCATCCTCCTGGTGGCACCTACTGCCTGCCACCAACTCCTTGGATGCCTTTTGGAGACCACCTGGAGCACAACGGTGCTTGTAATGTTCCCATATCTCACTATTGCTGAAATGGGAGAAGCATCAGAGACAGGTACAAGTCCTTGTTTTGCTTTCATTTAGTAATAACAACAACAACAATAATAGAAGATTTAAGTTTTTTATTTTTTAATTATTGCTTTTTCAGAACTGCTGTCTACACAGAGGAATCTGCCACATGAATGGAAATGTGGGAGGTGTAAGAATGTGTGAGCAATGTGTATTTAGATGGACTTTTGGTCTAATTTGAAAATGGGTTTGTTTTATACCAGCTTCAGTTGTAAAAAGGAATGATTAACCCAAACAGGAGCGCCTGCGTTACTCGCCTTTAATTATGTTTGCAATACATCATGGTGATATGGGGGAGCAGAAAGCCTTTCTGCATCCAGCACATTTGCCTCGTAGCATATGGTCCTGTGGAAACTGTTTTGATTCAGAGCCCCCAGTAGCATATGGTGAAAAATCTGCCCCTGAAGTCAAATTGAAAGTAGAGGCTGGTCCCGGGCCCCAGAGGACCCCGTGTCTCCTGCCAGCCGGCAGGACTGGAGTCAGAGTATGTGTCACTGTTTCACTCATCATGAAGATTTTATATTTGGTTTGGGACACTGGTGCATGAGGTTCTGGATGTAAAAGTCAGAAGAGATATGGTTCCTGTAATGTCTGTAGAGATCCTTGTGTCGATAAGGTCAGCAGCAAGTTAATAGATTTTTATCTTCTCATCACATGAACTTAATATAGTGCAACTGTTGGAGGGGAGGGGAGAAACCTCCCTGCCATTATTTTCAGATGTGTTGCAGGGGGTTTTAAAAGACAGTGTAAGCCTTAAAAGCCCCTCTATGTTTAAAGTGAAAATCAATAGTTCAAAATTAATAATAAAAATATTCAAATATGAACTGAAGGCTAAATGTTGTGTAGTAACCACAGCTAAAACTAATCAGAGCTGGGTGAAGAGGGATGTGTTTCTCCGTGGCAGTGATGGAATGGACAAGATTTCCTATTCAGTGCTCCCAGCATCTCCAGACTGAGTTTACTTACATGATGCCAAAGCAAGGTTCAGCTCTGTGCTCCTGCCATGCAGCATGAGGCAGAGACAGAATCAGAGGCTTTACACTACAAAAATAACCATAAAATGCTCCTCAGTGTTGTTCCTAAATTGATGCACCTGTGGGAGTGAAGACCCTGACTGAGCCCTGGGATGCTCACAGAAGCCTTAAAAAGGGGGTGAACATTGCTGATCAGTGTGGGGGCTACTGCCAGCCTGGGGATGAAGAGGAAACAGAAGCAGGGACAAGGAAATGGGGAGCTAGAAAGACTCTCCATGGCCGTAAATACCTGTCACCACCAAAATCTGGTGTTGCTCACGTTGCAGCCACCGTGATGGAGGAGAGATTCTGTGGTGATTGGGGAGGGGCTGCTCCTACACCAGCAATGGAAACCTGGGGCTGAAATACGGCGTCTCTGTCAGGGGCGAAATCCATGGAGGGACACCGCCGGGTCACGCTGACTAGTAGGGCTCAGCGATCAAACGTGTCACACCTGTCTTGGCCACGGGTGCAGGTGTTCTAGGTCAGCTCTCGCTGTGGTTATCAATCGCTGACAGTTGACAGTTTAATTTTACACCACAAGTACCTCATTACTTGTGTAGGCACTTGAAGAACATGTGGGCACTGGGTTGGATCAGTGATCAATGACAAAGGTTGCGCAGGGTGCAAGTGGTAGCAGTAAAAGTGAAGGTCTCCGTGCATGAGTTGGCAGTGGTGGGGATACATGACAAGGGGAGTTTAGCTGACAAACAGTCTGTCAGGGCTGGAAGAATGGAGGCTCGCTGGAGAGCTGGCGCTCCTTTATAAAATACAGCTCGCCATTTAAAAAAGGAAGAGGAAAAAAAGAAGATAAAAAAAGGCCCTTGCTTTGAAAAAGTGTTTAAACAAATTTAATGCATTTGGGGGACTGTAAATTTTTATTTTACAAGCATTTATTTCATGACATGGAAGCATCCAGGTGTTCAGGAATTTTGTATTAAAGGAAAGTGGAGGTGCTGTTTCATAGATATACACTTCAGTGGTGCTTCTCGTTTTGGTTGCCCAATGGGTGCAGATTTGGGATGTTCCATATATAACCAAATCTTTCCACATGAGATTCCTCTTCTCTGTGTATCGATTGGATGATTCATGACTCAATTGGTTGTGATGGATTTCTTCTGCTGCAGTAGGGAAAAATGTGTTGTTCCAACACCCTTAAGAGTGTTGCTTTAATCAGTCCCATCCAACTTTGTTTTGCTGCTTGTTTTCCTTTGCAGAGTTTCTGACATTCTTTTCCACATTGAATCTACCCAGCAGATTATGTCACTGGGGCGATGACTGAAAGAAAGAGACATATGGCATTAGTTTGGTGGAGCTGTGTATCTTGCATTAGGATGTAAATCTTATTTGCTTGAGAAACCACACTGAAAGACACTTTGCTCGAGGTACAACATTATTGAGTGCACCTTATAATAATTGATATGGTGGGAACGATATTAATGGAAATAATGTGAATTTCACCCAAACTGTAGTGAATAAGGAAAAGACTAATAGTCTTTGCCCTTTGCTGAATTGAACACGTCTTAAAAAAAGATTCTTGATTATGTCTCGCACGCTGATTAGGTGTAGGCTACCTTTGATCACATCACCTACGGTTCGCACCGAAAGGACACGTGTGGTGCGAGTCACGGTTTTGGAAACTGTTAAAGTGATTGAATAAGCAGCTCAGAAAACACACGGCTTTAAAAAATGAGATGCACACTCTCTGTTGGTGCTTTGTATCAATTTAATGGCAGTGCTGGAAAACCCTCCCAGTGCTGGCTGCGCAGGATAAAAAGTCCCTCTCCCACTGCTCACCTGTGAAGGCAAAGGTACCATTGTCTTTTCTCTTTGTTTAGTTCCAAGGTATGTCCAGTCTTTAGCCAATGACCATGGAAATGAATGAACTTCATGTTAGAAATAGAAAAAGCCTCCCAATCAATTGTAGTGAAGGACCCAAGTCAAAATGCTGGATTCAAATACGCCTGAAATATTAGTTAACTCCTGAGTCAAATCTGGGCTTCTGCAGTCTGGTGGTATTATGGTCTTTTGTTCTTACTCAGTGCTTTCTAATTTTTTTTTTTTTAAGTTTATACTACATGGTAGAAAGGGAAGTTTTGGGCATATGCTGTTATTGCATCTAGTGACAAAATGATCTTTGTGAAGTGCAAAGTGGTGCAGATTGTCACAGCTATTAGAGCACTGATCCTGATTTCACTTCCAAACCAGTCTATCAGGGTTCAAATAGTCAATGAAGATTATTTTCACTATTTTTTTCTATTACCGTGCACAGATAACATTGGCAAGTTTCCTTGCCACATTCATGACTACCTTTTTAGTGAAAATTACCTTCTTTAAAATTTGGAACAGGGCTATCAATGATAAAAGTTCACGTCTGATGGGTAAATAAAGTATATTAGTGATGATCTGATAGGTACAGTAATTATTAATAACCAGATTATTCCTTGAAAAGGGATGTTTAAGGCAATGTAAAAGCAAGTCAATGGGTTATAATCCAAAAATGCTGTATTGGGTGCTAATGTTGACTTGAATAATCCCATCAGCTTCAGTGGGATGAAGAATGCTCCAGTAGGGCTGTCTTTATATGGTATCTTGCCAAACACACTTTAAATTGTCTTGAAATCAATAGATACACGAACCCTCTTGCTGTCTGTAGATCTGTGTATCTAACCAGCCGTGTGCTGAAGGCAAAGAGGAACAGCCCAGTTGGGGGTGTGTTGAACCATTTAAATGTGGCATCTCAGATTTGAGAGTGGGAAGGAAACAAGGGCAATGACAAGAGAACAAGGGGAGCTGAGAGGAGAAAAGACATGGGAAAGGTGTACACCCTTTTCTCTCCCTGGTTAAAAGGCAATATCACAAGGATCCAGTGTGGTTCAAAGGCTTGGAAGGGTTGTGATGGGGAAGTTAAAGAAAAATACCTTGAGAGCTGGAGGAAATTCTGAGCTGTGAGGAGCAGTAACTTGGGTCACTATTAGGCTGAATTACTGGAGGAATAGTGGAGAGGAGCCCATGCTCCAGCAGAGAAGGATGTGGCAAAGAAAGGAAAAGTAACTGATGGCAAAGAAAGGTCTATTACATAAGACTTTGGAAAAATGAGTTTTCTGACTGTGTGAGTCCAGCTTTGCACCGGGGAGGTATTGAGGGAGTGTCCAGTGTTCTTACCATGGTTTAAAGAAAGGGCAATTTTTGCCAGAAATATACAATATCAGACAATATCTAGCAGAAAACAAAGCACCAGAACCTCTAGTGATCTACAGTCTGTGCAACACCACTGCCCTCACTGAGGTTTCACACTGTGTGTATGTAGGAAACAACCACCTTCATTTTTAAGGAATTACTGCGCCACGTGTTTCCTCTGGCGACACTGGTGCAAATCCAGGGCAATCCCACCAAAGCTGGAGGTTGCTCCAGCTTTCCTCTGGGTACAGATGCTTGGGTTTGGCCAGTGGAGTTGCTTACAGCAGTGTGACCTCATTGCAGTTGGTGTTGCTCTACACTTGAGGTGATTGAGTGAAGAAGTTGGCTCTGTTGCTGCTGAGGAAACACAGTGTTCATGTTTCCCAGAGTTACTTTAAACATAGGGGATTTTATTTTCACATTAGTTATTCAGAGCTGAAAAGGGGCTGGTCTTTTCTAGCTAATTCTAAGTGTTACTTTTGGGGTTGTTTTTTTATACCTCTTTGTCCTCTACCCCAAACCATCTATTTCTACATTTCCAACAAACTTTTTGGATTTAACAGGAATAAATCCTGCGGTCTCCTGGAAATAGATTTAGTTTTGTTCACCATTAAGCAGCAGTGCCCATTGTCACCAGTCAAGAAATGGCTCCAGCATCTTCAAATCTCATATATAATGTGTGGCTGTGACAAGGAGGGACAAATGGTCCCCCTTCATCTCCCCACCTGCACGCTGGGTTCTTTTCTTCAGGTCTCTTTTCTGCTGGCTCTCACCCTGCCTCAGTGCTGGGCAAGGTGGGATCCCTGTTTCACACTGCTCTTAAAATGGAGCAATTTGCAAGTTTTCAACCTTTTTTTTTTAAGGAAAGGTTTTCAAATGAAGAGTTTCCAGCAGCACTGATGGGGCAAAACTCATCCCTTTTGCCCAGGAGTTTTGCTTGGTGAAGGAGCACTTGGCAGAGTGCTTGGGTTGTTTAAAAGCAGATTTTCCCAATGTTTTTGTGGCAAAATGCACTTATTTTTGGATAGGACTAATTGGGCATGGGTGGCTGCCTGTCTATGTGTTGCAGCAGGGATGGTGAGGATGGCTGCCCCTGCTTGCCTCTTCCCTGCTTAGGGCTCATCCTTCTGGGTGGGTCATGGAACCAGAGGCTGGGGAAGCTGAGAAGAAGCTGAGGAGCATCAGCTCACAAAGAGGAAAGTACATGCAAGGTGCTCTTATTCAAATTATTTGCAGTTTTTTCTGCTGATGTGCATGAAAGAGGAGTTGTGTTCACTGTGACATTATTAAACACTGCTATAAGGAGTTGAGCACAGCTCAGGAATGTCACCTGGTGCCATCTCCATGCAGGGCCATGGAGACCTCAGCAGCTCTTCCCTGGGGGGATTGGGTGGCAGTGTGAGACTGATAAATGGGATCAGGATGTTTTTCATATGAACAGATGTGTTGGGGAGCCTGGGAGGGCAGGCAGTGAAATTTGGGACTAGGTGCCCCGCAAAGCAAACCGTGCATGATTTGAAAGATGGAGGGGATGTGCAGGTGGGAGAAGGATGGCAAACAGCTACACCTTGATACTGAAGCATCGTGGTGGTTGGGCTCATCCTGTTTGTTGGTTTATTCTTGTCTTGCTGCTCAGATCACAGGGCATGTACTTAGATGGGGGAGAGCTACAAAGATTGTACCTTGCTAACAAGTCCCATGAGCAGTAGCTGGATTTTTTTTCCTCCAAATGTAAGAATAAATACACTGTCCATCACAAAAATGAAAGAAGGAATGATGCTGGAAAGCCAGGCTGGATTGGGTGTGGGGCAGGTGAGGAGATGACAACTCAGCCCCACAGGAGGATGCTGCAATAGAGCTGCAGTTTGGCACCCTCTTTGCTGGCATCCAACCAGATTGCAGGAGAAGGTTCTAAAAATGCATTTGATTTTCTTCTGTGTGTAAATGAGCCACAGGTCGCTGTGGGGAGGGCACCCTGTGCTGCCCCAGGATGCTCAGCTCTCTGCAGGGAACAGGGCACAGGATGGAGGGAAGCACCGCGAGATGGGCTGGCCCGCCCCGCGAGCTCATCCGCCCCGGCACTGCTCTGATGCTCCCCGTATTTGGTGGTCTTTAATTTGGCTTTACATACTCTGTGCTTGTCTGCAGCTCGTAGGATTCAAAGTTCTCCATGGGGTCTAATGTACAAGGCCTGGCCTGTTTTCATTTGGTTTCCCGAGCTCTCCTCCCTTCTCCCCAGTGTTGCCGCACAAAGACACTTTTGTCAGGCGATGTTGGACTCTCCTCAAAATCCAAGCACTTTCAGGAAGGGACTTGGAAGTCTATCTTCTCAGTTTCCATATCCCTTTGCCCTCTGCTCTGGCATTTGGTTTGATTGGTTGTAGAGTCCTCCTTTTTTTCCCCCTCTATTTTTTGCTGATCTGTCTGCTCCAGAGTCTATCTCACAAGGAAAAAAGTGTATTGCAAATCCTGCAACCCAGTTCTCTGAATTATTGCACATTTTAAACTATTAACTCCTTCAGTCCTCAGCTGGTTTAAGTGCTAGGACCAAAATAATGATAGGAATGTTAAAGGAGTATTATTATATTTTATGTTCACTGCCACAAGTTTAGTAAGAAATTTAATCCTCCTTCTCTTGCTTACTCTCTCTCTCTGCCTCTTGAGGAAAAAAAAAAAAGGAAAGAAAAAAAAAGAGGAAAACTGGCACCAAACTTCCATTTGACTTGGCAACTTTTTCACTAATGTGATTTGATATGCTTTACTAGAAAGCGTAACGTGCTAATGTTTCAGAAGAGGCTGATTTTCTATTAGTGAAAGTATGGTATATAAAAGATCAGGCATTGCTATTAAACTCCTCAATCAATGAATTTATAGCCTATTCTGAGTGGTAATGATATAATGGAATGCAATCATTTAATATTGGAAAATATGTTTGGTTTGACGTTTTGGGGATTCCAGGAAATACTGCTATTTATACAGCTACATCTGGGCAAAAATTAAAAACAGGGGGGAACAAAGGATTATAAGGGGAAACCCAGCCAGATTGTTTGAAATCAATTTATCCAAGATGCTTTCATAATGTATTATATAAAAATCATGTTTGATATTTTCATGTATCTGTTTCCTCAGAATATGCATCATGATTTATGGAACCCGAGTACCAATACCATAAATAGTGGTGGGATACTACTTTGTTTCACACATTTCTAAGCCAGTTTGTAGATTACTTTTTCAGGGGCAGAGGTGGAAATAGTATTTCTGCCTATGGGATATAATTATATTATGATTACTACAGAAGAGGACATAGTTCAGCCCCAGTGTTTCAATTAATAATGTACTGTCAGCTCTGAGGGATGACACGAACCTGTACTGGATCAAAGATTATCAGCATCAGCTGAGGCTGCTGCTCTTTCTGCTTTTCTTTTTCCTCTTCTTTTTTTAACACACCTGATTGACTCTCTGCAGTTTTTGGAGCATAATACTTTGCTTAAAAGTAAAATAATGCATTCTTGAGAGCTTGATTAGTTCCTTTTAGGGGCAGGATTTGGGTCCTTACCGTGTATGAGCAGATGTTAAGCTCCTACCATTATATTTTAACATTTAACATCTTGCATATACCTTTTAATTGTTAATGTGGTCAGGCAATAAATTCAGTGTCTTAGGGGAACTAAGAATAATTTTCCAAATTTCATTCTCTTTAGCCAGTTGCTAGGAAATGAAGGGCTTTGGTTAGTAATGTATTTAAGATATTTGCAAGATCTCAGTTTAATATTTGTTCTGTATTTCCGTGAAATTCTCATCAAAAGAGAAAGTGTAATTAAAATACATCAAGTTTTTGGTAGCATTTAGCACTGGCTTGAAACATACCACTAAAAATTATGAAATAATTTTGCAGATGAATAGGAAAATATTACTTGAAATCTGACAAGGTTTATTTGAAAGAATGCTTACTTTGAAAAAGAACTCCTTTTAGATCTTAAAACTCTACACTTCTTACTGAAAAATGGTTTCCCAGTAGCATACATATCCTATATCAATGTAACTAAATTTATATTGTTATAAATTTTTGAGGTCGGATTCTTGAGTTTTGAAATTAAATAACCAGAGTTAACTCTATTAAGTGTAGACTTGAATTTGATCGAAAATAAGAAAAGCACTTATGACAACCTCTGTAAATGCTTAAATACTTTAGTTGTGTTTGTGAGCATTAAATTGTATTATAAGGAGCCAGCACTGAGTATACACACGCTCCTGTGGGACAGCTCTGACTTTTGGGAGATTAAAAAATCGTGCATTAATGAAATTCTGCAAGTCTTTTATTTAATAGATAGTGCTTTTCAGGGTATGCAAAATAATTGGTAGTGGAATGCTATATGCATCTTTACACTCACACCACATAATGTATATAATTACTTGGAGAAACTGCTTAACTTTAATGGGGCGTTTCTTGATCATATAATAGGAAAACTAACAGCTTTAATTAAGATTTATGAAGCAGAGAGGTAATATATTCTGCTAAATTAGGTAACTATTGGTGGGTAGTGTATTTTTAAGCAATTAAAGGCCCGATCCTGCAGCTCTTTTGCTGTGCAAGGCGTTGCCAACTCATGCAGGTCGTGCTGGTGCCACGTGAGCCAGGGCTGCGGGAACAGGGCTGGATTTTGCCAGTGTGTTTTACAGTCCCTCAGGTGTGGCAGAAAAGAGCTAAGTATATATGTTGGGCTTATTCCTGGCTTTAGGCCTGGCTTTGAGGCAGTTTTCCCCACTCCTAATACTTGGCTTGTAGTAATCACCAGGGTCAAGCAGTTGATGCTGCCCTTGGTGGATGAGCTCCGAGGAGCCCTCATCCCTGTGGAGGGAGGGGCAAGCAAGGCTGTTTGGGGACAAGCAGGAATGAGGAGCAAGCAGGGCAGTGTTTCCATCTTGAAAACTTAACTATCCATCAGAAAAGTGCAGAGGGCTCTTGGAGGGGCTGCGTTGAGTGCTGGGGCGGTGTGAGTGCCGCAGGTCAGGATGCACTGCCAGCCACAGGCTGGAAACCAACACAGACACGTGCAGAAAATGGGATTGGGCCAGAATCTTTTGTATTTGCATGGTGCAAGCTTCCACTCTGTTTTTTCATGTGTTTCATGATGAACTTGATTTTTTTTATGTCATTGAAACACAGTTGAACAGTGTGTCTCAGCTCTGGTCATGGCCAATCTCCACATTCCCCCTGCACCCCTGTGTCTCTGTAGAACTGGAGGAAGAGTGACAGCCATGCATGGTCTCTTATTCCCAAAATGTTCTCATTTTAAACTACACCAGTACAAGACAAACCTTTTCTAAATAGTTACTTGCCACCCAAGCACACAGAGAAATCGCTGCCTTTCTGAAGTACAAGCACCTGATGGACAGAGATCCTCTGAACTGAGTGTGAGGAAGATCTGAATTAGTGAAGGATTGATTTCTTATTTAAAAGTGGATCAGATACTCTAACCTATAGTTTAATGCCTGGTAGAAAATGAAAGGTTTCACTCCCCAGAAGTCTTTATAAGGGTTTTTATAACTGCAACATGGGGAAAATGAGACAGGGACTTGACTAAACACCATGGCTTGGTCACATTTTCTGCTCAGTTGTGAATTATCTTTTTGGTTTTCCATATGCAAGTGCCCTTTGAACCCCATGCAAGCCAAGTTACTTGGACTACAGCAAGAATAAGTTTGTCTCATAGTAGGGTTTGGGGTTTTTTTCCCCCTTTATGCTCATACTAGTTCCCCATTTATACTGGAGGAACTTGTGCTAACTGAGCTAAGGAGAAACAGCCCTGCTAAGGAAATAAGGGGTCCTCTAGGATGTGAGAGGAACTGAATGCATTTTGTTCCCCTCAAACACATTCAGTGCTTTTGTATCACCACTCTGTATTTTGCTCCAGTTCTGCTGCTCAGTTCTTGTTGTTTCCCTGATGCTCAATGTGCCCCTCCGATGCAAGAAGAAACCTCCCAAATTTTCCTGTGGACTGCAAGCCTCAGTTGGTGACACCTCCCTGCCCAAACCTTTATAGGGAAAGCAAATGGGGCAAACCCCAATTTTCATTTAAAATACACTGAATTTCCAGCACTGCTTGTGTAAAAGCAGTGCTTGAAAACAAGTCCTGGAGCACCAAGCCTGGTATCTCATTAAACACAAAATACCTCATGATTTTTAGGTCCCCCTTCTCATAATTCCTGATTTTTGTATGCTGCACATTGGCAGTCTGGAGTGGTGCTGTTGGGGTGGGTCAGAGACTGGCCCCAAACTCAGGCCGTCACTGCCCGTGATTTCTCCATGAACGTGCCACGTTTGAAAGCTCACATATCATCAAGGCTGTAATTCTAATGAATTTGGCTTGGGAAAAATATGAGCACTAAACAGAAGAGGAGGGCCGTGGGAAGCACATTTTTAAAAGTATACCCAACCAGATAAATAGGCTTTTTAAACCCAAAATAAACAGATAAAGAAAACTCACTTAGGCAAAGGATGCATAAATTATCTTTAGCCTGAGGATGGAGTAAGTTATTCCCTCTTTACATTCAAAATCTCTGTTTTCCAAGTCCGTATTTCATGTCTAATCACTAAGAATGCCCTCTTTGACTTCACCCGTGCCTGCAGTCGTGCCCTTTCCTGAGAAGGGCCCATTTGTCATGAGGGGAAAGAGGGTTTAATTAACTAGGGAAAATGTACCTAAGGTGGAAACTGTGGGCTCTGGCCATGTTTCCATAGAAAATACATGAAAAAATCATATATAGATGATCCCAAACTATTTTTTCTTTTTCATGAAAGGACATTTTTTGGTTCCCCACTTCGCTCTTCAAAACCTAAAGGGCTTCTGGGTAAGACAGATGGGAGTTGTACATAAAAGAACAAGTGTGGAATGTGCATTTATCCCTCACAAAAATAACATTTTTCAAATTCACTTTTTTTCTCTGTTTCCTTTTTTCCTCTGGGAACCCAACAAATGTCTCTGTTGTGCCCTCCAAAAAGAGCCAAAGTTTTAACAGGGAGGAGTCAAGGAAAAGAAAAAGGCAACTTGCAGATCCTGTGCTAAAATTCCAAATATTCCTTTAGAACAAACAAAATTGAAAGAAACAAAGGGAAACTATCAAAGGAAGGCATTAAAGTTACTGGAAAGCTAGGGGAAGCCTTAATTTTCATGCCAGCAACAAAGTTATATGAGTTTTGTTTTACTTACTGTTGTGCTCAACAGCAAAGACCACTTAAAATGAGAAAGGCAGCAACATGCAGCACCTGTACCTTGTCCTTGAGTTGCAGTGTATGCAGAAATCCAAATGGGATCTGCCTGTAGATTTTCATATGTTTTCAGACCAACCAGTGTTTTCTTTTTCATGTAAATATCCATGGTTGCAGTTTAGCTCCAGCCTGTAACTGTGCATCCTCAGCAGCCCAGTGGGTCTGGCTGTATAAGCACACATTTGGTTTTGGTGTGATCTTTGCAGCCTCAGACCCTTGTAACAATCTGTCTGATTTCTCTAAGCATTTCTTTGGTATTTAGTCACAGTTTTTCCAGGCAAAGACAAACAGTTCCTCTGATGGGCACTATAGCTGGGTGCTGGAAGCCAGGCTGGTATTTGGTCAGTCCTTGAATTTCCACGCTGTCACCTTGTCCCCACTGACTAAACATGCCCCCAAGTGCCTGATGAGTTTGCAGGTGCTAGTGCACTGAGATGTTGCTTTGAAAGAGAGAGACTGCAAAGGGCTGATTTTGCTTCTACTTAAGTTGTGGCAAAACAAATCAGTGAGAAAAAAGCACTGGGCTAATGTTATCCCAGGCATGGTTACAGTCCAGGCTTTTCTTAGGGAACTATTTCTTAGGAAATCTGGTTTTATCTCCCGAAGCTGTGAATTGTTCTTCTCCAAGCTGAAATAAGATGCTGTGGGGACAAAGGGACAAGGGGTAGGAGAGTGACAGAAATGGCAGGTCCTCTCACAGAGCTATGGAAATGTGTCGACACTTTTGCAGAAGGGATGAGAGAAGCCTTCTTTCTCTTTACATGAAAAGCATGGGGAGGAGAGGAAAAGGGCTGCTGCATTTCTATCATCTATAATCCTCCACTTAACCTATGAATTAGCCCTTGTGTGAGCAAAAAGGAAAGTTGGTGGCTAAACCATAACCCACCCCCCCAAGTGAGTACATCTCTTCCTTTTCCCGTCCTGAGCACTATATATAATGGGCCCCTTGAATTAAGGAGATATATTAAAAAGAATCCTGGCTGGCTTGCACTATTTTCTTCCTGACTGTGCATGTGTTTATGTATGTCCAATACCCCAGGACCAGCTTTTTCAGAGCTGGTGTCAAGGTGTAAGGTGCAATTTTAACCTAGTAATTCCATACCCACTTTAAACTGCTGGCACCAGTGTTGGCAGAGGTGAATGCCTAATTACTCGTTTATACCCAAACTGCAAATTAGGTTTAGCTTCAGTGTGCACTGTGGTTCACAGGGAGGGTGAAAATATGTGCAGAGTTACCTAGAAGCAAGCCCGAGCCAGCAAAAACAGAGTTCAGAAAGTAGAAAATCCCACAGTGAGCTGTACAATTTGGCCAAGGACCCTCGTTCTGCCACAGCTGATACCATGTGCTTTAAAGGAAAATAGGAGAGGGTTTGAAATAGAAAGGATGAGAGAGCTTTCCCGTAGGTTGCCACAGAGGGTGAGATTCATCTTGTCTAAATCGAGCTGTCTGGATGTTTGGATCCAGCTTGATGTGGCACTCAAAGCCCCTTTGGTGAGTGAGAGTGAGAAGACTGTAGTGAGTCCGTCCATCTGGGGTGAAGTTTCAAATCTTTCTTCATGGATTGCAGCAAGAGGCTGGGTCACCACATGCTCAGAAGTGCCTTCCCCAAAGACAGGTGAGGTGCCTTCTGACCACAGGAATTGGCAGCTGTGAAGACATGAATGCCAGAGTTTGTGGTTAGTGTTCACACTGTGTGATGCTGGCGCTCACCATCTTCCAGGTCTCCTTCCTACCCGGAGGTGAGGTGGGTGAGCTCTGGAGTCCTGAGCATTTTGGGTTGAAATGTTCTTGTGCCAGGGCTGGGCTGAATCCACATGGGATGTGGGAGGGCAGGAGCAAAGCAACTCAGTCTGGCCAAAGGGGATTTATCAGTGAATCCATGAATGAAGACAGAAAAATGTGAGCTCTGTGGCTTCTGGTCTCTTGCTATTTCTGTTGAGCCATGTCCAGTGTGTGTCCCATTGAAGGCAGTTGCTTGGGGCTGGAGGCAAGGAAATGTCAGTGACAGTAGATGTGTTTGTTTATGAGGAAAACAGATGATGAAATGGGATGTGTGGCTCTTCCAAGGGAAGCTGCGAGTCCACTGAACAGAGCGGGTTTGTGTTGTGAGTGAACTCCCCACAAAGAGACTGCTCTATCTCTAGGCAACACCGTCAACAAACCATTGTACCCTCCTCACAGAGATTCAGCACAGAAGAGTATCACTCTTACCTGAGTCCAGGAATGCCTTTTTCCTGAAGGGGCAGCAGGTTTAACAGCGAGCAGCCCGTGTTGGACTCGTGCTGGCCCACAGTCCGGCTGGCCGCACTGTGACATCCCGTTTTTTATTATGGAGAAGGAGATTTTGCAAATATGCCCAAGGGCAAGGCAACATCAATAAGCAGGGAATGAAGGCTCTATTACATTCATTTGGTTTCGTAACTTCTGTTGGGTCACAGGGGAGCTGCTAAACACAACAAAACAAAATCTCTTGTACACTGGCTATATTTAGTCGTACGAAGCTCTGCGTTTGTTCTAGGGCTGAAGAACAGCATGTCCAAACCTGGAGCTTGGGCTTGAGTGTGTATGTGTTCCTAACTTTGCAAATTTTGAGTTCAAATGAGCTTTGGTATAATGAGGCCACTCACAGGTTGTAATGGGAAATGTCTGTAACCTGTGTGGATTATTCCTTCCTCACGTCGATAACACGCACGCACGGGAGTACAATGTGTGTTTGTACTTGTGTGGTGTATATAGACATCCTTGAACTGAAGGAAAAATGTTGACCTTTGCCTTTCAATTGCCTACCCAAAGGTGGCTAAAATAGTATCTTATATAAAATAACTTGATTGTGTGTTTCAACATCAAACAAAACTGCTGGTGGTGGCCAGCGGTCCCCGCAGTGGTGGCCCCTTCTTGTCCATGTGGGCTCTAAAACCAGAGAACACAAACCCCTTCCACTAGTGCACATGTCTACTCTTCCATCATAACTATCTTTCTTCCCTTTATTGTATCCAGCAGAGTGCTGGGTTTTTTTTGGAGGAGGGATTTGAAATAATCTATGTGGAAACATATATATCGGTTAGGGAAAGTTAGGAGGACCTGTGTAGACCTGTTCAACAACCAGTGGTCAGGCTGCATTAAAATCAGTCAGATTAGTTTATGACAGGAGTTTTCATAGTCATTGTAACAGGTTTCCCTGTTCTGGCAATCAAACTCATGAATGAGGTGCCTCAGAAGTATTGAGGTTAGAGCATGTGGGCTTCTTTATGTTTTTCTTCAGAATTTTGAGTTCCCAAGGTAGCTTGGGTGAGAATTTCAAGCCGTGTTCTGTCAGTCTGTAAGCTGCTGCTTCTATTAGAGAGGAAGAATCCTCATATATTCACATGACTCCAAAAGCTGAGACTTAAAGAAAACCACAAATTGTCAGTACTGATGCTAAAATTGGAAGAGTCTGTGGCCCATCCAGCTGTGCTGTCAATATAGCAGAGTTCATGATCTTCCAGGGTATTTTTGTTGTCATCGTGGTGTGTTGTATATTCTAAGTTGGCTACCCAGGTGGTCAGATTCATGATGTACCTATTCAGGTGAAAGGAGGATTTAAACCTTGATGGTGGAGGATGAGTCATGGAGATATGTCTTCAAAATGCCCTTCTGTGATGAGTCTGGGAGGCTCCTGATGCTGCATTCTCCTGGCCCACAGGCAAGTCCCACAGCTGGGACTAAAAGCAAGGCACAGCCTTGCAACAGGCATCACTCTGCCCTTGTAGCAGATAAAAAAAAAAGCTTAAGGGTTTTTTTTGATTATTTAAAAGTTGCTGCAGAAATACATGCTCCTGCTTGCCTCCCCACTACTTTACATAAAATTGTTATGCATTCTAAGTAGTAGCAGCTTGGGCCTCTTGACCTCACAAGAAGAGCTGTTACTATACATTTAACAAAAACAAGGTATTATGTATTAGCCTACACATTTTGCAATAGCTCCAGCAATCTAGTAACTACAGTCCAATTTAAACCGTGCCTGGAGGCAACAAAAATTGCACAAAATGGCAGCTAATTTATAGAAGGGAGAGAGGAAATATTTGGGGGTCTATTCCTTCAAGCCATCTGATTCGTATTATTGACTCATTTAGAAAACAGAAAGTGAGCAGAGACAAGTTTTTAAGGAGTTTGGTTTCACACAAATGACTTGCAATTGCAGCCCATTATTTTTATACCAAGACTTCATTAGTCATATCCCCGTCAAACCTGTGAGCAGTGTCAAATGTTTTCAGAAAACACACCAGGACAGGTATGGAACTCATCAGCCTGTGGCAAAGGTCGCTCTCATTAAGGAGTCAAAAATGAAAACTTTCAGTGTCTCTAACACATTGCACAGACGTTCCTGCCCCCACTTCTGAAACGTGGGGCTGAGCGAGCACCTCCTGCTCCCCAGACATTCAAATAAGATCAAGATGACAGGGCAAGAAAATGAATAGGATTCTTAACTGGCTGTACTTTATAATATGGTACTGATTGGAAACAACCAGAAAGTTGTTTGCCATGTCTATACTACCATTTCCTGAGGTTAAACAAAACATCTGAAACGAAGCAATTAAGTCTCCTTAAAAAAACCCTGAAAACAAACAAAAAAAAACTGGGGTGGAGGAAAGAAGGAAAAAAGGGGAGGCTGTGGTTCTGCACGGTGCTGACTCGACACGCCAGCCATGCTCCGATGAGCAAAAGAAATGTCTGTGCAAACTTCTTCCCACCTGGGAGGTTGGAGGAGAGATAGGAGAGCTGTGACACCAGAGTTGTTCGGGGCTGGCTCTCAAGCTGTGCCGTGACAGATGTGTTTTGAGGAATTTTGAGGCACGGAGATAAGAATAACAAAAAGCCATTCACTGGAGCACAGTTACACAGGCTTAGCACAAAGGGGCGAAGAGAAAATGTGTCAATACGCTTCTTATTTGTGGAAGGTTCGCCGTGTTTCTGCAGCACGCTGCGGTTTGATCTGTGGGCTGTTGCTAACAGCAGCAAGGGTTGCTGTGCTGCCCCTTAAAACTTATTCAGAGTGCCCTGGCAATGAAAAAGGATTCCCTTTGGCTGCCTCACTCTGGGACACAACAAAGTCCTTCTGATGTAGAAAATGTTTGTGTTACAGAGGGTTTGCTTATTTAAAAGCAGCGTCCATGGGGTATTACGTAAAATGGCAGAAATACTTGAGGAAGTTTTTTGTGTTTTAACCGCTCAGCTTATGTGGACTTGGATTTGCTTGTTGTGCTCCAAAGAGGTCCTTGGGCAGCCAATGAGGGGATCTCCAAAATACCTTGGTCTTGGCTTTTTCAATCTTCGTGTTCCCCAGTGGATTGTGACAGCCTTTGGTTATAGGCATAACCTCTGCTGGCTTTCCTGTCAAATGGGGACAAGAAACTGAATTTCTGTGGGTTAGTCAGTATTTGCAACATTAATTCACAAAGATTTAGGTGCTATAGTGATTACTTTAAAAAAAATGGTTGAAGTTGCAGGTTATTTTGCATGTAGGAAGATGAGTGAATGGATAGCTTAATAATTATTTTAAAATCTCACTGTCTTTTGAGCATACACCAGCATTTGTGTGGTGTGTTTGTTCCCACTTGAGTATATTTGTCTCTCTCTGCCTTGTCTGTTCATGCCTATGCATGTGTGCTTGAAAAGCTGAAGTGCTTAAAACCCCTCCGGCCTGACAGCTGGGGGCACAGATCTTGGAAGAGCAGGGAGAAATGCCAGTGCTGCTGAGCCGTTGTGCTGCTCTCATGGGGCTCCTGGTAGCTCGCTGCTCCCACTGGAGAGTTGGCTGAAACTGCAGGTTGCTCCTTGAACATGGAAAGTGGAGTGATGTGAGACACAAAAAAGTTTTAGCTGTCTTTGAGCATCATTAGGGATGTGTGCACGTGGTTGTGTGCAATCCACTGGGAGGTCACAGTGAGGAAGAGGAGAGCCAAAATTTCTGGGTTCAATTACTCTCGGGCAAATTTGCTTCTGGGTTGCTTGGCTGCCCTCTCTGCAAAGCAGGGCCAGTGTGACCCTCTCTGTGAGTGCAGGGAGATCTGGATGGAGCTGCTGGTGAGCAGAGTGCTGCTGTCAGGGGTGAGCCGAGAAATGCCAGCACTCATCACTGATAAGCAATCCCTCTGCTGGACCCACTGCATGAAAAGTGATTTCTGACACCTATTACCTACCCTGGGCTCATTCCAGGGAGTTGTTCCCCACTGTCCTGAGTGCAAGATGCACGGGGTTATGAAACTCCCTCCCCTGGGCAAGTGTGTTTGTCTGTGGAGACACCAGGGCCAGAGTTTGCCAGGGTGTCCATGCCCTCACCTGCCAGCCCCGGTCAGCCCCTGACCAGGCGGCACATCCTGAGCCCCAGCCCTGTGATTGATGCACTTGGCCGAGAACTTCCCTCCTGCCCGCTCAGGAAACAGGAGGGCTGGGGAGATAGTGCTCGCCTTTCTTTCACAGTCCCTGCTTCCGAACTCTAATCACCTTCTGCTGTGGGAAAAGAGATGAGATGCTGCCTAAAAAACAGATCATTGTCCGCCTCCTAGATTAATGCAGAGAAAGCAGTATTGTCTGCTGAATGGATAAACCTTCCTCCTGTCACTCAAAACCTAAATTCAACGCTACTTCATTTCTAAGAGGCTTATCTTCCTTGAATAGACCCTTGCAGCTCAAGTAAGAGGCGATGTAATGAAGCGTGTTTTTTTCTTAAGTGAGAAACCTGCTGCAAAGAAGGGGTGAAGCCTGTGCAGCTGTTCTAAAGGGCCTTTGCAGACTCTCGAAATACTTGTCATTTATCTGGTCTTGCCTGACAGCAAATGAGAGAAGATCAAGTTCAAAATCTGCCGGCGCGGCTTTCAGGGCTTCTTCATCTGTTAATTAAATAATGGTCATTAGCGCACAATGCCCTCCGATAAGGGCAGATATGATGCTGAGATGGAAATATGGGGTTTGGGGGTTATGAATAAGCAGATGGTCCCCAGGAATTTTCCTGGTTTGACCCCCCCAGCGATGCCTCGGTATGTGGCTGGAGGAACTGGCAGTGAAACAGGTGGCATCAGGCAGATAAATAAATTCGTAGAAGCGTGCTGAAATCATTGTAGAATTCACTCCTTTCAAGTGGGGCAGTGATTAATTCAGGGATTTCCCACAAACCAGCCTGTTTTTGGAAAATCACACACACCACCATTGCCACAAATAATGACCTGTTTGCTTTCTTGGAGCCTGCTGCAGCAAAGGTTTAACTTAAACTTTTAATGTATTTTGGGAAATGTATGCTCTAAATTAAGATTGGTTGCTGTACATCAGAGGGCCAAGTCCTGAGATGTTTACTCCTCCTCAGGCAAAACTTACTCTGATATCAAAGGGCAGGTCTGAGAATTGCTAAGATGGGATGCAATATCTGCCTTTGAATAACTGCAGGTGATGCGCAAACTTGTTTGGAATGTAAGAGGTTAGTTCTTTTTATAGTCAAGTATTTTTAATTTCCTAGATGTTTGCAGTCAGATTTTACCTGAAAGCACTGATATTGTGAATACCTCTCTCTTTTATCACCAATAGTATTGTGACTCCCAGTCTCACCATCACCACGTGGACTGTGGCCATCCAGTTTGTCCCTCTGCAGTTATGGGCTGTGTCCCAAAAAGTCCTTCCTTGGCTCTTTCAGACACTGAAGTGAAGGTGGGTTTACCTCAGCTGTGACCATACAAGACACCAAGTTACCCAAGATTTTATCCGATTTTTCCCTTGAGCTGCTGGTTTTTTTCCTGAGGTAATTTGGTAGGACAAGGGAAGAGACCCACATGGTGCACAGAATGGGGGCAATGAAAGCTCTGCTCATGCCAGAACTGGGATATGCCCAAAGTGTTGTCCAGTGTGGCTTAGACAGGAAAATAAAAAGCTTTAAGAAAGTTCCTTGAGGAGACTGGTCATTGGCAGGGTGGTCAGCTCTGGGGGCTTTGGGAGGTCCCTGTGCTAAGGAGAAGTGAGGCACTCGTTGGATGGTGATTTAAAGGACTTTTTGAGCAGTGAGGAGTAAAACTCAAAGCCTGGAGTGCAGCCCCCTGTCATGGGGTGGAGCATTTCTGATGCTGAAATGGGTGCCCGAGGTCCTGTTGGGGCAGTCAGTGTCCCTGGCCTGGCCTGGCCTGGCCCAGTGTGGAGACCAGAAAAGTCAAGGAGAAGTGAGGAAAGGCTGGGAAAAACATGAAGTGTAAAATAAATGTGTTCATGCATCAAATCTGTGTTAAAGCAAACATTATGCTTGTGACAGAAAACAATAAAAGAAAGGAAATTTGCAGTTAATGGTAAAATATACCATATGTCCACAAATACCTGGGCACACCAGGGCACCCCTGTAGCTGCTTTCTTGATGTCAAGGTCTGTGGAGACCAGATGGTAGCTTTCACCCCAAATTACAGATTTTCAGGCTGTTTCTACATATTTTTGTCCTTCACTGCCTTTTTCATTGTGTCAGTGGGTCTTCACCAACCTTTCAGCACCAGGTGCTGAGGTGAATGCGTTTGAGATGGGGCTGACCTGCAGTTCTGGTTGGCAAAGGTTGTTTTCCAGGTACCTCACAATGGGAAAACCTTGCTCACAGTAGGAGTGCCCTGAGCAGATTAGTCAGTGCTCTCAGTATGTGCTGTAACCCTAAAATACTGTACTTGGTCTGGTGGAGAAAATGCTGTCATCACAAATCATAGGTTATTCCTTCAGCCCTACATCCTGAGATGCTCTTGACAAATAAAGCTATATTTCTTGGATTAATAGGCATCAATAGCCAAATTCCCTGGACTCTGGGAAATTAACAAATGCTTTCATCTCTCCTTTCATTACAGGAATTATTTATGGGGATGTTTTGGTAGTGGGTGCTGTTTGTTAACTGTTTAGGGAGCTGGCTGGAGGCTTTGTGGCTGCAGATACTGACCTTTTGCAGATTTTTTTCCTCTTAGCTGATGTCTTCGTCAGTAAGGAGACACCTGCATCCGTGCAGCTCCGGCAAGCAGAGCAACACAGCACTTCAGTATTTCCCCTCCTTCACCAGCTGGAGAGGACCCTGATACAAAACCTGAGAAATGTGCCAAAAGCCTTCAAAGTTCAGGCCAGAGGTGTTTGTGCAAGATAAAACCGGGACAATATCGCATCCCTGTACAACTCATCCGTTTACACATGACACTCGCGCCGTGCTCTCTGATTAGCTTGTTAGTGAGGAGGCAGGAAGAAGTGCAATCAAGTTTTTATGATTCATCATTTCTGTTCCCTGTTTGGGAGACAATGTCAGAGCTCTTTGCCAATCATAGAAGGTGGCTTTCGAGTGCCTTGGGGAGATGCTTTTTTTAAAGATGCTCTCTGTGTTTCTGAAAGCTGAGCCACATTTCTAAATAATAGGGAAGTCCTGGACTTTGTTTTGTGTTGTGTTTTTTTTTTCTTTCTAATTGTATCTACTAACAATGCTTTTATGTTTGCTGCACGTAAGCTAAAAGAAAACACGCTGCCAGTTTGTCTGTAATCCTGTTTTCACTCAGAAGTGTTTGTGCAGAAATAAATTAGAGATGGTACCTGGAATATTTCCCACAATACAAAAGGCAAATGTAAGTTTTATTAAGTTGAAAAGGATACATTCCCTTCTTCTGACCTTGATTTTTTAGCTATATTCTCTATACCCCTGCTTTAGAAGTATTATTCTTCATCCCATCCAATTACCATTTCTATCAGCTCTTCTGAAAGATTATGCTTTTTGGGTGTTCTTCTGTAGATGTCTTTCCAGTGGCTTCACTTGATGAATGTGACAAGTTTTGTGTTTTCTCCCTCCCCTCATTGAAGTGAAAAGTTTTTTGATAAATACAGGCCAATAAGTGCCCAAAGGCAGTGTTTCAATGGCTGCTAAATCTTTCAAGGTTAGGACTTAACCTCCGTTCTCCCTAATTCAACTGCAACCTTCAGTCTGGAGCCAATCAAGAATATCAGATGATACTTAAACAATGAAGGATTTCTGATATTCAGGTACAGCCTCCGTTCAATAGGATTGCAAATTCTTTGTGTGAAGAAAGTCGGTTTTGCTCTAAAGTACTGTCACAAAAAGTGAAATTACCATTTGCTTGGAATGATGCCATTCATCATTGTCAGAATACTAAGCATTGTAAGTAGCTAGGCCTCTCCAAATTAATGCCTTGTTTTGCATCGGCTAAATTTCCCAAATCCTCGAGGATGGGTCATACAAAACTCATCTCACCGTTTTAATTTATCAATCCAATATGAGTGTGGTGAAAGGGAGCTTCATTCGGTCTTAGCTCTTTTATTTACAGTCTAATTCTAAAAGAAAAGGAAATAAGATATGAAAATAAGTTGGAAAATAAGATAAATCTCTCAGTGAAATCACAAGATCTACTCAGTCCTGTAGCAAACCCTCTATAATTCATTTGTAGGTCAGCTCAAGGGATTAGCCATGACGTATTTGGAAATTCATTTATTTTTATTTTATTTTGCTGTTTCTTATGCATAAGGGTAATGCTGTCCCCAAGGCTTTTCAGGTAGCCCTCAAATCTTGACAACATTTGCTGTCTCTAAGGCCTAAGCCAAAATTAATTTTCAAATAAACAGCATAAAAATGTATGGAGTTGTATAAATTTGAATACAAAATGCATTTGTTTTGCTTGCTTCCATCCACACATACATACTGTTGGCTCAGCCAAAAATCATAACATGACATGGAAATTAACGGCCATATGTACATCATGAAAGTCAAAAAAGTTTCTTAGTTTATTAGAAACACCATAGTGTGGGGTTTTTTCCTCCACCTTCTCCTGGATATGCTCTGCTAGATGCGTGCTAGGGAAGCACTGCATGTTAATTGTGCCTCTCTCTCTGGGTGCCTCTGATCCCGGGCTCTGCTCCGAGACTGTTT
Source organism: Pithys albifrons albifrons (assembly GCF_047495875.1). Classification (NCBI taxonomy): domain Eukaryota; kingdom Metazoa; phylum Chordata; class Aves; order Passeriformes; family Thamnophilidae; genus Pithys; species Pithys albifrons. The sequence goes on from NC_092468.1 coordinate 22,781,389, forward strand.
ACTGCATCCTGCATCCCACTTGGAATTTTGATGGTTGTGACACCTTGAGAAGCCTTGAGATGAATGAAAGTGAAATTAAAAATTACTTGCTGTCTCTTGCAGTTTATTTTATCAGGGAAGCACCGAAAGTGAGACAGGTTATTCGGACAGCCTGAACCAGCAGCACGGCTTGGGAAGTGCCCCTGGTCCTGTGGTGGGCAGAGAATTGGACTGGAGGGCTAAAAACAGCACTGTGAAGGAGAACCCTCAGTTCTGGGCTGAACCAAAACAAAAAACCCAATCAGAAGCTCATGCAGAGGGCTTATAGAGAAATAATGCAGACATTTTGCTGGTGTCTAAATACAATATGGAGTGGACTCTCCTGTCGCATTGCCGGTGGCTCCAGTGAATCCCGAGATGTGCCAGGAGCTGCTCCTGCCCCTGGAGCCTGCGGCACCTGCAGGATCAGCCCTGCGGCAGCTAAAAATAACTCCTCTGTGCTCTTAAATTAAAACAATGCCTCTTTTCGCCGTCGTTTGTGAAACCTCATTCCACAAGGGGGCTGCAGGCACGCTGGAAATTTAGCAGTTGGCAGGCTGGGGAGTACCTGGGAGGAAAGATGCCTGATCCCGTGTGGGGCTGCCCAAGCATGGGCAGAGGGAAAGAGTCCCTGAAGTCAGAGTGGCCCCTGTGCACGGCTTTTTCTGAACGTGTGACAAGTGGCTCTCTGACAAGGGCAGCTGTGCCTTCAGCTGGGGACGGTGGAAAGCACGAAGAAAAGCCTGGAGGGGTGGGTTGGGATGCAGCGCTGCATCATCCCGCTCCTGCTGCTCCTACCCCAAAGGTCCTCCAGATTAATTGGCTGAGCCGAAATATCCTTTCACCTGTGTTTAATTAAGGGAAGTTATGGCTGTGTGAGATCTCACTGATGCATTGCATGAAACTTCGTATCTGGAGCAGTATCAGCTGACCAACAAATAGTTAGTTAATTATTAATTTGCTAAAGATTATGTGTAGAAGGGCAGATCACCTTGAAATGTTGCTTTCTATTATCTTTCCCATACAGGCAATGAAAGATTTCAATTTAATGTGACATGACAAACTACAAACCAAGTGTGTTTTAGGCTTCGGCAGGTGAGGAAGCTGGGGGTCTTGGGGGGTGCTGCCAGGGATTGTTTTTTCCACACCATGCCTAGCCAGGATTAGGTGTCAGCCACCTCCCTGGCATGTTTGGGATGTGTATAGCTCCCGTGTTTAGCAAATAATTTATATCTTGGGACATCATGAGTAACCTGTGAATTATCTTGCATCTTTCAGTATTTTTAAGTTTTTCTTTTCAGAAATATTAGCTCACCCTGCTGTGCATAAGTACACAGCCTTCTGTCCCAAGAGCCATCAAAGTGCTTTATGGATTGTTTTCTAACTTTATGTATGTCATGCTCGATTTTGGGATGAAACACATGGGGAGGACACTGCCTTGCTCTGTCCCTGCATGTGGCTGGTGCAACAGGCAGGCAGCTCTGGGAGCGCTGCCCCTTCCCAGCCAGGAGCATGACCTTGATGTGGATGGTGCAGCTCAGACCTTCCCACCTGGCTCTTCCCAGCTGCTGTTCACAGGAGTGAATTTTCCCTCCAGGCTGAGTGAAAAAGCCGAGGCCATTTGCTAAATGAATGTTGTTCTTCCCGTCCACCACTGAGGAGCTGCCCAATGGCCCTGGTTGAGGGGTGACTGAGGGAGCAGCTGTGGGTGGGCTCTGTGCTAGGCTTGGCCTTGGCTGGAGATGGAGCATCTCCTTCAGCTTCAGATGTCCCTGGTTTAGCTCACCCCCCATCCCTTCGCAGATTGTGCCAACTGGTCTGCAAGAAATGCAAGTGGAGGATTGTTCACCTGCTGCCCAGAGCCCAGACCTGGGTGAGCTGGGGGTGGGAAGAGTAGCATGGGCAGCAGTGGAGAGCTGCTGCCATCCCCTGCAGCCTGGGTGCTGCTCTTGGCATCCCAAACCTGCTTTCATTGTTGCAGGTCAGAAAGAAAAGCAGAGGAGGAAAAATAGTTTTACTTGCAAGTAAAGAGTATATGGAAAAATTCACTATAAAAATGTGGCAGTCAACATGAACACTGGAAGATAGATTTTAAAAATGAATAATCCCCCAAATACCAAAGCTAAAAAGGAGTTTGATTTGTATATGTTTCTAAAAGTGAAGAAAGCAGATAAGATCATTGAACCATGTGCTATTGCTTATCATCTGCTCTGTTTAATGTTTCTTTTGAGATTTGATGAAAAAAATCACTGAAAGTTTTTTTTTGTTTTACGTACTTGGAGTCTCCTCAAGTCAAACTCCCAGAGGAACACAATGCCTTACTCGTAATATACACTATATACAAATTACTTTTTAATTAGTAACACTTCATAATTGCTATTTTGAGCAGCATTTGTAGAACAGCAGAGTACAGTACTGCACTCCTGGCTGTGTACAATGCAGTCACGGAAAACATGTTTTTGACATGTGAACTGCGTGTCTTGCTGTACCTAAACTCCATCAACCCAGACACATCAATAATATGTTTAGCCCTGTAAATGTCTTTCCATTGTGCTCATCACCCTATTATGGCAATTGCTTCTTAGGTGACTTTCATTTCTTGCCAAAGCGTAAAACACCCCATGATGCATGAAATGTGGGATTTGCATTCCCATTTGAAGCCTCGAATTCAAAAGTGTGTTGGTGCCTGGTTCCTCCAGGGCCTGTGTATGTCAGTGCAGGGCTCTGCAAGGCTTGGCAGAGCAGTGGCCGGGGGCTGGTAGTGTCAGTGCTGGATCCTGTGCAAGAACAGACAAACTGGATTTTGGTTTCTCTTAGGAAAAGGTGGCACTTGGTTTCCCTGGCCATGCAAGCAAAGGAGTGGGTGGTTGAGTGCTTGCAGCAGCACCAGCTCTTTGATTTAGCTAAGCTGGGCATGTGACTAAATTATAGTTATTCCCTCCTGGTTGCGCTCCTGGAGAGCAAAACCCTTTGCCTTGTGTCCCTGCTGATGTGCTGTTGTGGCACCTGGCAGAGCCATCCTTGTGTTCCAGGAGCACTGGAACTGGCAGTTCCTGTGCTCCTGGTCTCCTCAGGCTAAGGCAGGAAATCTCCTCTGTTGCCTTCAGCAAGGTCCATTATACTCTCTCCTCTTCTCCATCTTCATTATGATATTTTATCCTGTGGTATTTTTTATTTATATGGTAAAGGAAAAGGGCTGTGTACCTGTATCTTGGGTAACCACACATTTTATGACATCCAGCCATCACTGGGAATTGAGAGAAGTTTCAGTGTTTTGGTTAAATCCGTTCTTTGGACTCCTACACAAAGTTTTCCTTAAACTCTTCCTGTTTACACCAGGTGAGGATCTGACTCCTTTCTTTGCTTTCATTTTGGCACTGCCACTAACTCTAAATTTAAGATATTTGCTGTTTCTTCTAGGAAGCAGGGGGAGGAGGGGGAAGTGGGGAGGAAGGAAATTTTGAGGAAAAACTCCAACTTCTACATTATAAGAGTGATTTTAATAACTTCAAGTTACCCGTGCTAATCCTTTAACAGGAAGGGGGTTTGAGAACTGACCCAACCTCCTTTCCTTTCATTCGATCCCAAAACACCTGCAACTCTCAGCAGAGTAATCTATGAATCACTGTGTCTGTCGTCCACTTATTGTCTTGTCTAGTGCACTCCACGGTGGAACTAATCAACAGCCCTGAATGAGGCATTGCTCCTGAGCTGAATTCCTTAAAGCTCCTGAAGTATTCAGCAAGGAGGAGAAATCTTTTAGTATGATTTGCTCCACATTCCAAATTCATTTATAGAAAGAGAATAGATGATTAACAACGGGTCGAGAGACACAGATTTAGCACTGCTTTGCCCTGACCTGCCCCGAGTTATTCCTTCCACTTCCCAGGCTGTTCTAATAAGATGGGTTCAAGGAGTGGGATGGCAAAAGCTGCTTGAATCCCCTGCACCCAGCCGTCTTAATTTGGTTTATTTGCCTTAATGAAGAATTCTGGTTCCTTAATCACAGGTGAGTGGAAAAGGTCACTTGCCACTCTGACAAATGGGTTTACCCTGAGCTGTTTGTGTCGGGCTCACAGATAGTGTGTTTTTTTCCCCCCTTTTCTCCCCCGCAATGAAATGCCAATGTCTCTGCGGCACCTCCTGTTGCAGCCATTACCTGTGGTGCCTGGGCTGCCTGCCAAGGAGCACCCTCGGTAGCAACAAAAGCATAATCATTTCCAGTTGGAAAAGGCTGAGCTGTAGTAATTTTCCTCTTTGAGAGCCGCAGCAGCCGAGCTCGGGTTAAGCGGGAGGACGTTTGGTTCTGGGACGTAGCACAGCGAGGGTACAAGGCTTTGTCATCTGCAGCAGCCATTTGGGGAGCCTGTGAGGTCCCCAAATATGTTCATCATCCTCTCCAAGCAGCACTCAACTCACCTTGGTGGTGGGGTGACCAGAGGAGCTTTGCAGTTTGCAAATGCCTCTTTTGGCTAGGAAATGCTAAAAAAATGCGTGCAATAGGAGTAATTAACATCTCCTTAATGAACAGCTGGTCTGCAGAGGGATTCAGAAGAGTGAGGGGTGTAAAAAGGGCTTCCTGCATCTCCCGGGACTGGCCACTTTGAGGGCACTCTGCAGGCCCTTTCCCAACCAGAGCAAACCTTGGGCTTGCTGACCCTCGCTGGTGGCTTTGGTAGAAAACTGCAGCAAGAAAACTGTGCCTTCATCCTGATGTGCCTACTGGAAACAGCCAGCTGAGCAGTCTCACGCAAAGCCTGGTTAGTGGCTTACTCCAGGAAATCCTTCTGCAGCTGGTGCAAAAGGGAAACCATTTCAGAAAGCAGCTTAAGGGCTGTGTAGGTACATGCAGGGAAATTGTTTCCTTCAGGTAGTCTGAAAACCTCTTGATGTGTGTAGAAGACAGAGAGCACTTAGAGAGTGTGTTCATGGTGATCATGTTTATCACCATGTGTGAGCTTTGTGGACATGTGGGCTGTGGAAAATAAAACCTTTGAGAAACAGCCTGGGAGGTTTGCAGAAGTACCGCCCATGTGGAGCGGTGTTCAATGTCAGCTGAAGATGAAGCTCTTCTCCAGGCCCTGGGTGCTCTCAGACAGTCTTGCTGGCAGCCTTCTTGGGTCACATAAAAAATGAGTTGGGTCAAACCACAGATGTTCTGACTGGGTGTTGAGATTCACTGATGTTTGCTTTACTGGAAAAAATGATGTCTCTTTTACTTCACACTTCTGTTTTGAAACAAAAAGCGAGGTGGGAGTTGGTCCAAAACAGAGCTTTCCAATTTTATTTGGCATTTAAATTCTGCTATTTTGGAGTAATAGTCAAAAAGATAAAGCTCTGTCTTGCAGGAACGTCCTTGGACGTGTTAAAAATGCAGCAGACAGGTGACTGGCAGGAAGCAGAGCGGCTGCTCACACGCAGATGCAGGCGACTAAATAAGTTTTGAGATCATCATTCCTGTTCAGGTCTTTTCCTTTGATTCTTCAGATTATTTTTATGTCAGACGCAAATAAGAAACAAAGACAAATCTGCAGCATCATAGGCTGGAGTTTATTGGAGCAGGAAAATAAGCCACTCACACCACTTCCCGGTTTGCTATGAAAGGCAGAATCATTCACAAGAGTGAATCATGGCAGCTTGAGCTGCTTGAAATGACGCCTTTCTGGGGTTAAATTGCTGCTGGCATGCATGGACTAAACAAAGATCTTAGTGCAGTTCATTTAAAAGTACAAGTTTTCTTTAGGTTTGATTTCAGATGTACTTTTGCAGTCCCAATGGATGGCCTTATTTTCTGGCAGATGACGTTTCAGAACATCTCTCTGTGTTGGGGAGCTGCTTAATTTTAAAGAGACAACCCCATCGGAGATGGTGAAGAAATGCACTCACTCTCATCTCCAAGAGGCAAAATGGCAATACAAGATATAAGTTGCACTTCTTCAACAACTAAAGCTGTTGAGGGTGAAAATGTCTGATTGTTCTCCCTGATATGAACATGGATTTTGTAAAGAAAACTGCTCCTTCTGCCTCCTGGGTGAAAGCATTAATTCATCCAAGTTTTCTGCGAGAATCTCCTTTGCATGGACTTTCAGAGTCAGATGGGTATCTGTGACTTTTAGAGATAATAAAAGTACTGTACAGGAGCTGATGTTACATCTCTAGAATGTATTTTTTGGCAGGTCTTATTCCTTCCCAGGTGTAGGTGACAGGTGGTTTATTACAACAAAAATACAGCTCCTGAACTTCAGCTATTTGGAGTGAGGTAGGTGGGAGAAAACCTTTTGGAGCCCAGATTTAAGAGCAAATAGGTGCTTTTCCAGCACAGCAGTTCCTGCCCTTGTGGCTCCTCCTGGTCCTGTTGTTCCTTGGAGTGTCATACCTTTCTCTGGCTGCAGGAGCAGAACCTGTTCGTTGAAACATGACCAAAATCTTGCTCTGTTCTACCAAATTTAACCTGCATGTACGTGGGCAAAATATCTGACAAGACCATCTGCTGTGATGCCTCCTCGTGCCAAAACTTTTCCATTTCTTCCAGTTCACAGCCTACCCAGGTGGGATTTATCTGCTGTAGGTGTCTACAAGCACTCCTACCTCAGAGCAGATGGTTTAGATTTCCTTTGTACTTGACAGACAGCTTGTAGAATGTCATCTCACCTTAAACTGGACACCTAAACTGAGTCCCCTGAATAGTCTCTCCCAGAGCTCAGTTTTTTGCAGCCTGGGTGAAGCTGATGTGGGTGTTGTAAACACCCAGAGTCGGTGGTGGTGGATCCTGGCGTAGGATGTGTGCAGACAGCAGAGGGTGCTGGAGTTTTTTCCCTTTCAATGCACCTCCAAGGTTGCGGGATCATTTCAACCTCGAGTCAATTGGCTTTTATTCTGATTGCTGAACACACAAAAGCCAGGCAGGTACAGCAAGAGAGGAGGTACAGAACTTGAGTTAAATGGACAGTGTCACCTTCAAAAGTCACACCTCTGCCAGAATTTATCTACTAAATCAGTAAGTGAAAACTGAGATTACCATGATACAAATCAACAGATTTTATTAATGAAATTTTTTTTACTATATTTTTCCTCTCTTAAAACATTTTAGAACCTTTTTTTTTTCCTCCTCAGGAAATTGAAAAGGCTCCATAGTCCTTTATTTCAGAGAAGTCAGAGTCCAAAAAGATTTGCTCTGTCAGAAATTCAACTTGCAGCCATCCTCAACCTCGAGCAAGTTGCCAGAGGAGAGTTTTACAGATCTGGGCAACAATGTTGTCAGCTGGCATCTTACAGCCACATCCAGATCTGTACCACTGAAGAGCTTCACTCAGGACTGACAGTCCCACAGGCAGGGCTGCAGGAAGGGGTCCCCTGTAAATGTCAGTGGTAAGACATTCAAGAGCAGGATTTAAAAGAAGCAAGGGTAGCAAACCAAGGTGCCAGACTGTAAGACTGGAGTAACTCCCTTAAGCTCAACAGAGCTTAAGTGACTTGAAATTCCCAAACCAGGCTTTCTCTGTCAGGACATGGATCCACTGGTTGGTTGCAGAGTAAGTCTGAAAATCAGACTTGCTCTTCCAATCCCACCCAGGCGTGCCATGAATGAGGAGCTTGAGGGCTGTGTCCTGGGCTGTGTCATGTGTGCTGGCACATGTACTGGAGTTCTTGGTGGTGCTCATGGCAGGGAATGGGAGTGGGTGTAGAGTAGCAGCTGCTTCCACCTTCCAGTTAATGCATCCTTACATCCATCCTTGTTTAAAGGCACAAATTTCACCCCACAGGTTACAACTCCAGCTGATGTCATAGGCAGGATTAAAACTTGGGAGTGGCTGGCTTCTCGCCTGTTTATTAATCTATTAAATCACACAGTCTCTCTCACTGGGTACTGGGTTTGCTTGGCAGCAGCAAGCCCAGGCCTATGTGTATTGCTGGCTCCGTTACCACCTCAGCTTGGTTGCCAGCTCAAGGGCATCCAGTCAACAAATGTCTTATTTTTGGATTCTCCCATTCTCCTGAGACCACTGCTAAGAAGAATGACCTCCCTTACCTCATTCACCTTATTTGCTGTTCCCAGCCCAGATAGTGCCGTGGCTATTGCATGAGTCAGTCGTCCCACGGAGTGGTGGTCTCGCTGTGATGTTTTCCTTAGCATTTGAACCAGAGCACTGGTTGGCGTTGGCAGGACGTTTCAGATGAACGTAGAAAAGTCTATATTTTAGTCATGTTAAAGTTATGACTAAGCTAACAAAAGTCAGGAAATCCAAACTGCAGGATTGACAGGTTGTCCTTGGATTGCCCTGCCGTGTCTAGGCAAGGGATGGCGGCACAAACGGGATGGAGCGTTGCAGTCCATGGGGAGGTGCTTCCTTGTACAATGTTCTGAGGGTGGAAGAGCAACTACAAACACAGTTAGGACTCTGTGGGTTCATTTCTCTTCATTTTAAGGTCAATCTATACTACTCCAGCAGTTAATTTTTTTGTTTGCAGAAAGTAATTTTGCAAAGATCTGTGGCTGGCTCTCATTGAAGTAGAAGTCTTCTTTCTGGAACTGAAAGTCAGTGTAGTTTTTCCACCTCCAAAGGGTATGTACATGACTATCTGGCTCATGGGGCCTTTTGCACAGCAACACCCAGAAACCACCTTCCAGTGTGCATGTGCCATTTCCCAGTTGTCTTTTTCTGTAGCCAGCATCGCTTCTCTGTTTTGGTACTTTTTTAATTTTTTCCCCCATACGCGTTTACAAGCAAGAGCCATCTTTAGGAAATGCACTATGGGAATCCAAAATCTTCCAGTTTTCCTGCAATAGAGAACAGTAAAGAGTCACAGATTGTTATGCTAAACTATGGTTTTATGAGTACTTGGAAAGCCTCATCTCCGTTTCTTATTAGAACCAGTAAAATTATTGAGATGAAGTTAATTTTCATAATTTCAAAATTTCTGGTTCTATTCCTTTGTGTAATCATTTAAAAATGTTTTGCTTCTCTCATAATCAGTGTAAAGGGTAATTTTAATTTTCTTTCCCTTTTGGCAGTGTTGCACATGCAACATTCAGTGTTTGTAGCTTTTGCCGAGCAGACTGACCCAATGTCAGGGTGGAATGGCTGGAGAACAACTTGATGCAAAAAAGAAAGACCTATAAATACAGGACTGACTTTTGCAACCCGATAAGCAGCAGCAATCCCAACTGGAGCCATCCAGGCTCTCCTCCGGGAATGCCGTGGGTCCCGTCGGCTCTCTGCTATCTCTCGGGGCGGCTGGGACTTAAAATTGCCCTGCAACTTCCTCCTCTCTCCTTGCAAGGAGAGCACGGGAATTTGCTGAAGGCTTTTATCAGCAATAAGCATCTGCCCCCATTCTCACTCAGCAGCTCTCGCCAACCAGTGGGAAAAGTCGGGCCGATGCGTAATCTGCTCCCAGCTTGCTTCCTGCAAGGGATGGAGGAAGCAGACAAGTGGCCCTATGTGCTCTCTCTTTGCCAGGCCCAAAAGTTCAAGAGGCTCAGGGAGACAGCGGAGAGTTTCTTGTTCTCTTTTTCAGTGACATTTCATGTTTAATGCTGGAACATAGTAGAAGTCTGCAAAGATGAGTTATATGGGACAAACCCCAGATGAGCCTTACAGCTTCAAGCTCTTTGGACACCTGCTGAGAGAATTTTGGCCACTTTCTCTGTACAATCTGATATGATATTAAGGTGCTGTCTGAAGACTCTTCCAGTTAGATGAGGTGTCTTCAGGTTTCAGTTTGTACTTTTGCTCCACCTGCAGTTTGAGTGTACCTGGGGCCACCACTTGATTTATTTGTCTGCATCAAGAGTTTCTCTTGTGTCTGTAAAAGTGGTTTCTGAAGAATTGTGGAGTGGAAGGGACATCTCTACTCCTGTTGTGTGAATTTAAATAAGTTTGGTAGAAGCTTCTGGGTATGCAAAACTGATACATAAGGTCAGGGGGTGAGCACAGGGAGCGTGATGGGGTCCCACAATGTGCTGGAAGCCACCAGTGAAATGCAGAGCTGAAGCTGTGCTGTTGCAAAGCACCATGAGCCATCCAGACATGGCCAAAGGCAGCCTTGTAACTATCTGCAGTCATTGGTGCAACAGGGGCTTGATCCCCAGATAAAGCCACAAGGTGCAGCTCTGGTATAAACAGGAGGAACGTGGTCTCTTGCTTGCATGAATGAGAGAAAACCCTGCTTGAGAAAGAAAAGCCATGTTTGCTCAGAACTAGACATTAGGACTAGAACTGAATGTTACAACTAGAACTAAACATTTGTTTCCCTGTATTTTGATTTTTTTCTCTCCCCAAAGCAACACTGGTGAAATCTTGCTTCCATTGACATGATGAGAGTTTTGTCTTAGACTTCTACGGTGCCAGAATTTCTCTCCATGTGTTTTTTTGGCACCTGAGCTTAGGTAGGGTTCAGAAGAAGGCAGCTGCAGTGAGAAGGTTGCTCCCAGCCCTTCTGTGCTGTATCAAGGTCTGGAGTTAACAGGGCAGTCACAGAGTGTGGCACATAATGCATTTCTGCATTAAATACACCCACATTATCTTACATCCCAAGCAGCCCAGATTGTCAGTAGACAATTATGGGGTTTGCTGGGTTTATTTTGATTGGCCTGCTCTCAGTTTTCCATAGTGGTACTTTATTTGTAAAAACAGATCATTAATGATAACAACAGATGACATGTGTCTGAAATATGGGGTGGACGAGGGAGTTAGTTTTTCTTCCTATTTTTTTTTTCCTGAGTGTCTGCACTTTGACAGCACGTTTGCCAGGCTGTCACTTGGTTGAGAGATCCACAAGATTAGGACCTCATTGTGTGAATGTTTTCACAGCACTTGTTGCTATAAAGAATCTTCACACTTTGGTGGATGAAATCTGGACTCCTAGACACAAACTGTTAAGAAGCAATCATAACAATTAGCTAATGTGTCAACAATTAGCACTTTCCATCAACCGGCATTGAGTGGAACCTTCTTCTTATCCATATGCAGACAAAAATGCAATGATGTAGTAAAGAAAAGCAGTGAAGTTGGCTGGGCTCGTCCCTTGCTGTAGCCAGCAAGTTCCCATGGGCATTGTTTACAATGATTATTCTTCCATTATGATGTTATTGCACAGGTCAGGGGTGGTAGCTAGACTGAAAATAAGCTTTTTTTTTCCCCCTTAAACTCTTGGCTGCTTTTACAAAAGTACAACAGAAACAACTGCTGTGAAAAGGTCAGCCAGTAACAGTACTTTAGTGTTTAACTGGTAAATATTTCAAAATAGTATTTCTAATATTTTACCATTTGGAAGTTTTTCAATGCATCTCCAGCCCAGCGCGACTCAATCATTGTAAGATTTCCACGCTCTCCACTGGGAATTCTTTACAATGGGTACATTATAGTCTGTTACTGTATCTACCACCAGTTGGTCAGAATTTGTTTTAATATCTTTTTATATGGTATGTTACTGGCAGTAATATAAAAAGCACTGTTTTCTCAAGTATTTTACATATCTCCATATGTAAGCACTGAAGAGAACTGAAGGTAGTTCTTCTGGCATGACCTTGCAGCCACTCTTACCCACACAGTAGCTTCTTAGAGGACAATGTATTTGACTGGAAAGAAGATCAGTGTCTTCTCCAAGGAAATGTGTTTTGGAATGTTTCCTGTAACACATGGTGTTTGTAATGGACTACTGTGAGTCCATCATAAAGTACTGCAGCATCAGTGAGGGTTTCTCTGGTTAGTTTTGGAGCTGGAGCCAAAGTGAAAGCATCTTAAAAACAAGCAGTGCAGTTTCTAAAAGTAACTTGCTGCTTGACTGCAGGCCAAAGCGATTGATTTAAAACAGGGCACGGTGCTGGAGCACAGTCCCTTCTGGTACAGCACCCTGGGAGCTGCAGTCGGGACCATGTGTGCATGTTCAGGAATTATTTGACAGCTCAATAAAGAAGGTGTGGTAATCTGAACAAAAAGGTGGTGGTAAGGATGCAAATAAACCCAACAGTATTCAAAGTTTGCTGATTTCTCTAAGGTCAGCATGTGCTATAACAAAGGAAAAGGACAACTCTGTGGTTTAGGGGCAGATGCTCCATCTCCCCAACTCTTCCCAAATCTCCCTCAGACTGCAAACCCCAGACTTCAAACACCTCCCTTGCCTCTTTCTAATCCCAATTCTTCCCTGTCCTTTCCTTCCAGTCTGGGACATTGTGATACTAAACAAATGTTTGAGATTTTTGGAGTGGCAGGGGGTGGGGGGAGCATAATTACGCTGAGGGTTATTAATATGGGAAATATGGTCAGTAGATGTGAGAGGGGTTGAGTAATGCAGGGACATTCTTTACAAATTCTTTAGTAACAGAGTAGGCAGAGTGCCATAGGCAAAGAAAATCCTCTGAATTGCAAGTGTGTTCCTATGGCTTTTGCCAAGATGATGACAAAACCCGTTCTTTCTTCCCGCATTAGGACTCCTATTCAATGATACACTTAAGCATGTTTTTAAATTCTGCTGACGTTTGAAAGCACTGTTGACTTTAATAGGACTTAAGCACCTGTTCATGGTTAATTGTGTACTTTCAGGGATTTTTTTGAAGAAAAAAAGAGAAGATGGATAGACTTAGGCATGTGCTTAAAGTTAAGCAGGTGCTTAAGTGCTTTTACTTAGAACTGAGTCTAATCTCCTCTGAAGTCAGAGGATGGCTTTTCCCTGCAGTGTGCCTGGTGGTGAGGAGCAAGTTGTTTAAGTGATAAAATGAAGCCATGGGAAATAGCTAAAAGAATATATTTTTCAACAGCACCCAGCAATGGGTGTCAGCTGCTGACCCCTTAATTATGAAATCAATTTACAACCAGACTAAATGTACAAAACTTCTTCATTTGCAGCCACAGGTGCAGATAATATCACTGGATAACTCTAATTATACCCTGAAAAAAGCTCTTTTCCCCCATTTTTGCACTAATACTAGAGTTGTTCTTGGCCAGTACAGGGCTTGTTCCCCCAAGTGCAGCAGGATTGACAGCCCTCAGGTAAGGTGGGAAAGGAGAAATGTTTTTTCCTCTGAGAAAGGGCTGCTTTGGTGTAGGCAGTGATTGATGGTTCAGAGAAAACAGTGCCAGAGGTGTCTTTCCTGCCTCTTGGCCTGGAATTAGGCAACAAGCTTTTGGGGGATGGTGGAAGTTACAGTGTCTTGTTCTTCTTGAGAGCTGCCATGGTTGTCTCTTCATCTCCATTCCTTGTCTGAGAGCAGAAGAGAAGGGTTCTTCTCTCTTCGTTTCTCTTTGTTTATATTACAAGTTCCACCACATCAGGGACTGTTTTGCTGGGTGGTGATGAGTAATGCTCAGTGAAGTGGATCCTGCCTGGGCCTTGCAGGTAGTGCAGCAGTGCTGATTTTGGCTGGGGTAGAGTTAATTTTCCTCACAGTGGCTACTATGGGGCTGTGTTTTGGATTTTAAAAAAATATTTAAAAAAATTTAAAATAGCCAAATGAATTAAATTTTGGGGTCAGAATCTTACTTTAATGTTAAAGAATAGTACCTTGGCTTTTCCCCTCCCATCATCTGCTGGGCACAGGTGGAGTGGAGCAGTGCTTATGCTTTCTGGTGGTAAACGTCCTGAAAGAAAGACAATCCAAAGGGGATGATCTGAGGTGTGAGTGTTGTCTTCAAAGTCTGGATATACCCCCACTGTCCTCTTGGAGGAACCAGGAAAGGGTGATTTACACCTTCCTGTTCCCTGTGAGCTCAGCTGCCCTGCACTGTGTGGGCAGGCTGGGCTGCAGGAGGAGTGTGGGGTGTTGGGAGGGAAGGCTGGTGCAGATCTGAGGTGTGGGTCCTGCTCCTGTGGTAGAGCTGGACCTTGAAGATGCTGCAGAGGGATGGTGATGCACCATGACAAGGCAAATCTGAAAATGTGACGTGGGTGCTCTGAGGAGTGAGCAGGAACTTCACTGGTGCCTTGACCATGAATCTTGCCAAAGTTGCTGGTTTTCTCAAAGCCCCATTTCCTTCAGGACTGTGACAACGTTGTCTTCTATTAAAAAAAAAAGAAGAGAAAAAAATAAAAGAAAAGAAATGAAAGTTTCCAGCCTTTGTGGTGGCAGAGATAAGCTGGAAAGTGTGAGCCAAAACTGTTCCGAAATAAAAAAGCAAATAATTAAAATCCAGCATGAATTTGGAACAGCAACAAAAAACCCCAGGCCCAAAATAAACCAAAAATTAAGCTGTATTCCTTGCTGAGTGAACTTGGATGGTGGAGATCAGCAGCACTGTCTTACTCATGGGATGTGAGGGGTGTCTGGTGCACGTTCCCCTGCCCAGGACTCTGGGCAAGATTCAAGCCCTGCACCATGAAACTGTGATAAAGTTAAATGCAGTTTAAGTGGTTCAGGGGGAATGATGAGGCTGTGGCTGTAGGAATGGATTCCTCACCTGGCTCTGAGGGTTTCTGGAGAGGATGCATGTACATCAGCTGGACAGGAGTTTATCCTTGGTAAAGAATCTGGTAATGAGAGCAGAGTATTTCACACAAGAGCTGCCAATTCCTGCCCACAGTGTATTGCAGATTAATAGGAAAATAAAAACCTTGAAAATGATCAATTTTTTCATATTCAGCTGATTTACACAACATTCTATGGGAGAATGGCAAGCAATCCTTGCCACTGCAGACAGGACAGCAAAAACAAGGAGAGCCAGGTGCTCCAAATAAGAAAATGTCAGGAAGGCTCTATGTCTCCACTGAGCAGCCTGGGCTATAAATTGTGGCAATGCCACCACTGTGACCTGGAGCCTGGGGGAAGAGAGTAGTATAAAAATGATAAATCACAGCCAGAGTTCCAGATCTTAATCAGACAAAGAAAGCTGGTTCCATTATCAGACAGATTTATACAATCACTTACTGATAACGCTGTCTTCTTCCTCCAGTTTCTTTTAGTGGACATGGATGGGGTAAGACCCCAGTAGCAATCCCGAGGTCACATCTGTCCTGAAGCTGGAAGGGACCAGTGCTCTTCCAGCCTGAAATTCTGCATTACACAGGCAATAGTTTCCTTGCATAATTCCCTGCTAGAACTAGAGCATCCCTCATGAAAGCAGTGAATCCTGCTGCCCAGTGAGTGCAGCATCTGGTGAACTTTCCTAACCATTATTTTTGGTGGTATTCCTGCTTGTAGTGTCTCCAGCTTCCAGCCACTGCTCTCATTACATATCCACTTACTTCAGCTCCAGAGATTTCCATGGTCAGACTGATGTGATCCTTCCCCTTATTCTTTCTATAGGATAAAATAGCTGTTCCCTGTTTTTCTGTCAAAGGCACACTTTCTGATTTTTATTGCTCTTCTTTTGAATCTGCTCTTAACATTTCACATTCTTTCTCAGCGTGGAAGTGCCAGACCCTGTGACAGTTTTCCAGGAGTATTTTCTTTGGTCCCACCACAGTGGCATCAGTGCTGTGTCCCAGGCAGGTCTCTCTGCTCCTGCTCATCTTTCAGAGGAGCCTGATTCCTTTGCTGACCAGTTGTCTTCCCTACTCACAGGTCCTCAATTTTTGTGTCTTCTGAATATTAGTCAGGTGTCACTTCCTTGTCATCAGTTAAAAACTCTGATTGTAGTAATGCCAGAAATTGATTCTTGTAGGAGTCTTGGGAAATCATAATTACTTGGCAATTATTTCTTTTTGCAGTTGCATTTAAACTTGTCTTCTGGTGTGTGTTGGTGTTATTCAATTTAATTCCCTTACCAGATAAAATATAATAATTTAGTAGTAAAGTTGCCACCGTATCTCAGTTCCTAAATATGCTCCAATGATTTATATTCTAATATAAATCTATAATTATTATTCAGCCAAATATTTTGAGTAGTTTAAGAGTATCGTGTGACCAGAACTACCTTTGCCAGATAAGCTTAAACAAAAAAATGTTGCATTTAATTTGATAGGCTTCATTATCTATAAACATGTATCAGTGAGCATTAACTATAAATGTATTACTGCAGTTTCTAAGGAAAAAAGCATTGGTTAAGAAAATAAGAGCAATTTGCTTGCTCTGATACCAACTTGACCTTCCTTTCCCTGGCCCATCTCAGATTGCAGAGCCAGGCTGGGTTTCCTTCAGTCCTCTGGAATTGGCACTTTCTTCTTACAAATCCACAGCCACAGTTTAGGGGATGTCTCCTTCAGCTGCCATGAAAGTCTTGCATGCCAATATTTTTGATAAGTTAATATAAAAAGAAGTCTGGCTTTCATAGCTGCAATTTAATTCCCTTCTGGGTTATTTTGAAATTGGGTAATCACTGAGTATTTGTGTGCTGTGACATTTTTCCTCAAATATTATGCAAAAATAATCTGATTGGGGACTTCTGGGTTTTGTATCTTATTTTTGACAATTAACTAGTACCTAATTAAGATCATTTTTGTTCCTATTGAACTCGAGTTTTTCTTGTGTCATTGTTTCCTCTGGCAAATTTCTGTAATTTATAGCTTGAAATTAACATTTATGGCTCTTAGCTTCCCTCTTTTCTGTTATATTTATATCAGCTCCCACTTCCCCTCTAAGTGACACTGTTTTATAGGTTTTCTGTTTGTTTGGGGTTTTTAAAATTTTTTTACTTCAGTGTTAACTTACTTTCTCAACTACAGAACAAAGCCTTGTAAACATCTTGTAAAATGTTAACTGATCCCAAGTATCATTCCTAGACTTCCCTTTAATTTATCCTTTTCCACTGAATGCTTCGATAATTGCTTTCAGCTTAGTAAACCCATCCCTTAGAGCAGTAAGTGTGTTAACTGCTGGGACTTTTATTCTTATTACACATAATGAGCGTAATTAATGTGATTTCATGAGGACTGGGTGTCATCAGCACACTGCTGTAATCCAGGTCATTGCAGTGCATGAATCCCAGTTGAAATTGTGCTTTCCCAAGCCCCCATATTACTTTCCAATTAAACTGGGGATTCTTTGATTGCATATTTTGTTGCTGAGGTCCATGCAGTCAGGCAGGGTAGGAGCATATCCTTGTGCCAGCTCTGTGTTCACAAAAACACCACCACAGAAAGATGAGTGTGTTGGGGGATGTCTCTGCCCCATCCTCATTTTCCTTGGAAGAAGGAAAGCCCATCTGGGGCACTGGGTGCCCCTGCGCTGTGGAGCGTGCTGTCCAGACACCTGTACATAACGTGGAGTTAAAGAGGGGAAATAATAGGGAAACCATTTCTGTTGTCATTTCCATTTGGATCATCCTCATCATCACATTTCAGCATGACAGGTACAGAAATAATGTGTGAAAGTCTCTTTCCGTGGCGCGCTTTGAAAGGGCTGCACCTGCGTTCGAGGAGTTGGTCTGAAGCAGGAGTGGGATGAGGGTTTGGGCTGTTTGTGTGTGTCTGTGTGTTCTGTATCTACAGAAAATTAATATGCTTTAGTGCCAAATACATTGGAGTGGGCAGGGAAAGACTCTTGGGAAGATGCTGGGTCTTTTTGCTATGATATTTTCTGGTCATTAAACAGTTCTCTATTTTATAATAGTTACTGAAAATGAGAGTGGTTGGAAGGGTTATTTCTGTCTGTTACTATTAGATTCTCCAGATTTGCTGACCCTGAATAATTAAATGTTTTTGATCACTCTGTTTATATTACCTAGAACTGAAGTAATTCTGATCCTTCAGCAAACTTGAAGCACAGCATGGAACATACTGAAAGGCGCCAAAAGATGAAACATTTCAGTTTTGTGGTTCACATCTGTCTGTCCTGAGACCAGGAGACCATTATAATACACTTAGAGCATTTAAAAGCTCCTCAAAGTTGAAAGCCCTGATTGGGGCAGTATCTGTTCACATGTGGGAGTCCTGCCTGTGCCAAACCTGGGAGCAAAGAGCCCTCGGGTCCCTCTTCTGTGGGAAAAGTTGTTAATGATGTTGGGTAGTGGGGAAAAAATAAGGGGAAAATGTAATCAAGGAGACCCTGACACTGAAGTGGAAATAGCAGTGTACACATCCATCAGTTTGTACTGTTTTTACAGAGAGTATAAAATATTTAAACCGAAGCCATTAATCATCCTGCTCCTCCGTTCTAATCCATGGGAACCACAGGAGGTCACCAAATATGCATTTAATATAAAAGAATGAGAAATATTGGAGGGAAGAGTGGTGTAGTCTAAGAGCTAGAAATGTTATGAGAAAAAAAAGAAAATTTCAAGCAGAAATTTTGCTCACAATGAAAATATTTTTTTTCATAATGTTCTGCTGGAAAATCATTACATTTTGGGCAGAAATTCAAAGTGTATTTAGAATTAGCTAAAAAAAAATACCTAAGATCAAATTTATTTTACTTCTTGACTTCTTTTCTAACATAGTGCTGGATAGGAGCATTCTTTATTTTGTTTATTTTGATAAAATCCCAAAATTTCTCTTGGAAAACAGATGCTTCTTGCAGACGCCATTGCCAGGTTCACATTCCAGGTTTCCATCAGGTAATTTTGATGGATGTTTTAAACCCCTCACACTGCTGGGTTTTGTGATATTGCTCCCCAGTTTTAATATCTAAAAGTGAGAGGGGAGGGAGAGGGGATGGAGGTGCCTTTTGCTGCCTTCACTGGATGTTTTGGGTGTCAGTGTGGAGAGGAAATCCAAGGACTGTGGCAAAGCTGCACCTCTGTGATTTATCCAGTATTGTCTGAGTTTCCTGGAGTAAGCTTGGCTATTTATTAATTTAATATTTACTGGTACTACAGTGGTGTGTGGAGCCAGAGCTCGCTGTGCTGGGAGGGAATACCTTGGTAGAGGGAGGTGAGGGGTGGGCAGGAGCAGATTCACTGCCCAGCCAAGGCAAGGAAGGAGAAAATATTTCCATTATCCAGGGGCAGGATCCCATGGCTGCTGTAGGAGCTCAGAGGTGTGCAAAGCAAGAGCACAGAGCTCTGCTGTGCCTTGTGCCACCCGGGAATGCCGGGAGAGACAGAGCACACGGCACAACTATGGCTTTCCAAAACCTGCTTTCAGCTTTGGCACAATACAGCCACTGTGGAAGAAGACATTAGGAACAAAAAATAAAGCTTGAAGCTTCAAGAACAGGCTGCCAGAATTATTAAGAAAAACATCAAAATGATGCCATTAAAAACAGATGGGGATTCTATAAAGTATTGAAAAGAAAATGTTTAATTATGAGCCTTATGCAAAACCCATCAAAGTTGGATTAATATTATAGTGCTGTTGCTGTAGAGGGTTTAAGTAGTCCATGGTGGAACATTAATCTTTCACTCCTTTAAAAATAATGTTTTCCTTTTGTTGATGACAAATTCCATCTCTTCACCAGTGAAATCATATATCCAGATTAATAGCATCTAACATAATGAAATCAAAAGGCACAGGTAATATGGATTAGTTTAGAAAACAACAACAACAAGGGGAAAAAAAAGCCCCAAGGGGGAAAAAAGCTTCACTGGATGAGTGCTTTTGTCAACATCACTGTATTTTTTCCTGTTGTTAAAGGATAAGGGGGTAGTCTCTGTTCACAGGTATCCTTGTCTGTCTGGTATATCTTGTCATGGATGTCCATGCTGTTTCTGAAATTATGTCAAACAGAGAATGCTTTACAAGTTTTTGGGGTGAGGGAGTCTCGTCTGACTCAAGTTTCTGGAATATTGCCCACGGCTGCACAATCTGAACACCTCTGGCAAAAAGTGCTGCTGTGAACTTGCCTCTCCCAGCTCAGCTGGCTGGAACAGTTTCTGGGATTTTGTTTAATAAATATTTCTGAAGTGTGGAGTTGCTTGTGCAGGGAGGGTTCTTTTGAGAGTGTGGGACTGCTTTTCTCACCTCCCTCACCGTAACACTGTCCCCTTCATCTCTGAGGGCCTTGGGCTGCCTTGGTGGATGCTCTGCCCACACAGACCAGGCACTGCACAGCATTCCCCACCACTGCCAGGGTCTGTGCCACCCACCTGCATGAAGATATTTGCACCCCAGGCCAGGAGTTTCAGAGATTTTCCTTCTTCATCAATCAGTTTAAGCACTGCAGGAGGTGGCAAATCCTTTCACGTGTGTCACGATGCTTTTGAATTGCCCAGAGAGGTTGTGGATGCCCCATCTCTGGAAGTGCCCAAGGCAAGACTGGATGGGCACCTGGGCAATCTGCTCCTAGTGAGTGGCATCCCTGCCCATGGCAGGGGGCTGGAAGGAAATGATCTTTAAGGTCCCTTCCAACCCAAACCATTCTGTGATTCTATGGCTTTTTTTTTCCCTGGTGGGGTTGGGCACAGGTGTGAAAACCCCAAAATGAAACCTCTCCCTGCAGCCTCTGCCATCCTGGTGTCTAAACTTGGACCTCTTATGTGAATAAGGAGAGGAGATTTTGTTCCCATGGTTTTTCTCATCACCTGTTTACTCTTCAGGACTGGGCTGTGGTGCTTGATGCTCTAACCCGTGTGTTGAGATTCACTGCCCTGGCCATCCATCACATCTTTCCAATGTTTGCAGCCAAATCTTTATGCACAAAGCTCTGCCTGTGCTGTTTAGCATTCAGCTGTTTTATCAATGAACCACAGGGGCAAAAACTTGTTGCTATTTTGACTTAATACAACAGGAACAATTTTTCTTCTTTCCTTTCACTCCCCCCCTCCCCGAAATTAAAATAATCTGTGCTATATTGAATCACTAGGTACACCAAAAGCAGGCTCTTATTTTAGCAAAAATATCAACACTGACTGCCAAGGTAGATTTAAGGTATTCATTACAAAATATTTTGTCCTGGGCTTTAAAAATAATGCACTTTCACTACAAAGAAATGGTTACTCTGAACACTGGACTTTTTTTTTTAGTTATTTACAATAGGTTTCAAGATTTAGAATTACCATGAAAGATTTACTTATATTGCAGTTCATGTAAAATTTAAAATCAATAAAGTAAATAAATTTAGCTTGTCTGCCTGAATCGATTTCCTCCTGTGCTAACACAGCCCTGTAATACTGCACCTCCTTATCTCCCATGTCATCCTCCAGTGGGACTTCCAGGGCTCTGTTATCATGTCCTTTGCAACACACTGGGCCTCGAGTCACCCACTGCCTTCAGTATTTCAGCCCTGGATTTGAGCAATACCCTCTCCTGAATGGGGAGCTGCTGGAGCTGAGAACCAGCCTCCTCTGCCTCGGAGCAGCCCAAGGATGGAGAAAGGGAATGGGAACACTGCTGCCATAATAGATGCAGGTATCTGGGCTTGGATGCAGCCAAGACATGCATGGAAAAGAGTTGAGGGGTTCTCTGGCAGGGTAACCCCACCAGAGAGGGCTCCTTGGTTCTCCCACTTTTATTTTTTTAAAGATGCCAATGCTTGGGAACAAACAAAAAGTCCTTTTTTAATTCTTATTTTATTTATTTATTTAAAAGTTTTTTTTATTTTTCGTTAATTTGTAGGATTTCAATGGTGATTAAAAGCAAACGTGCTCATCCAGCTGTTGCCTTGGTATTTCCCCCAGCACGAGAGATGGGGCAGTTGCAGCGTGCACTGAAAGAGGAGCGACCCCAAGTGATGGATTTTCACTGTGTTTGTCCTCTTTTTTATATAGATGCCTTGGTCAGTTGGGAAAGGTGATACACCTTGGGGAGATGCCCTGGCATGACTGGAATGCTGTGCTGAAGGAAAGCTCTTGGTCACAAAGGTGGTAGCCAGTTCCAGGCTTTCCTCTTGGCAGTCTCATTAGCGTTCCCCACGGAAGCACAAATGATAACCTAAACCATGGATCTACCTCGCAGTGCTGTCAAGTGTGCTCAGCAGACACAGCTGCACCATTCATAGGATTTGCAACAATAATAATCTAAAACTGATGAGCTTTAAAAACATTGGATTTACTTATTAAAAAGGAAACACATAAATACAAATGCTTTGATTCTGGGTCTGGCAAAAGGGTAACTGTTTTTATAGCCACACAAACACTGTTCTTTTAAGGCAGTACTCTGGTTACATGTGAAGTGAAATGTTCCTTTTTTATTACTTGTGAAAGAAAAGAAAATATCAGCCCCGTCTGTCAGTGTTGCTGTCGAGTTTAAGATGGAGCAACCTTCCAGAAGCTGCGAGAGAGATGTCTATAAAACATTAGGCAGACTTTAAAGAAACACGAAAAGGAGAACAGAAAACAGAAAAGGAGAGGATATAGTGATATAATAATAATAAAAAGAGGAGCAGATCTCTTTCTGGTTTAAGTTAGGATAAATTCAAGTGAAACCAGTGATGTTGTGCTGCATTTATACCAGTTCTGCAGCAAAACGTTTGTGTATGTCCAAAACTCATGAATTTGAGCAAATAAATACAAGCTATGTAATCAGTTTTATTTATTTTCTGAGTCATGTCTGGTGCATGGAGGCAGAGGCTCCAGTTAGAGGAGTGGAGTTGTCCTTCAGGCTGGAGCTGATGGTGAACTTGGAGCATTGAGTCGCAGGAAGTTGCAGGATCCCCTTTTTGGCTCTGCAGCCACTGGCAGTTTTGCAGGTGATTTTGAGCATGATGTGATTCTCACCCAAGTACAATTCTTGTACCATCCTGGCCAGCCTTGGAGAAAACAAGATATGCTGGATTGGGTACGTGCATTAATGACCAAGTTTCCCAGATGCAGAGCTGTACAACTCCTGAGGCTGTTTCTTGCTGGAAAACTTGGCCAAGATGTAGGGAATTGGGCTAATTAAGAGGATGTTAAACACAGCTCTGCAGTAACAGCAGCTGACTGGCACGCTGTCTGGAACAGGAGGCTTACTGAGCCTGACTGTCACAAAGCTGAGAAAGGAAGAGCCTGTTGTTTTATTAACTGCAAAATCATCTTTGATTGCATTAGCAAGGCTGTCCCACAGCAATACAGCCTAATTTTCTGGGCAAGGCAGAGTGGGTGCCCGCAGGGGAACTCTGTGCTCCGAAGGTCAGCCTGGGCTCTCATTTTTCCCCCTTGTGTTTTGATAAAGAGCTCTGTGTTGTCAGAAGTGAGCAGTGGTGGTTGCCCTCCTAAGCACCTACGGATAGGCTTGAACAAGTACTTAGTTTAAAAACTACTGAGCATCAAGTCAAGAGACTTGCTGTCCTGTTCTGCACTGCTGGGAATCAGAGCACTTCTCCTGGCGCCGAGACAAGGGCAAGGAAAAGGTCTGTAGTCACCCATTTAGAAATGGTTCAGAAATGCCAACCCAAACTTTAGAGATCTTTTTCCTTTCCCCTTTGCCTATTTAATAAATAGATAAATAATTAATTCCATACAGTGCTACTTTTGATTCTATTATCTCCTGTTTTTCCGCTGAGGAGCATAAGCTGTGTCCCTGAATGGGGTGGCTGATGTTTAATTCTGCACCCAAGAAGTGGCAATGCTCTGCTGCTCTGCAGGAACAGCTCAATCCATGCAAAGCAGAAATGCTCAGGACCAGCCAGGAATATTTCTGAGCATATGTAATCAGCATTGAGCTTGCAGACTTTATTTAAACCTTCAACTTTCCTACACTTAGACTGTCAAACATTTTAAGCCTATTATCCACCAGGTCATCCCTTCCACTGCTCTTCTTTAGTTTTGTAAAATTTGATTTTTTTTTTTAACTAGTTTGTTGTTTTCTCGTTTACAAGTAATGAAAACACCACCTCTGCTCCCTGGGCAGGCAGGGGCACTGGCATCAGAGAGGTTTTCTTTTCCTCTTTAGCACGAAGATGCAGATCTGGTTCCCCAGTGCTTTAACTGTGCCTTTAACTCAGCCATCACCACACTGACTTCTGCCTGTCATTTCACAGAGTTCACGGGCATAATGTCACAGAAATATGAAGTTGTGATGTCTGTCACCATTTACTGACTAATACCTTGTGGTTAATCCAGTATTTCCTCTGAGGGGCGTCATATGATAACAGACTGTGGTTTCAATATTAATGGCTACTATTGTCCCCAATCCTGTGTGGTTTGGGGTGCATTAATTAGGACATGGAAATCGCTGAAAACAGATAAAGGGATGGGTCTGGCTGACAAACTGTTATATTACTAACTTTGGCATATCAGCTGTTTATATTGATCCAGCTGCTGGACTCCTATATACTCTCCTCTGCTTTGAGTTGGCGATGAGATTAAAATCAAGTCTCTGCTTATCTTTCTCAAGACAGAGAAGATGCTGGAAGAGGGACATCATATCAAATGGACAACTTTGGTTTCCAGAGATGTCTGGTTTCCTCTCCCATATGTACAAACCCAGCTATAAATATCAAATACTCGAAGTGTTGAAATCTTTGGGTCTTATCTCCACTGAATATTGGGAAGTTGCTGTGAACAAAGTATTTGTGCAAAAAGTGAAAATATATGATAGGATACCAGACCTGATTTATTTGTATCTCTAGAAAGTTGTAAAGATTCCAGCAAAATTTTAAAAAAAATTCACTCCTGGAACCAAAGAGAGCATAAAAGTCTATAGTGCAAGGAAAATATGAGGGAGTAGAGCAGGGGGATATAGTGATTTGGGACAAACTTGCCTTGGTTCTCCCAGTTCCTGGAGGGGATGTAAAGGATGTTCCCATCCCTACCTACCATGTGCTCTGGGAAGCCGGATGGAAGATCTTAGCGATTGATGTCTGTGGGCAAAATGACAGGATTTGTTTTCTGAGTTGCAATTTCTGCTCCTATAACCAAGTTTGAAACCCAAATAGATTTAGAAGTTTTTTTTAAATTACTGTTTCAGTCATTTTATTGGTCAGCTGGCCATTTCAGCTTGTTGATGGCTGCTTTCTGCCCTCCCTTCGTGTGTGTACACACAAGTCCTGTGTGATGCTGGGTACAAGTGCATCCCTCAGTGCTGCCGAGCTCCTCTTGGGCCAAGGGGCTGGAGCTCAGGATTTCGCACGGTCCCGCTATCTCCAAAATCAGCCCCGCTCCTCCTCCTCCTCCTCCTCCTCGTTTATCAGCCAGAGCACACAGATAACATCCTCGTGACGTGGCCCTGACCTTTGTCAACCTTTGTTAAGGCTTCATCTGAAGTCCGGCCGAGTGTTTGTAAACAGGATGTAATTAAGGCTGGGAACTGACAGCGCCTGATGGGAGGACAATGCGGAGCTGGCGGGACCCGGGCTGTCAGATGTCCGCCCGCATTGTGCTGCCGGTGCCGTCGTGGTAATTGGTGTCCTCTGGCCGAAGGAAGTGCACTCAACTCGGATTAATCTGCCGCAGTGCGGAGGCCATCCCTGCGAGCCCGAGTGTTTCCTCCGATAAACCCCTCCGGCCTCTCGGAGCTGGGAGGGAGCCGGGAGGGAGCTGTGAAAGTCGAGACCGCGGTGACAGGTGCCCACCGAAAACTGGGAACAGGAAAGGTGTGGGGGGAGGAAAACTGGCAAAGACGAGACGTCTTCGCAGCTCGCCTTATCGGCCGGGCGAGCGGGAGAGGTTGTGGCTTTATCGCGTCCCGGGGCAGCGCAGCGAGCGCAGGAAGATGAGCGAGCAGAAGGGATGCAGATAACGCGGAGCGCGGCTGGACCGGGATGCGGGAGCGCCCCGGCAGCCTCGGAGCAACAGTTTAATCCCACTGTTTGTCCAGGATAAAGTTTAAAACATATACAAATACACACACACATACACACACACAGACACACACACACACACATACACACACATATATGGTACATATACATTTATATGCATAAGTATAAAGCATATATATGCACGTACACACACATGTATATGTATAACTAAGGCTAGTTATATGATGCAAAAATGTTTTTCTGGGTTTATAGTTACTTATTTTTTAATATCCTGATCAGGTTTTGTAGCTCTTTTTATAGTCCTGTACTGGCGCATAGATCAGAGTAGAACTGACTGGAAATAAGACTTGAAGCCAAGTATCCCATTTTGTTTGACTGCTGCTTATCCAGGGATGAGGAAGAAGCTTGTCTTTAAAATCTGTTTTTCATCACCTAAAATGAGCAACTGTGTTTCAAAGTATATCCCTTTAATTTTTCACATTTGCAGACTGACAGATGTCTGTCCACATTAACCTAAAGTTAGATAACTGTTCATGGGTGTGCATTGATTTAAGAAAGCATTCTCACTTTCTTGGCATACATGTGCCTCAGAATGTTATGGCATGTTTTTCTTGTAGGTTTAGATTACATCATCAGTTTAAAAATTGTACTGATCCCACAATACTTAGGTTTCTTCACTTAGTGTTTATTGAAACACACTGGATTCCATATTCATTAGGAAATTCAAAAACTGTCATTTCAATATAAAAACATAAAGGTGACCATGAACATAAATCAGTGAATATATGAAAAGACATATGACAAGATCCGTCTTAAATATATGGAGCAGATGCTTTGGAAATTCATATAATGCTATGGCAGTTTCCCAAGGTAACATCCTTCACAACATCCAAGCACAAACCATTCGTTGAATGTTTTAAACCCTGTAATTTAGGGCTGGGGGAGTCAGATTGTGCTGTGAATGAAATCAATAGCCAAATTTGTGTTCTATTTTGCTCTAAGGATAGAATCATAGAATCAGTTGGGTTGGAAGAGACCTCTGAGATCATCAAGTCCAACCTTTAAGATGAACAACAGTAGAGACATTCCCCATATCCCAGCCCAAGGGCTCTGCCATGTCAGAAGGAAGAGGAGAAGGTGGCCACTGTGTTGGGAGTGGCTGTACATCCAAATGACAATGCCTTCCAGGGGAACTAGGAGAAATAAGGGCTCTGATAACTTTTCTCCCCTTTTTTTCTGGTTTTGCCTGAGAAGGAAAGCTTAAAAATAAAAGAAACACTAAGCAAAAATCCACCTGTTCCCAGGGGAGAGAAATGATTCCCAGAAGCCTACAAAGAACTAGAAAAAATACTCTCCTCTCTCTATATATATATATTTATGTATATACATATATGTGTATATATCTATTTCTCTGTGTGTATGTAAGAAGACGAATGAATATTTTTTTCCTCAATATGAGAAGGAAAACAGAAAAAAATATTCTTTGGCAGCTTTGAGAGTCATAGTTTACTCAGCTCAGAAATATGCATTAAAGTTCAAACCAAAGCTGACCAATCCTCCAAAGCTGCTTATAGCTGCAGATAGTGACATTTGTTTCCAGATGTTAATGGGAATAAGGTAGAAGAGAACAATAATGCCTGGAGCCCGTTGAATGGAAATGCCTGTTTTGCTGTATTAGATTGGACATAGTTGTCAGACATCCATATCCCAGCGCTAGGAAGAGAGGCAGGAGCGCGGCGGTGTCAGAAGGTTTGCCAGGTTTGGTTTTCTGTACATGTGTGTCTCGTCTGCAGAGTGGAATATGAAGCAGAGCCCTTCACTCAGCAGCAGCAAATAAATACAAGAGAGCAAAGGGCTGAGTACGACGCCTTTGGGAGCGAAGTAGGGCAGGAGAGAAGGGGAGGATGGACAAGAAGCTGCTGAGGGATGCAAAGGGGCTCATGGCTAAAGAGAGATGAGGCAAACCAGGGCAAAATGGTTCCACTTAACCTACCTAACCTGCTTAACTAAATAAACCCTCCCTGTGACGTGTAGCAGGGTTTCCCTCAAAGACCATTGTCATTAGATGAAAGAGTTAAAGACAGGACACTCCAAAAGAATTAACCTTGATGTTCAGATACATTTTTGACATGTAAATACACCTGCCAAAAAGAAGAAGGAACAAAATACACAATGCAGCGAACACAGGGTGTTTTATTCTTTGTTTGGGAAAGGGTTGGTTAGGGCTTTTTTTGGGGTAGGTAAATCATTTTCTTTTTAAATGAAATTCTGTTTGACTGCATGAAATATGAACAGTAATTAAATGCACAGTCTGTGGGCCTTCCATACTTTAAAGCTCTTTCTTAAAAAAAAAGCCAACACAACTGCTCACCTCAGACAGGCCAATTACCCAAGAATGATGGAGTCAAGAGGAAAGTAGCTAAATTTCTTTACTTGAATGATCACAACCACAAGCCAGTGATTAGTCCCTGCAGCACCAGCGGGTATGTGGTGGGGACACTCACATTGGAAGACTTCAAATAGTAATTTCCTTGGTTAAAATAAAATCTGACTGCACTAAATAGACAGTTTTTAATCTCAATTGGACATCTGAAGATTTCTCAAGCTGTTGTTGGCTGCGGCAGAAACAAATTTTTCTGCTTTGTTGATTAAACCAGTGGTCTCCACCATTGCTTATCGGCCTGCGACGAGCTGTTCTTTTTAATTAAAAGTGAGCCACCACGAGAGAGCAATTAACAGCTAGTAATTACTGTGCTCTTCAGAACTGCAACATTTTGCCTTTCATTCCAATTATATAATGGACAAGTGGCTTTTTGATCTTCAAATTAGTGAGCTCTTGTACTATTTGTTTTGAGGCAGATTTGGAAGGTTAATGATGGCCTGTGGTGGCACTCTTTCCACTGACTGATGTAAGACAAGAAAAAAAGGGGAAGGAAACAGGAATAGTCTATCAAGAAATGCAAATGCTGCCTTCATGATAATGAACAGGAGAAACAGAGGCAACTTAATATGCAGGTTATTTAATACAAACCGAGTAAGTGCTCGTTTTGGTGCTAGCCCATGCTATGGAATTCTTTTTTTCTTTTTTTTCCCTTTTTTCTTAAATAAAGTTTAATTAAGCATTTCAATATAGATTCTTTAGAGAGTGACACATAACATTTAACTGTTTGATACTTGACTGTGTTTGCCTTTGATTGTGGCACCTATAGTTAAATGTTGTACAACATTACTGAGGCATTGAACTCTCCCCTAGGACACACGATGCATTGACTTTGTCTAAAATCTTTTAAGTAATAAGTCTTAATATATTTAATGGCCACTGTGCCCTTTGAGTACAAGGAACCCTTACATCACAAACAGTTGTCTGATTTTAATTAATATTGATTTGCATCTCTTAAATAGAAACTATAATTGTTGCTGTTCTTATGGGTCTGTAATAATCCTGGAGAATAGAAACGGGGAGTATGTTGTGTGGATAGGAGTTTGTGTTTTAAAGAAAAGATCAATAGTGCTGTTATTAGGGCAGATCTCTGCTCTTTTGATTGGAACTGCTGCAATCAGCTGAGTCATGCTATGCTTACATACCAGTTGTGGTGTTTGTAACTGATTGTTTTAAGCTGCTGTTGTTACTGGTATTACTTTTTCATGTACAAATACAAATAAGGTTTGCTCTGGTCTCAGCTCCCTGAGTTTTTGGAAGAAGTCAGCAGCTGTAGTATTCTGCTGCCTCCTGAATGGATTAAGAATTTGTCACTTTTCCTATGCTGTGCATGGCTGGATTACCCACATCTGCACAGTTTAACAAAACCATGGACTCCAATGAACAGAAAAAGTACAGATGTTGGGGGGCAAAAATTAGGTATCTTCACTGTGAAGAAGAAAACATAAATCTTTTCTGTGGATATCTGAAACAACAAGACCTGTGTTTAAATTTCTTCACATCCATTGATTTAGTTTTAACTTGACAAAACACAGGAATTAATTACACAAGTAACAGTAGGTGTGACAGAACATACACAAACCTTTTCTTTTGGGCCGTTAAAGCTTTAGTCTTGCACTTGTTCCTGTAGAAGAGAAATGAACTGTTGATTTTCTTGAAGGTAGAATCAGGTTTGTATTGCTCAGTAGATGCTGAAAAACAGTTTAAAAATCAGGGGGTTTGGAGCATTTGGATGATGTTTTCAAATGTCCACCTAAAACCTGAGCTGGAGAATGATACTGTAATTATGATTTTAAAAAAAAGGCTCTGCAGCCAGTGGGCCAGGCTGGTCAGATGGGTTATGTTGTGGTGGGTAACTGCAAGCTGAGCTGTTGAAAATGTACATGGAGAGTCTCTTCCCATGTTCTGATGAACAAAACTTCCACTGACAGAATTTTGTCCTGTGAAGATCTTGGGACTGAATCCACACACTGGGTTTGGAGGTGAAAGGAGTTAGAGAGCTGGAAAATAAAGAGGCTGATTAAAAATATTTTAAGCAGGAATAGGGACAATATACCTACATACATTTGGGAAGAAATACTTCAGATGCTGAAAAGTTTAAATGTCTTTAGAGGAGACTGTTTTGCTGTATTGAGACAAACATTGACTTTTCAGTTCCGGGTTTGTTAAGGATCATGGACGGTTTTGGGTCACTGTCTAGAGCAATCTTCCCAAGAGGTTCCAAGTCTAAAGGTGAATGTGTTCTCTTTGTTCTGGGCCGTATGGAACCTCTCACAGTAATACTTGCCATGGGCTGAGGTGTCACCAGTGGGATATTTCTCTGTATTGCAGAGATGCAAAGAAAGCATTAGAGCTGCATTTTCCTTTCTCTCTGATTCAAACTGTCATTTGAAGTGGTTCACAGGAGCTCTGCTTTGGTTTCTTTCTTCACAACATGCTGTGGTTCCTCTTGGAGAGGTGAGAGGAAGATCAAGATGAACACAGAGTGGCTGAGCCATTGAAATGAACTGGGATCATGATGGGGAAAATGGATAAAAGGGACTAAATATTCAGACTTGTATTCAATAACATCCTGAGGGGATTTACAAAAGTGTTAGTAAAAGCAATGGGCAAAATCATTGAGATAATTGATGTGGCTTGGTCTTGGACATTTCCAATACCTAATTCAGTATAAATATGAACTTGACTGTGGGCGTAGCCCACAGGGCAAAGGCAGGTAAGTTGAATGCTGACAGATCAGGATGACACCCCGAGGGCACAGATCTGTTTAGCTGTGCAGGGTGCAATGCAGTGGAAACCAAACCTGAAACACTGATGTGCTTGGTGCCATGGTAAGAGAGAAAAGGGATAAGGGTTCCATCAGTGGCAGTGCTGCTCTTCACTGCAGCAAAAGGCTCTGTGGATTTCTGAGTTTGGTTATTAATTCTGTAAAAGCAGGCAGTGGTCTCCAGCCCCTTGCCTCGCTGCTGTGATGGCCACGGACCCTCAGCCTGACTTCAGCCCACCTTATCCTGATGGAATTAGCATGAGAGGAGGATCCAGGCTTTTGCTTCGACTCCTGCAAACTCTTCACCATTTATCTACATCCTGGAATCTGAAGGCAAGCCCTGGCAGCAGCGCCTGCCGTGCAGTTCCCCTCCTTAAACAATATATTCCCTTGATCTGCACACATCTGGTGACTCCTGTTAATGGGAGTTACACATGCTGGGTAAGAGGAGACTAAACCTTTCCTACATTTTTACTAGTGAAATACTGGAAATGGGATGATGGCAGCCAACTAGATTGTGAGGAGTCTTGTCAGAAATATGATTAGGATTTCGTTTCCATGTGGCTCACACAGCAACAGACATGAGCCTCAAGCCAGAGACGAATAGTAGTTAATATCTAGAGAAGGCGAAGTGTTCTCTGAGATGTTTAAATGAGAATTCCAGAGTGGATGAAAATTGGCCTCTGAGGGAATAACATTTTCTTATTCTTCATAACTGTGGATAAAAATTCCAAATAGATCATCAGTATGTATATTGAGGGGAGATCACATTCCTGTGATATTGCTGGAAAATTCAGTAGCAATGTATTTTTCATTTTTAATTTTTTTTTCCTCCCTGCAGACTTTTTTCTTGGATTTTTGCCATATAATGCAATAAAATGCACCCATGAGATACAGGAGATTTAAAGTCTGTTGGTGTTCATTACATTACATGGAGTCACACAGAATTTAAGGTCCTATACGTTAGTCTGCTTCTGAACCAACACAGGCAAGTACATCCAAGGCAGAAGAAGCAAAACCCTGGATGCCTCTGCTGTAGCTGGAAATATGAGAATAAGTCTTCTGGATGTGTATTTATTTTGGAGTCTCAGAAAAACCCAATAGTAGCAGGGCTGCTTTATGTGAGGCCTGGAGTGAAAGAATATATATATTCACAAAAAAATTGAGAATGATCAGTTTAACTTTCATCCTTTCTGCCTTGGCCTGTGTTGCTATCACATCTCCTGGGTGGAGCAGAGCGAGACTCCATGAGGAGCTTGAAGAAAATTGAAGTAAAAATCACTGTATTGCTAAGGAAGACGATAATACAATTTTAAATTATAAATTGCAATCTGTAAATTTTAGAGAGAAGAGCTCTACTCGAGTTCAGCTGGCCTGTTCTCTTCTGCAAGGTTTTGTTCTCCAGGTTTTCGTCTGGTTCTATTTGCTGTAGTCAGGCAGCTCTTCTCATGGCCATGTCCTGCTCAGATATGGCAGTGCTTGGGTTAAATACAGTATTTCTCAGTACAGAGGTATTTGAAAATTGTCTGCAGATATGTCTGAAAAATGACAACATTGAGGCAACATTAATAATATTTTTTTCAATAGAGGAAAAGGAAATTTCTTCAGACAGTTTTGAAGAGTTCAGCCTTTGAAAAAAAATCAAAAATAGATCTTTAAAAAGATGAAATATCCATCACTTGTTTTGTGATACACCTTGATTTTTAATAGGTGCATAAAAAAGTATTTGCAAATATCTTCCAAAATACCTGGAGACCTGTCTATGACATCGTTTTTTTGGTACCCTTTCCTCACAAATCCAATCCCATGTTACAAAATTATTTTCTTTTAAATTGCATTTTTGCTTAAATTTCCTTCAGGTTCTGAACATTCTCCCCATAATCAGGTTCCTCCATCTCTTTCTCTGTTATGGGAGTCATATGAAGAGATACTGAGATCTTCATGGTTCATAATAGAGAAACTGCAACAGGTTATTTTTTGGCTGGAGCTGATGGTTATTAAATCCCCCTTATTAATGCTGCTTTGCGGATGTCTCTCCTCCAGTGAGCACCGTGTGCTAATCTCTTGTTCTTCCAGTGTATGCACCAATGCCTAATGTGGGGAAACAGGTTTAAACCTGTTAAACTCATGTTAAATGCTTGGAGTTGGCTCTTACAGCTGTCCACATCCAAAGGTGGGAGGGCATCCCAAAGCCATCCCAAAGCTTCCCTAACACCACCAGTGATGCAGAGTGTGACCAGGCACAAAGAATTTTGAATTCAGCTGCATCTTTTAAGATTGGAGCTCTGGCTTTTGAAGTTACCTGCTAATGCCATCGCTCCAGCCAGGTTGCTTTAAACAATCACAGAATCACCCCATGGTTTGGATTGTAAGGGACCTTAAAGCTCATCTCATTCCAGACTCCCTGCCATGGGCAGGGACACCTTCCACTAGCCCAGGTTGCTCCAAGCCCCATCCAACCTGGCCTTGGATACTTCCAGGGATGGGGCAGCCACAGCTTCTCTGGGCACCCTGTGCCAGGGCCTGCCCACCCTCACAGGGAAGGATTTCTTCTTAATATTCCATCTATTCCTGCTCTCTATCAGTGTAAAGCCATTGCCCTTGTTCTGTCCCTTCAGACCGTTGTCCAAAGTCCCTCTCCAACTCTCTTGCAGCCCCTTCAGGTACTGGAAGGGGCTCTCAGGTCTCCCTGGACCCTTCTTTTGTCCAGGCGGAACAACCCCAGCTCTCCCAGCCTGTCTCCATAGAAGAGGTGCTCCAAGCCTTACGGTCATCTTTGTGGCTTCCTCTGGACTTGCTTCAACAGATCCATGTCCTTCTTGTGTTGGGGACCCCAGAGTTGGATGCAACACTCCAGGTGTGGTCTCGTGGGAGCAGAGTAGAGGGGAAGAATCCCCTCCCTCAACTTGCTGCTCACGCTGCTTTTGATTAAGTCCTGGAAGGTGAAAGGGAATGTGGCCTCCTTGACTGGGTCCAGACTGCTTGGAGGTTCCTCTTGTGTACCTGTGAGGTAAATCTCTTGAGACAAATCAACTCCCAGCTTTGGGAGCCTTCCCTTTTAGTGAGCTCAGATGCTGTATCCTCACCCAGGAGTTGTATGTGGAGCTGCCTGGTGAACAGATGTGGTGCTCCTCTATTTGGGGAGTACAGAAATGACATCAGATGCAGAACATGTTTGCGCTGTGCCATCATAGCCTTGTTTTCCATGAGGGGCTGCAGAAGCCAAAGGAGCCCACGGATTTGTTAGCAGCAGGAGCTACCTGAGCTAATTGTCTGTGGAGCTGCTGGGTGCTTTGCCAGGGTATAACCACAGGAGTCTTGGAAAACCATGCAGTGGACTGTAAATTGATTGAAATTTCGTGTAATAGCCTCTCTTTTTCACAAGTGTAAATTTTATCTAGTGTGGTGACTTGTAAAGTGTGGTTTACCTTTGTACTGTACTACCTTCCCTTGCTCTCTGAGAAGTGGGAGATAAAGTCCAGGTTATCCAGCCCCTTTTCCAGTAAATTTAAAACTTTTGTTTGCATGCCAATCACTTTAACTTACATTGTTCTAGGGAATATAATGCACATTCCTGGAAAAATACTCTTTTTCCAATAGAGGGAGTGTTAGTGCCAGGCAATGCCCTTCTTTCTAACTCTCTTTGCATCTTGTAAACTTACCTATAAGCAAATAAAGTGTGTGCAGTGGCATGGTGCTGTTTGGGCTGTTTGCTCCCTGCTCTGCATTAGCTCACTGAGCCAAGACACACACACGAAAAAGATCAATCTGTTTATAACAGCAGAGTGAGGTGAAAATTGGTCCTCCCAGAAACCTGCCTCCAATGGTCAGGCTGAGTCCTCCTCTCTGTCACCCTTCACAGCCGTTTGCCTAATCTCTTGCCGACAAAAAAGTCATGTTGGCATCCAGAAGTTCTTTAAAAAAAAAAGTTGAAGGAATTCAAACATCTCATCCCTGTCACCTTCCACTGAGAAGGCTGGGGGTGGTGTGGGGTGAGGAGGAGGGGAACAGCCTCAGCTCTCAGAACAAAACTAATCTAAGCTCCTTGCATGTCAGACAAAGCCTGGAAGGGGATGCCTGTCTGGGAGCAGCAGCTGGACTATGGACCTCAAGAGTGCCTCTGCTTCAGTCCTCGAGCTGCTCAGCCACTCTGTGGGGAGGTGGGATGCACCAGGACATCTCCCTCCCCAGCCTGTGGCTTTCCTTAGATAAATCACAGACCCCCTGCCCTGTGGCATTTGAAAAGGAAGGGGATGGTTAAAGGCAGGGTGGAGGGTAACAAGTCTGCATCCAGCACGTTTTTGGGATGCCATGATGAGTGCACTGAGTTTGTACAGCACCTGCTTGTGGAAGCTCTTCCATCCTGAGCATTACTTTGCTTTCCTTTCCCTGGGCTTGCTGTGCAGGCTTGGCTGCTTGTTTGAGTCATTTGGGCCAAGTTCTGCTCCAGACTCAAATGACACTGAAGTTTGCACTCCTGCTGCAAGTGAGATCAGGATCTGATCTGATCTGAACTTCATCTTTAGCAGCTGCCTGGATTGGGAGTTTACCTTCGGGGCAGGACAGGCAGCCACTGATTAAAACCCAAGTCAAGGGGGCAATGACCCCCAATCTACTGCCTGCCCTTCGGCAGTCAAGAGGGTCTAGAAGTCAAAACTCCCAACCTCTGGAAAGGCTGTGGGAGTAGAGGAGACTCTAGAGAAGTCCCTGGAGGAGCTGGGAGCAGTGCAGCAGTGTGGGGAGGCAGAGGAGGGTGAGCAGAGTGGGTGTGAGCTGGGCTGTGACTGCCCAGTGAAAACAAAGGCTGTAAATCCAGCGTGAATCCTGGAAACGGAATTAGCTTAAAATTATATTTTCAAGGTGAAATATTAGTAGTTGTAACAGTTTGCTTTTGTCACACTGTTGTGTGCTGCTGTGATTTTTTTGTAACTTTTCCTGGTAATTTAGCTTCAGGATATATGGCACGTGCTGTGATGTCTTCAATGGGGAGATGTAAAAGTGTGTGCTGTGGGACCTGTGGGTTCAACACCAAAACAGGCAACAGGCATTTAAAATGTAAAAGGGAGATTTATAATGTTTCTAGTGATACAGAATGATAAAAGCCAATGACCAAAACTATAGAAAATTAATTTAGATAGAAAAGATGAATCCTTCTGTCTGTCTCACATCTGCTGTTCTGGGATTTCTGCATAAATCTGTATATTTTGGTTCTATTTAGTGCTGTGGGTACTTTGATTAATTTAGCTACATGTTACTGTCAT
Source organism: Pithys albifrons albifrons (assembly GCF_047495875.1). NCBI lineage: Eukaryota > Metazoa > Chordata > Aves > Passeriformes > Thamnophilidae > Pithys > Pithys albifrons. The sequence goes on from NC_092468.1 coordinate 22,817,307, forward strand.
GTTGGGCACATTCATCTTCTGTCTTGAAGCATGTACTCCTCAGCCTCTCTATCATTCCACCCCTTCAGGCCTTATTTTCATCACATTTAAGGGAACTCTCCCCTGCCTGTCTTTATCTTGTTAGGCTTTCAGCAGCTTAAGTTGAATCTTCATTCTTTCACTCTTGCTGTCAAACCTCCTTTAGCAAGTTATCTCATTTTCCTATTCATAACATCTAACCCATTATATTTAATACTCAGACACAATTGCATCTGAACATTATATAGGATTTGCCAGCACAAATACTTGTAAATGAAATCAGACCACCCCTGGAAGGAGCAGTGGTGGCTTTGCCTTGCCAGTGTGTTTTAAATTGAAAAATGCCCAAGACTAAATCCAGTCCTGGAGAAAGCAAAGTCTGAGAGCTGAGATGGATTTGACCCTTCAGTACTGAAAGCTGGAAGGTTAATAATGATCACATAACTTGATATGCAGCAGAAATTAGTGTCAGAACTGTCCCAGTGGGTGTGTGTGCACCTACAGATGACAAAGCCCTTTACAAGGATGGGTGAATAACAACCTGCATTCTGCAGCTGGAAAACTGAGGCAGGGAAGTCGAGGGACTTCCCAAATCTCAATAAGCCAGCAGTGTTGAGCCTGTGCTGAGGGCTGATTTTTTGCAGGAGAGGATCCAAGTCTCCTTTCATGGTGGCAGTCTCTGGATCCTCAGCCCCAGAGTTGGAGGTTCATCCCCATCAGACAGGAAAGTTTGCTTTTTTTCTCCCTCTGCTTTTGGAACTAATGAAATGGCGCACCGGGGAGGCCACTTCAGCAGCAGATACTTTGACAAAAAAAGGAAAATAAAAAAAAAAGAAAGAGCCTGACTCCTGGGTTAAGCACACTTTTTGGCAAAGTGCTACTGCTCTTGCACCTTTCAGAGGTTGCAGCAGCAGAGACACTGCTGGCCATCCCAGGGGCTCCTGCTCTGTTTCTGAGGTGAATCCCAATGTTTCTGCCTGTTGCAAGAGCTGGGGCAGTTTGTGAAAGACGTTTCTATGAATTAGTTCCTTCTGGTAGCGCTGGACAAAACCCAGTGACCCAGGAAATGTTTTCCTCCCCTTTATTCCTATAACTGCCTTCTTTTGCTGGCAAGCTGACCTTTTTAAATGCTTCATCCTTTCCCTCCCAAATGTGGAATTTCCTCCCAAAAATATCATTCTGGCTCAAGCCCCAAGGCTGGTCAGACTCAGTACAGGCTAGAAATGGGTTTTGATAGAGGACAGCATCATGCTTTTGGCAGAGTGTCCTGGCCTGGGAGAGCACAGTGGGGAATTCTCCGGGACTGGGGCATCCCTGCCTCCCCCTGGGGCTGCACTCACACTCCTCAGTTGCCTCCAAAAGGGGTTGAAGTGTTTTCTCTGTACATTGCTCTATTTTTAGGAGGAGGAAAAGCTATTTTAAGCTATGCTAAAATGTTTTTATGGCTCTTTCTGAGCCTTCTATAGCTAGTTGGTCTCAGGGTAATTAAGGCATTTGGCCTTACAAGTGGAAGGATTATGAAAACAGTTTCAGTGATTTCTAGAAGTGCTCCAACATATTCCTAAAATAGAATTTTTTTGCTTGTATGTTTGCTTTCAATTTTTGTTTTTGCAAATGAATGATGCTGAGTGAAAACACCCAGTCTGCCACTTTCACTGGGGTGCTCTGACCCAGCCCCTGAGGGTGCAGAGCACAATAGTGCATTTCCTAGACATTAATATGCACTGCTTACATTATTTTTATTAGCTGGAGTGATTAAAATATCTTTGTTAGCTTCTACTTAGCCTTACTGCTGGCAAAAGGCACTGGAAGATTTATATGGGAATTTTTCTTGGATGGAAGTAGGAAAAGAGCTCAGATTTGGGGCTCAGGGACAATCCACTGCCTGTGGGATCATGGCACTGAAATCACATGGCAGTTCACCACCATCTCCAGATCTTTTAAAGTGATGATTAATGTTTTACCTCTGCTCTTCCTGCTAGAACCAAGTCAGCTAAACCAAAATATTTCCATTAAAAACGAATATTTTCTGTGGTGTGTAGGTGATGTAGAAATGTTACACACCCACTGAGTTTGGGATGGTATCAACCACGGTGTTACAGCATCATCTGCATGTAAATGAGTGTATAAAATACATGGGATGAAGCAGTGAAAAACAAAAAATACCACTTTCAGGGCCAGAAGAGTAAGGGATTCTTGTGGTGCAAAAGAGATGTGGGGGGGGCTGTTTGGCTGTGGGCAGCCCGGGCTGAGCAGTTGGTACCAACTGGTGTTGATGCTGTTAATACAGAGTTGGAAAGAATGAGGTTGATGATGGCCCTTTATGGCCAACAATTTGCTCTCTGGAACATATTTCTAAATTCTCTGTAATAGAAACAAATAGAGATTTAATAATGTCAGATGAACATGTAAATAGAATCATGTCCTAAACAATCTCATTACAGGTCCTTGTGCAGTCAATATAATCAATCTGAAACCTGTCAAGTGGACGGAAAAATACCCCTTTTGCAAAAAGTACATTTATTTAAATATTTCTAGAACTATTAATATCATTGACTTGTGGCACAAATACAGGTTAGTGCCTTTGGGCCTGGATACCTTAAACATTAAAATTTATTATTATTATTTATTTTTATTAGCTTCACGTGGCAGAAGATTTATAATATTTTAGTTTTTATTAAGTACTTGTGGTTTTTAAAACTGATCGTAATTGTTGCTGGGCAAATCTCAAAAGGGGAAGAGGATTGGTTGGTTTAGTTTTGATTAAACTCTCAGAAGTTTGGGCATTTGTCCAAACTATCTCAACCTCCTGCATTTCTAATATGGGTCTGCATATCTTCAGAGGGTAGACTTTTATTTTTCTTTTTATCGTTTCCTTTTTCATTTCTTTTGTGAAGGTTCCTGTCCTCCTTCTGTTTGGGTCAGACACATGGTAGAGTATTTTGGTATATCTGCTTCTGAATATGATCTGGGAAAGGCAGCCAGGAAGAGAGTTCAAAAAGTTTGCAGCAAGTAATTAAAAAGAAGTTATCTGTATCCTTTAGCTGTTAACCCTTAAAATCCCAGTTCAGTTTGTAATTTATGCAATATAATAGTCATAGAATCAGAATATTTAGAGTTGAAAGGGACACACAAGGATCATTGAGTCCAACTCCATATATGTCTGTATTTTGCTGCAGACACATCATGCCCTTTCAGAGGTAAATCATTAGATAAATATTTTTAATAGAGACATGAATAGAAAAATATGAGCAGTTCCTTGTTAACAGAGTGTATTTTTGTCTGCTTAGCTCTAGTGCCACATATTTCAGTGATCTTCTCACTCACATTCTTCAGCACCATGCATGAAGAACACCTTCACATTACAGGTCATTTTGACAAATATATAGTAAATGCTTTTCCTGCAGTGCTGCCACATTATATTACAGAAAAATAGGTCAGGAAATATCCTACTATAGCTCCCTGTTAATTCAGTTCTGCAAATTGAATCCTGTCTTGGAAGCAAAAGACAGACAGGTTCTAGAGCAGTGCACCTTTTGTTTTGTAGGTGTTTTGTATACACATACAGATGCATGAAATTTATTTGTCTCATGGTTTTCAAAGTAATTTAAAGGAAAATTTCTGTGTAATTATTTTTGTGCGAATGTATTTCTCTAATTCAGAAGAAATCACATCCAATATGAAGGGTTTTTTACCCTGGTTCATGGAAGCATCTCTGTTGAAATCATTTTCATCTGGCAGGTTTAAGGCACCTGTTGCAGCAAGTTGTTACCATGGTCCTGTTGGCACCGTCAGAGCACTCCGGGACCTGCACGAGGCTCTGGGGCTGTCGGTGCTGTCACACACACACATAAATCATGTCTGTGTGTGCTGCTCTGGGTGTTGCACAGTGTCCATGGTCACATCCTTCTCCGAGTGGTGCAGGGTGGCTTTGAACAACTGCTGGTATTTCCCTTATTCCAACTGGTGCAAACTGGCCGAGTTCTTGGAAGGAGCCTCGTTGAACGGGTGGGCTTCTCTTACAAGGTCGGTTTGGGTACAGGCAAGTGTTGAGAAGGAGAGGTGCAGTTTTCCTTTGGAGTTTGTCCCTCATGGTTTGGAGAACTTGGCTTTCTCCCTGATGGAAAACCAGCACGCTTCCTGCTCTCCTGCAGGGACAAGTGTGTCTTCAGTACCTGCTATTCCCTGGAGCACGTGCTGGGGTTGATCCTTGGTTCAAGAGCTGTGCTCAGCTCGCCTGCTTTGTGGAAGTTTTTTGTGGAGCACTGAGCAGACCTTTCTTCCTTTCTTCAGCAAGAACAACTTTCTCCATTTCCTCTCAAGCACAGACTTTTGCTGTTAAAATTGTGCAATTCCACCTGGGTTAAGACTGAAAAGTGTTCCTAATTGGATCCAGGCTAATATCAGGCCAGCACACAGTGGTTTTGCAGTGTGCCTGGGATATTCCTCCCTCTGCCAAGCAAAAGGACACACTTTTTGCTGGAAAATCCCCATGATTTTCACTTGGGAAAAAATGCCTTTTTTTTCCCTTAAGAAAACCAGAATAATACATATAATAAAAATATTTTATACAGAGCTGTGTTTTGATAGTTTGGGAATGATGCTTTACTAGACCAGTTTCTGGTCACTGGTGGGTGTTGGTGGTGCTGACAGCTCTGCACAAACCCACCGGCCCTGTCTGAGCTGCGACCACCAGCGTTTGCATTCGGTCACCTTCTTCAAGAGCTGAGTTTTAAGTGCTGCAGCACTGTGTAGTTTTATTATTTTAATAGATGAGAGAGGCCTGTGATCAATAGCAGGGATGCTTTTATCTTAATCATCCATCCCTCATTCATAAATATGGAGATTTTCAGCCTCCCATAATATT